>NC_061094.1:45435198-45467698 GCF_015104395.2 Macrobrachium nipponense
ACACGAAGATGGTCACTAATAGGTGTGTATAAAATACACTTACATACGTAAAAATATTCTATATATGTGGAATATAAACTTCACTGATATGTATATTTACACTAATGTAATCTTACGCGACTTTTCAAACTTCCGGCTACATTACTATAATGGGGAAAATTCGTATTTCTTCGTGTCTTAGAAAATTCAGTTCGTAGACTATATGACAGTGTCCTTGTAAATCATAAAAATCACGTAACAAATACCTATTTTAACACTTAATATTTTATATTCAAGTTAATATCCATTGACTCATGCTACCATTTACAAGCATGACAAGCTAAGAATATATTTATGAACGGTTGATTGATTGATTAATGGACGCGAGTAAGAAGTATTTTTTTTTACACTGGATGAAGAATTATTCACATGGATTCCACGCTTGTGCAATTTATCAGAAGTGCAAATAGATGACTGTCATTCACAATCTATCACAGGAACCATTGCAGAAGAAGAAGAAGAAGAAGGAGAAGAAGAAGAAGAAGAAGAGAGAGAGAGAGAGGCATCTCCTCTGGACAAGTAAATGCCCGGACACATTCAAAATGTCTGTCGTGAGTGCGTATGTCAATAGAGCCTTCACACACAGCTCATCATGGAGAGACATACATAACGAACTTCATCGAATTCGTCAACTGCTATCAAACAACGGCTATGCAGATCAAATGATCGGAGCAGCAATAAAAAAGAAAATGGACGAATTTTACCAACCCAACACGACGACGAAAAACGAGGAGAACTTGATTATTTACCATTGTGTAAATTATGGGTCTGCATACAAGGAGGATTGCTGCACACTACGCGGGATAATAAACAGAGGCGTAACCCCAAAAGCCACTTACCAAAAAATAAGCCTCAGGATATACAGTAAGCCCAACCTTGTAGCAGCCTTAATAATGAAGAACAGCACCGCTCCGGGGGGACCGAAGGAGATGTGCACGAAAGTAGTTTACAAATTTACTTGTCCAGAGGAGATGTGTCAATCTCACAGCCAAAACTACATCGGGCACACTACAACGACCCTTCGGAGACGTCTGCTGGCTCACAGAAATCAAGGGGCCATCCATCAACATTACATAGATGTTCACGACAGGAAGCCATCTCTACAAGAGCTTATAGAAGGCACCCATTTCGTGCACAGAGAAGACAACTATGGTCGTCTCTTAATAACCGAATCGGTGAGCATCGTTATTCAGAAGCGGACCTTGAACGTCCAACAAGAATCGGACCACATACTCCCCTCCAGCAGGAGAAGGAATACGAAAGCCAACAGGGCCATGACAGCACGCCCCAACCCACCGAGAACATCGCGCCCCTTAGAAGACACGAGAGGACCCAGCGAGAGCCAAGTAATATCCTTGCTCAGGTCGTTGAGACCTCGCCCAACACGAATCTGCAGCCGTTAACCAACGTAGACCATTAGGACACACACACACACACACACACGCTCACTCACTCACTCAAATTTAAGTTATACACATTTATGTATAAAAAGAAATTATGACTTGTACCTTTAAGCATACTATAAAATATTTCGTTTTATTCCTGTATTTAGATTTCTATATTCATTTTTATTCTTGTATGCAATTTTGTAATTTTTTATCTAAAACCAACATGTAACATATTAAATTTTAAACATACATTTAAGGAAACACTAGCACATACATTGTATTTGAATATCTATTTAACTACTGTTTAAACTTTCACTTTTATTGTCACAGTACATGTACTTATGTTCTTTGTATCCAAAACAACGCCCTTAAGCTGTTAATCCCTAGACTAACCAGTACCCATACCTCAAGGTCATACTTCCCACCACGATTGAAATAAATAGGCCGAAAGGCCCAGATTGTAAGTCAGTAGTCGCTGATAATGCCATAAGGCGAAACCGCTGTCGCGACAAAATTCAATAAATGGAAGAAGGAAGTCTGCGTATTTTTCACCAGAAATTGACGAACGAGAATCGGAAAAAACTTCGTCGGTATGAAGATACCTGCAAGAAACTTATTGATGCCACTAAAGAAATTGCTTTTAACGAAAATTGCATATATATATATATATATATATATATATATATATATATATATATATATATATATATATACATACATATACATATATATCATATATATATATGTATATATATATATATATATATATATATATATATATATATATATATATATATATATATATATATATATATATATATATATATATATATATATATATATATATATATATATATATATATATATATATATATATATATATATATATATGAATGTTTTTTTATTGTAATACAACGGTATAATATGAAGATAAAAGACCCATAAGACACGATTGTAACGTTGCAACCTTATATTTCGAGCACTTCCTTCTGTGCTCCTGATCACTGGTAAAATATGGACATAGGATGTTTAACAAGAGTATATATACAAAAACATATGTAGGTCTCTGTTGGTGACCCAGGAAGGGTGGAAATTGAACTATTCCCTGGTGATTTCTGGGCTCATTAATTCTCGGCTGGCGACTCGTCCGGTGGTCGGATGTTCTCCAAGCTCCCTGAGGAATAGATCATGGTCGGGTGCAACCTATTCCTCAGGGGGCTTAGAATATGTTCAAATGGGTACGTAGAAAAAGAATTCAACACGATCCGCCAACACCTAATACAACTGCTTTACCCACCATACATTATCAAGAAGACTATAAATAAAGCGAATACAATATACTATAGAAGTCCCACTCACAATAGACAAATAGACTTCAGCAATAAAATAAAAATTCCATGCGATGAAAACATCCAAAAGGCCACGGAACACCTCAGATCTAATAATCCATTTATTTTCCATTATTCCAAATTCATCGGCAGTTCGCTCATTAACGTATACCTAAATAAATGAGGAGAAGAAGCCGGAGTTTACTAAATACCGTGTAGCAATTGTGATGAGATTTTCGTTGGGGAAACCGGTAGATCCATCTCGCAAAGATTAGCTGAACACAAAAGATCAGTGTGATATGCATCAGAAAACGAGGATTTTCCTACATATTAGGGATAAAGGCCATACTATTAACTGGAGTGGGGCGGAGCTGATTTTCAAAAGTACCTGCCCGTACAAAAGGAGAATACTGGAATCTGCTATCATCAATTAAACCAACAATATGAACCTGTCAGGAGGACATTGGAGATCGGACGGACATCGACGAACTAATCCTTAGGCCGCTCCTCAAGCAGGTGTCCAAGAACATCCGACCACCGGACAAGTCGCCAGCCGGGAGTTAAAAGGTCTGTCTACACAAGCGGTCCTGATCGGCGTGTTCCGGGGTTGACAAGCAAATTCTGGTGGGCTTACCTGTGAATGTTGTCCACACGGGTGAGGTGGGCGTTCCCAACGATGCCAGTAGTATGTTCAGTGTGGTACGATAAGCATGGTGTCTACCGCAAAGAAGAATATATTGTGTAGCATGATAATTGCTTTGTGTGTGATGAAAAAGAAGAAGAGAATATGGTGCAAAGAATGGCTCAGTAAAAGAAATGTATATGTTTAACGTACGTCTGCCAGGGTCGAAGCTCAAGCCATCGGGCACCACCATGGTGATTTTGCAATAAGACCCATCGGGCAATTTGACGGTTTGCCCGTCAAGTGTGCCCGTTAGAGGAGAGGTCTGCCGATCAGGCCAGGTCGTGTGGACAGGCCTTTAATGAGGCCAGAAATCACCAGGAAATAGTTCAATTTCCACCCTTCATGGGTCACCAACAGAGATCTACTGCCACACCTAAATATATTTTTGTATTTATACTCTTGTTAGACATCCTATGTCCATATTTTACCAGTGATCAGGAGCACAGAAGAAAGGGCTTGAAATATAAGGTAACAACATTAAAATCGCGTTTTATGGGCCTTTTATCTTCAAATATATATATTTGCTGTGGTGGGGTGGGTTAAAGCTTCACTATCGTCCTGGATTTGTTTGGTATCGAGGGTTCGCGCCCGGGAGCCGACAATTCTCTTATCGCCTAAAAAATTCCCCGTCAGTTAAGCATATATAATAATATATTAATTCCGAGGTAGAGCGAATTAGATATTAAAGGACATTTGTAGCTCGATGTATGTATATGAATCAAGGTAATGTGATATGACTCATATATATATACATATATGCATATAATACAAACACACACACACACACACACACACACCACACACACACATATATATATATATATATATATATATATATATATATATATATATATATATATATATATATATATATATATATATATATATATATATATGCTTAAAAATCACAGTAGATGCACGTGACTTCATTATATAAGCGAATACCAAAAGGAAAATGATGGTCAGAAAACCAAGCGCTTTTTTTTGTCTTAACTAAGACATTCTCTTGGTAAAGATGAAAGAGATTGGATTTCTGGCTATCATTTTCATGTGATATTCGCTTATGTATATATATATATATATATATATATATATATATATATATATATCTTATATATGCATACAGGTCAGGAGAAGGGTGAAATGAAATGACTTGAACGGAGCGCTTTCATGTATTTCTACACTTCATCAGGGTTCAGGTTCAAGTGCCAAGAAAACAAAAACAGAGTCACAAGAAGACTTCGTGGCAAGACAGATGATGCTAAAAACCAAAAAACGCCAACAACTACCAAACAGTCCTAATCCTTAATAGCCTACTTGTTTTAAAATACCCTTCATTAAAATGTCATCAACTTTGTATAAACCTAGGTTGATATTGAATAACTTATCACAGACTTGTTTAATTGTACAGGATTCTATTAAATTTCTTTTCACTAAATCTTTGCAAAACATAATTTCCTTGGAGTTTGTCCAGTTAATAACATGATTACTATTACTCATGTGTACAAATAATGCATTTAACATATTTCCAGTTCTTACATTATATTTGTGTTGTTTTAATCGAACTGCCAGTGTCTTTCCCCTTTGTCCGACATAGGTTTTATTACAATTTATACACGGAATTTTTTAAATACTTCTTGTTCCATTTCCAGGTGAATTTCTAATCAGCAAGTTTCTAACAGTTTTGATCTCAACATTAATACCAAGTGGCTTGACTTGTCTCGGGGTGTTATTAAAGCAAGCAAAAAAAGGAAGCACTAAAAGATTTTTGTTTTCGAACTTTTCCATTTTTGTCAATCCGTATAACAGGTAATATGTCACATGCATTATTTGCACACATGAATAATAGTAATCATGGCATTAACTGAACAGACTCTAGGGAAATTATGTTTTGCAAACCTTTAGTGAAAAGAAATTTAATATAATCCTGCATAATTAAATAAGACTGTGATAATTTATCAAATATCAGCCTAGGTTTATACACAGTTCATGAAGTTTTAACGAGGGAAATTTTGAAACAAGTAGGCTATAAAGCATTAGGACTATTTTTTTTAGCATCATCTGTCTTGCCACGAAGTCTTCTTGTGACTCTGTATTTGTTTTCTTGGCAATTGTACCCGAATCCTGATGAGGCTTAGAAATACATGCAAGCGCTCCGTTCAAGTCATTTCTTTTCACCCTTCTCCTGGCTGTATGAATATATGATCATCACACGTCTACAGTGATTTGTTGCAATATATATATATGTGTGTGTGTGTGTGTTTGTATGTATGTATGTATGTATGTATGTAAATTATATATATATATATATATATATATATTATATATATATATATATATATATCTATATATATATCTATATATATAATATATTATATATATAATAATATATATATATATTTATATATATATATATATATATATCTATATACTATAATCTATATCTATATCTATATACATATATATATCTATCTATATCTAATATCTATTTATCTATATTTATATTCTATATCTTATATATTTATTTATATATATTTATATATATTTAATATATATATATATATATATATATATATATATATATATATATATAATATTTAATGTATATACATAGGAATATTATTACATAAGTTTGACTCAGTTTTAGTGTCATGTAAAGAGCTGAAAATGATAAGGTCCTTTCAATATTCCTGCAACCAAACAATATACCTGTCACCAAATCATAAAGAATTTTTATTGCACAAGTCTATATAAATAAATTTAATTTGGACATATAAAATATACGTATATATAATTTATTATTATATATATATATATATTATAAAAAAATATATATTACATTAATATATTTTTATTATATTATAATATATATATATATAATAATATTATATATATATATATATATATATATATATATATATATATATTAATATATATAATATATAGATATATATATATATTATATTTATATATACATATAATATGTGTGGTGTAATTGTTATATATATTATATTAAAAATTTATTTAATCTATATATATATATACATATATATACATATTTATATATATTCTATTATTATATATTAATATACCCTAAATGATACATCTATATATATATATATATATATATATATTTATAGATATATATATATAATATATTATGTATATATATGATATATATATATATATATATATATTCTAATATATATAATATATATAATTTATATATTTTATGTATGTTATATATGTATATTATATATATGTATGTGTTTATTACTATATGTTATATATATATGCTATATATATTCTATATATCTATATACATATTATCATCTCTATGTATATATATATATATATCTATATATATATACTATATATACTATATATTAATTGTATTGTGTATATTGTAGTATATATTTTGTGTATATATAATATATATATATTTATATATTAAATATTATATGGTCTGTATGTATCTATATATATATATATATCTATATCTATCTATATATCATCATATATACATATATATATCATATCTATATATCCTATATATATATATCTTTATCTTATCTATATATAATTATATAATATATAATATAATATTTATCTATATAATATATATATTATCTATTGACTATATATATATAATATCTTATTATTAATTATTAAATGATATATATATATCTATCTATCTTCTTCTCATATATATATATCTATAATATATATAGGTCATATATAATCTTATGCTATCTATATATCATATATATTCTATATTCTAATTATATATGATATATACTATATATATCTAATGTATATCATAATTAGTTATATTTCTAGTATATATATTTCTATATTAACTATTATTCTATAATATATTAAAATATCTTATATATATCTTATATTATAAATATAATATATGTCGATATCATATGTTCTCTATATCTATCATATCTATCTATCTCTCTATATTCCTCTACCTGTCTATATGTATCTCTATATCGAATATTATATTATATCATCTTATTGTCTATGTATATATCTGTATGTGTGCTATATGTGTAATCTATATATATTATCTCTATAATATCTCTCTATCTCTACATCTCTCCCTACATTTCTCTCTATATATCTATATGTCTATCTTCTATCCAATATATATATCTAATATATATAAATATATATGATGTATATGTGTCTATACTTATGTAATCTGTGTCTATGTATGTTCATTATATGTGTCCATATTATCTAATATACTCTCTGTATGTATTGTAAATATCTATACTCTTTTCTCTAACTATATTATTTCTATATATGTATTCTTGTACATATATTCCTGTATCTTGTCCTCTATCTGTCGGTTGTATCTACATATATGTGTATCTAATATTATCTCTAATTATCTATACTATATCTATATTCTATATGTATGTGATATATATGTTCTATCTCATATGTATCCATATATATATCTAAATATCTATTATTTATATACATATATATTTATATCTCTGTATAGTATATATCTGTATCTTATATATCTGTCTGGTATATCTTAATGTGTATCTCTGTATGTAATATATGTAGTCATCCTCTATTGATATATTATATAATATTCTATCTCTTAAACATTCTATATACATATTCTTGTCATAGATCTGTATATATATATATATATCTCTATATTCTGTCTGTCTCTATGTGTATACTATTATGTCTATCTGTTTGTCTATCTATATATATATATAACTATTCCTCTATCTCTTTCTATTAATAACTCTATATTTGTATGTAATGTATAGATGTATTATCTCTCTATATCTACTATCTATACTAGACTCTCTTTATATCTCTAGGATATAATATCTGATATGTTGTTATACGTTCATGTGTTTATATATATTATATGGTATATATTATATTCTAATCTGCTATATGTATCTATCCTGTAGTGTATATATATGTGTATAAATAATGTATTCGCTGTATATATACTCCAATATATATCTCTCATCTAATCTATATTATATCTATCTCCTCTATACACAATTAACACATATAATATACACATACATATCTATACCCATATACATATATATATATAATACATATACAGTATATAATCGAAATATTATTTATATTATATATAAAATCATATAATATATCTATATGATATATATATCTAATACATACATACATATATATATATATATTATTAATTATATATATAATATAGAAATATATATAGTAATATATAATATATATAATTAGGGGATATCTTTATATTATATAATTATAATATATCCACTATTATATACATACTTGATAACACTGTATTACATACATATCTATTTATATATATATATAATATTAATATTATATATATATATATTTAATATATATATACTGTGTATATTATGTATATATTATTATTTATATATATATATAATATCTGGGTATATTATATAATAATATTACCACATATATATACACATACATATATATACATATACATAATCTATCATATAACATATATATAATAATATTTCTTTATAATCAATATATATAATATATATATATACATATATATACATATACTATATAATATATATATATCTATGATAATATCTCTATAATATTGTATATATTCTATGTATATTATTTTATAATATATATAATTATATATATATATATATATTATAATATATATATATAGTTTAATATGTAAAAAATATATGTTTGTATATATATATATATATATTATAGTATATATAATAATATATATATAAATACATATAATATACACATACATTTATATATACATATACATTATATATACTATACATATATATAAATATATATTTATATAAATATTAGTTGTTGTTATGTGTAAATATATAATATTAATATATATACTATATATTATATATCTATATATATCTATATGTATTGTAGATGTATATATATATATATATATATTATCTATGGTAGTTGTTATTAATGTCATATATTCTAATATATATATTATATATATATTATTATATATATATTATATATACTATATCTATATATTATTATATATAATATATGTATTATATATGTATATGGTTATATATATGTATTTGTGTATAATATGTGTTATATAATGTATATATAGTATGTATATATATGATATATATTATTATATATAGATATATATTTATATATTTTCTATATATTATATACATATAATAGACCTACATATATATCTAAATATATATATATAATATATACATATTAGTATAATATTAATATATTAATATATATAATATCTATATATATCCATACAAATACACACACAGCATATATAATAATATATATCTATAGAATATATAATATATATATATATAATATATATAGTATATATCATATATATATATACTATAATATTATATATCTAGTTTATATATAATATGTTGTATATATTATATATCTTATCTGTATCTATATACCTATATATACTATAATATACACATATATATACCATATCCTATATCTATCCATATACATATATAATTATACATATACATATATAATAAATTATATATATATCTTATATATAAATAAATATATATATATAATATAATTTATATATCTATATTTATCTTCATATATATACATACAGTACATATATATATCATATATATGTATATATATGACATAGTACACATATATACCATACATTATATACACATATACCATTACATGTATATTTATATATATATATATATATCTATAATAATATATAATATATATATATGTAATTACTATATATATTATATATATTAACAAACATATATATACACATCCATATATCATTACATATACATAATATATAACATAAATTTAAAAAAAACATATAATATAAATATAATATTTAATATAAATATTATATTATTTTATATATATATATATATAACTATATAGTTACATATATAAATAAATAGAGATATATAATATATATATATAGTATATCTTATATATACACATATCTACATACATATATACACATATATACATCCATCCTATATTCTAGGTTTATATATCATATATATATGTATCTAAAAAAAAAAAAATTAATATTTTAAAAAAAATGATAACATTAAATTAAAAAATTATATATCTATAGTATATGATACTATCTATATACACATACATATATATACAATTATACATATATATACCTAATAACTATATAATTAAATATAGTTATTTATAAATAAATAATATATTTATTATATAATAATATATACTTTATAATCTATACATCATATAATACATACATATATATATATATATATATATATAATGTTAATATATATATATATATAATATTACTATATATTATATTTATTTATATATGATATACTATATTCGATATATATATAGTATATATATATATGTATATAGATTATGTATATATAGTATATATATATATATTATATATACTATATATATATTGTTTATAATTATTGTATATATCATTATATATACACATATATATACACATACATATTATAGACCTATAACATTAATTATGATACATATACATATATATAAATATAATATTTCTATAAATAATATATCTTTATATATATATATATATCTATATTATCTAAACTATATATATAATATAACTATATATATATATATATATATCATTATATATTTATTATAATAGTTCGTTATAGTTATATATATATTCTCTATATTCTTATATATCTATATATTATCTATATATATATATGTAATGTGTGGATAAATACTATATAAGTATAATTGTATAATATCTCAAATATATATATATATTCTATCTATATTATCTATTTATATATGTATATGGTATTGTGGTGTATATTATAATATATATCTATATATATATATATATCTATATATATATATAACGTATATTTATTTATATGTCACTAAATTATATTTATATAAACTTGTGCAATAAAAATTCTTTATGATTTGGTCACAGGTATGTTGTTTGGTGACAGGAATATTGAAAGAACCTTATCATTTTCAGCTCTTTACATGACACTAAACTGAGTCAAACTTATGTATAATTCCTATGTATTATACATTATATATATATATAATATATATATATATATATATATATATATATATATATATATATATATATATATATAGTATATATATATATAATTATATAAATATATATATATAATATCTATCAATATATATAGATATAGATATAAATATAGATTAGATTTAATATATAGATATATATATGTATATGTATATATATGATATGGTATATATATGTACTATGTATATATATATATATATATTATATCTATATCTATATACTATATATATCTATAATAAATATATCTATATATATATATCTCTATATATATATATCATATATGTATATATATTTATATAGATGTATACTATATATATTATATATATATATATATATATCTATATATATATATTGAAGCAGATTCCCGAAAGCTCTCAATAAAATTTTCGAGTTTTTCATAGATAGTGACCCCCAAGGGTATTGGGGGGTCGTTATGTAGAACTAATATTTCTTTGGGGGTATTATCTTTATGATATTTACAGGCTTTTGTTTAGGTTTTTTATGGTAATCCGCAACGGACTTATACTAATTACGCAGCAAAGTTGGATACATACCGGTTTAAAACTCCTTTGGGTCACTATCCAGGAACGATCTGATATAGTAACCATACATAATTGTGGATTCTTTTCTCCAATTCAAAACTCATGATACTCTCAGTACTTTTTTTTAATACAAGTTTTTTTGTATCGATCGCGAATTTCATTAATTTCTCCAAGACTTGGATTGTTTCTTATTTCATGAGAAGTCTTTGAACCAACCTTCCCTAATGGCTTGCTGTAATGTCTTTGAACCATCCTTTCTTAATGGCTTGCTGTAATAGGTCTTTGAACCATCCTTCCCTAATGGATTGCTGTAATGTCTTTGAACCATCCTTTCCTAATAGATTGCTGTAATAGTAAGTTTTTGAATCAGCCTTCCCAAGTTGATTGCTGTAATGTCTTTGAACCATCCTTTCCTAATAGATTGCTGTAATAGTAAGTTTTTGAACCATCCTTCCCTAATGGCTTGATGTAATAGGTCTTTGAACCATTCTTCCCTAATGGGTTGCTGTAATAAGTCTTTGAATTAACCTTCACAAGTGGATTGCTGTAATAATGAGTCTTTGAACCAGCCTTCCTTAATGGCTTGCTTTAATAGGTCTTTGAACCATCCCTCCCAAGTGGATCGCTGTAATATGCCCTCAGACGCATCAGATTCTAATATAATTGGGCGTATGTGTACCGGGAACTTAGAGTCTTCTTGGTGTAATTATTTCTTCATTTTGCTGAATCTGAGGACCGGTTCTTGATTGCCAGCCTACTAGACCACAAAATATTGATTTCTGTTATGAATTTTTTTTAATATTATTCAATTTTTGCCGTTGACAATGATTGCTATAAGGTGTTTTCCTAGCAATGCGCTTTTTGCAGTTGCTTTTGATTGCATATCAGTGCCAGCTGCAAAACTACACTCTACTTAAATAGCATTTTACTTTTGTTATATTATGTACGCCACGAATAGAATAATAGAGAGAACCTTTTAACCATTTAATTATTTGGAAGACTGGTATGCAAATTATTTGCATCTTTTTTGTTTTCAAAAGATAAAAAGTATGACTGTTCTCTTTACCACCGAAGGATATGTTTCGTAACTCTTATAATGAAATAACTATGAGCTTACTTTAATAGTTTTCTTTCAGGAAGGTCGTATCTAACAAAAATTTCAAATTTGGATAAAAAACAAAATATCTTTTTTTCTCTTCAACTTTTTAGTTTACTTTATAAATGTGTAATATTTTTCTGTCGTTCATAACAGCAATATAAATTTTCTTTTATTAATTTACTCGTTTACCAACTTTTTTTTTTTAACATGACTCCTTTGAACACTTTAGGTGGAATAAAAATAACCTGACTATTTCTATTTTTATTGAGATCGTCATATATTCAGTAATATGCGTAGACGCAACGACGTAATTACAGTCACGAACGCCATAAAATATATATTCATCGTTTATTTAACATTCAACATTAATAGTGACGTAGTACTCTTGTCTTAAAGATATACGACGGAACTAGAAAACGCGCATGCGCACAAGTCTTCCCCGGGGCGCCATGACTAGATATTCACACGTATATACTCTCGCGCACGCACACGAATCGACATCGAAATTTGGACACGACAGCATCTGGCCATGGTCACCAGGGTCCCCTGGTCCTCCTTCTCGCGATCTGTATATCAAAATAATGTCCGTAGAAAAGAGATTCCGAGAAAAAACACGACGATGGAAGAAGGGAAGGACGAGGAGAGGAGAAGACATAGATTTAGCAGTGGTACTATTTGTCAGCGTGACTATTATTGGCTCATCACGAAACACTTAGGGAAGCAACACCCCCAATGTTGCAGCGCTGAAGGAAAGGGATTCGTGAGGGCCAATGACTTCCTCTCTCTCTCTCTCTCTCTCTCTCTCTCTCTCTCACTGCACACCTCTCACTCATAATGACGAGAATAACACGTATATACGAAGTCTATTTACACGCACATGCTTAACCTTTACAGTGATATGAGCAGATACTTACTTAAAACTCACTGGAATGAAAGTATGAATGTCCATATGAATGAAATCGACTTTACATGTGTAAAAGTGACGTGACTGAACGTACATAGTTAACGAGTGTCGAGTTCGCCAGGTACGAGTATACATTGTATTGCTTCCTCTTCTCTGTTATTCTTAATTACACTTCCTTCGCTTTATAGGAATTACACGGACAATAAGAAATTTAATATTTTGAAACATTCACCTATAAGAGTGTACAAGCCATGCTCTAAGATAAAAAAAAAGCCATAGCAATAATAAGATATGCGGAATTTTCTTGGTCCCTTAACGTAAAGCGAGTCCTTTCAGAAATTTCTTAACAAACCACAAGAAATGGATTTAAATAGAGTTTTATACCATTTTCCATTTGGGAAAGTTACAGAGGAGGAATGACTCTGCTAGCGATTGAGTAGTTCTCTTATTTTGATGTTTTCTGGCGAATATTGGAAAGTTATCAGAGAAGGAATCACTCTTCGTATGTAACCGAGTACTATACTTCGCGTACTTCCCGTTTTCTGTGGAATAGTCCTAACAAACCACAAGAATTGGATTTGGACAGAGATGTATACCTTTTCCAATTAGGGAAGATACAGAGAAAGAATTACTCTGAGTATTTCGCGTATTTTGCCGTTTTCTGTCGAATATTGGAAAGTTATCAGAGAAGGGAACACATTTCATTTGTAAACGAGTACCTCGCGCAGTTCCCGTTTTCTATGTTATAATCCCTCCAGCGGCGGCTCAGCTGTATTGGAAACTTCTTAGAAATGGAAATGGAATTGTCCCTTTAGCGGCTGCTGTAGGAAGGAAGCTTCTTAGAAATGTAGGCAGTGCCCCAAGTTCCGATTTCATTAAAATTTCATATAAGTCGTAAAGCCTCTATTATTTACTTGCCCAGTAAACTTCATTGGTTTGAGTCCATTTCATGGTGCAGTCTGCGAATGCATATTCAAGGAAGGGTCCCATACCAGAGATCCTTCGCAGTGACACGTTTCCCCTTATCGAACCCTTAAGGACATCGATAGGGCCATAGCCCAGGTAAAGTAACCCCTCTGGTCAATGTATAATGCAGAAGGTCGGTATAATATAAGGTATTGGTTCACTGGTATGTTGAAATTCCTCGTTGGGCCAGTGGTTTACGAACTCGCCTACCGATTCGTATTCCCGATTTCGATTCCCCGCTCTGCCAACGTGGAATCAGAGGAATTTATTTCTGGTGATTATAAATTTATTTCTTAATATAATATGGTTCGGATCCCACCATAAGCTGTAGGTCCCGTTGTTTGGTAACCAATTGGTTCCTAGCCACGTAAAAATATCTAATCCTTCGGGCCAGCCCTAGGAGAGCCGGTAATTAATCAGTTCAGTGGTCTGGTTAAGCTAAGATGTACTATAGTAGGTTCACATCAGCCGTGCATTTGATGTCTAGGCCAGTCCCTTATGAAACTCCCGATTGGCTGTTGATAGGCCAATGACAGGGCTGGAAACTCTCAGTCTCTCTCGAGAGTTCATATAGGCAGGATGTATGTTCCACCTTTCCTGAGGTATGCTTTTGAAAGACGTATCCCTCAGGAGAGGTGGAACGTAAATCCTGCCTATGTGAACTCTTGAGAGAGACTAACAGTTTCCAGCCCCGTGATTGGCTTATCAACAGCCAATCAGGAGCGTCGTAAAAGACTGGCCTAGACATCAGATGCACCGGTGATGTGAATCTACTATAGCACGTTGAGAAAACTTGGCAGTCTTGCAGTGCTACCAATTTTGCTCTTGTGTAAACAGAGAGAGAATAAATTAATGATTTGAACTTACAGGGGAATAAAATAAAGCTCTTTTGCCACCAGTGTTTTTGCGCTGCAACGCCCGCGTTGCATATTGAGCGGCCAGTTTATCTGTATCAGAAACGAAAAAATCAGAAAAGAAAGAATTGACATAAAAGTCGTATTCTTCATGAAATAATTATTTACCAATCCGAAGGACTTGTCCCCATTGTGTAAAAACTTGCCTGTGGTGACACAATGTTTGGTTTATTAGGCGTTCGTAGTAAACAAACACACACATACACACTTTATATATATTTCTATATGTGCATGAGTTTAATGTTTGCATGTGTAAAGATTCGTCTCGATCGGTTGTAACTTTTATTTGTTTTTACCAAATACGTTGCCTGTCTAGGAAGGAATGTTTATTCTCTCAATAAACTTAATAGAAGCAAAACTTTTTAAAAATCTCGTTTCCTATAATGTGTCGCTTGAGCATTTCCGTTTGATTCCGTTTCTTACAAATTAGTTATTCTGAGGCTTAAAGATTAAAGTTGACGGTTTCATTTATTCCTTTTTGTTGTCACATATTAGGTGATACATACATATGTTGCTATGTCGTGTTGGAAAATCGTTAATTTTCAGTTGTCAGTGTTTATAAAAAGAAAAAACTGACCTCGCTATTTTTTGTTTTGCTTCTCCATTATTTTCATGGAATAAAAAAATGGAATGCTTTTTTACCAGAGAATTATACAATTAAAGATATTAATAATAATAATAATAATAATAATAATAATAATAATAATAATAATAATAATAATCATAATAATAATAATACTTATATTATTATTATTATGATTATTATTATTATTATTATTATTATTATTATTATTATTATTATTATTATTATTATTATTATCATTCCAAATAATGAACGATTTGTTTCTCATATCAAATAGATAAATTTTATTTTTATCAGATGACTGTGAGTATTTCATGTCTTACTTTATCCCGATTTTATTTTCCTTATTAAATGGCACGAATTTGTTTTATCATCATTTTCAGAAGAATTTTTAATACTAATTCATTATATGATACTAGAATGAAGTGACCGATTTTTTATTTACTATAGACTACGACCAATTTCCACGGCATTTCCTATGATTATTTCATAGATTTACGAGAAAAACTCCGCGAGATATTAGAGCAGCGCCGAGTTCGCTCCCCGCTGCCGTCAACGCGGAACCTCATGAATTTATTTTCGGTGACTAGAAATTCATTTCTCGATATAATGTGGTTCGGATCCCACAATAAGCTGTATGTAGGTCCCCTTACCAAGTAACCAATTAGTTCCTAACCACATAAAAAAAAAAAATCCAATCATTTGGGCTAGCCCTAGGAGAGCTGTTAACCAGCTCAGTGGTCTGGTAACCAACTCAGTATAGTTAACTTCAAGTAAGGGAAATGTACCGTAGTCGCATTAAACTTCACACTTCCTGTAACATGACTCTCACTCTGTTTTTTTTTCATAGATTCACTTCTTTCTGTCACTCTCTCTTGAAATATCATTTGAAGTCTGAAAGGTAATATATTATACTTCTCGGTTTCGTTCATTCGGCAAAGTTTGGCGCTTAGTCCATATCTCTATGAACTTAGCTTTAAGTTTGCCGTTTAACGTAACAACACTGGTCATACTTAAAAGGAAAAGAAATATATCTCTTTCATTGTTCACGTTTCACTAGTTCATTAAAATGTTCGCTCCATATTACAATGTTTACCCCTTTTATAAACTCTAGATTAATGTAGGCGCTAACTTTCGTTTTCCTGGGAGCCATAGTCAGTAGTTTGTGTTAGATCGCCCAAATAACCTGTGGGTTTATCGTCTTGTCTCGCAGTCATGATTATGAGGTCTTTGTGACTTTGATGAGTTGAGGTATTTGTGACTTGAGGCAAATTTCCGTTACCTCCAACACAGGGTCGTACTGTCACTTCGTTATGAGAAAACTCATTAGGAGGATTGTCAATGGAACTTGTTTTCCTCGCTCGTTCATCCACATCCGGACTTGTCCAAGACGCCTCAGCGGGTTCCTGGTCCCCGTCCAATTTGAGCTCGTCGCTGGTCATGATCGTCTCGGTGCTCAGACCAGCCCTCAGGAGGCTGCTGTCCCTCCTGTCCGTCAGGTAGCTCTCCACTTTGGTGCGGGAGCAGCCATTATCAACTCCGAAGACTTCGTCCTCCTCCTCCTCCTCCTCCTCGTCGATGATGCTCTCCTCCGTGATGTCGTGCTTCATCTCGTAGGTGGAGGAGTCGTCGGCGAAGTGGCTGTGGTTGCAGCCTCCCTCCGAAGGCAGCGGCTCCCAGTTGCTCCCTCGGGAGGAGGTCAAAGGGATGAGGTGAGGAGACGTAAGGGAGTGAGTCTCCGCGAACGTTTTCAGTTGCCTATCAACTTCGCGGTTGGCATTGGCCTCGAAAGCCCTCGGGTAAGGCTTCATCTCGAGGCTCCTACACTCTACCTGCACTTTGTGTTTGTCTTCGTTGCTGGGTTCGTCTGCCCCCGGGTACAACGGGCCCATTTGGGTTGGTTGGGACTCCACCACCACGCAGCCCCAGCTGGTAGATCCAGCGGCCCCTATGGTCGCCACTGGAACGTCCCGAGATCTCAGGTGATGCTGCGTAGGGGGCTGGTGATGATGGCTGTCCTGTTGGGATTTTAACCCCAGGAAAGGACGCCGGAGAAAGAATTTACGTAGATCCTTGTTTGGCTTTTTACACACGCCCTGTGGAAGGAAAAAGGTGATACGAATGATTCCACTTTGTCTCCTTTTGCTTGTTGAAGTGGTAGTTGCCAAAAGAGTACTTTATTTCCTTTGACCTATTTCCAGAACATCACTGATTATTTAAATTCTTATTCATCTAGCAAATGTTTACATATGATGTATAACCTAGAATGATAATCAATAATATATTTTTCTGATTAGAAAAATGCTGAGGAAAAATATTGAAGGGCTTTATTCAATAAGAATACATTTCGATATAAATTAGTCGTTTAAAGAAATCTCGAGATATTTGAGTATTAAGTGAGGAAACATTGGCGAGCTTTATTTGATAAGAAATACATTTCAATATAAACCGGTCGAGATATTTTAGT
Source organism: Macrobrachium nipponense (assembly GCF_015104395.2). Taxonomy (NCBI): domain Eukaryota; kingdom Metazoa; phylum Arthropoda; class Malacostraca; order Decapoda; family Palaemonidae; genus Macrobrachium; species Macrobrachium nipponense. The sequence goes on from NC_061094.1 coordinate 45,454,272, forward strand.
ATTGAGTGAATAACATAATATAATGAATGCGTTTTCTATTTGTAAATAAGGCTATAGCGCCTCTAACATTACAAACATTACACGCCAACACTCCAGTTCTTTTAGAAGCACATTTGGCATGTGAATAAGTGCAGCTTTACTTATTGCTCTAAATGCAACCATTCTTTTCTGAATATAAGCGCGCATTTGTGGTTACTCGGTGTCTTTCAAAATCAACATGCGTTTGTGATTATTTGGTGTCTTTGAAAATCAGCATGCGTTTGTGGTTATTTGGTGTCTTTGAAAAATAAGCGTGCATTACTGATTATTTGTGGTCTTTGAAAATAAGTGTGCATTTTTGGTGTCGTTGAAAATCAGCATGCGTTTGTGGTTATTTGGTGTCTTTGAAAATCAGCATAAGTTTGTGGTTAATTGGTGTCTTTGAAGATCAGCATGAGTTTCAGGTTAGTGGGGTTTTTGAAGATCAGCATGAGTTTATGGTTACTCGGTGTCTTTGAAAATCAGCATGCATTTGTGGTTATTTGGTGTTTGAAAATAAGCATGCGTTTGTGGTTATTTGATGTCTTTGAAAAATAAGTGTGTGTTTGTGGTTACTCTGTCCTTGAAAATAAGCATGCATTTGTGGTTATTTGGTGTCTGAAAATCAGCAATCGTTTGTGGTTACCCTGTGTCTTTGAAAATCAGCATGAGTTTGAGGTTATTTGGTGTCTTTGAAAATCAGTATGCATTTGTGGTTATTTGGAGTCTTTGAAAAATAAGTGTGTGTTCGTGGTTATCTGGTGTCTTTGAAAATCAGCATGTGTTTGTGGTTAATTGGTGTCTGAAAATCAGCATGCGTTTATGGTTAATTGGTGTCTAAAAATCAGCATGCGTTTGTGGTTAATTGGTGTCTTTGAAAATCAGCATGCATTTGTGGTTAATTGGTGTCTGAAAATTAGCATGCATTTGTGGTTATTTGGTGTCTGAAAATCAGCATGCATTTGTGGTTAATTGGTGTCTGAAAATCAGCATGCGTTTGCGATTAATTGGTGTCTGAGAATCAGCATGCGTTTGTGGTTAATTGGTGTATTCGAAAATCGGCATGCATTTGTAGTTATTTAGTGTCTTTGAAAATCAGCATGCATTTGTGGTTAATTGGTGTCTGAAAATCAGCATGCGTTTGTGGTTAATTGGTGTCTGAGAATCAGCATGCGTTTGTGGTTAATTGGTGTCTTTGAAAATCAGCATGCATTTGTGGTTAATTGGTGTCTGAGAATCAGCATGCGTTTGTGGTTAATTGGTGTCTGAAAATCGGCATGCATTTGTGGTTAATTGGTGTCTGAAAATCAGCATGCGTTTGTGGTTGATTGGTGTCTTTGAAAATCAGCATGCATTTGTGGTTAATTGGTGTCTGAGAATCAGCATGCGTTTGTGGTTAATTGGTGTCTGAAAATCGGCATGCATTTGTGGTTAATTGGTGTCTGAGAATCAGCATGCGTTTGTGGTTAATTGGTGTCTGAAAATCGGCATGCATTTGTGGTTAATTGGTGTCTGAGAATCAGCATGCGTTTGCGGTTAATTGGTGTATTCGAAAATCAGCATGCATTTGTAGTTATTTAGTGTCTGTGAAAATCAGCATGCATTTGTGGTTAATTGGTGTCTGAAAATTAGCATGCATTTGTGGTTATTTGGTGTCTCTGAAAATCAGCATGCATTTGTGGTTAATTGGTGTCTGAAAATCAGCATGCATTTGTCGTTAATTGGTGTCTGAGAATCAGCATGCATTTGTGGTTAATTGGTGTCTGAAAATCAGCATGCATTTGTGGTTAATTGGTGTCTTTGAAAATCAGTATGCATTTGTCGTTAATTGGTGTCTGAGAATCAGCATGCATTTGTGGTTAATTGGTGTCTGAAAATCAGCATGCATTTGTGGTTAATTGGTGTCTGAAAATCAGCATCCATTTGTGGTTAATTGGTGTCCTTGAAAATCAGCATGCATTTGTGGTTAATTGGTGTCTGAAAATCAGCATGCATTTGTGGTTAATTGGTGTCTGAAAATCAGTATCCATTTGTGGTTAATTGGTGTCTGAAAATCAGCATCCATTTGTGGTTAATTGGTGTCTGAAAATCAGCATCCATTTGTGGTTAATTGGTGTCCTTGAAAATCAGCATGCATTTGTGGTTAATTGGTGTCTGAAAATCAGCATGCATTAGTGGTTAATTGGTGTCCTTGAATTTCAGCATGCATTTGTCGTTAATTGGTGTCTGAGAATCAGCATGCATTTGTGGTTAATTGGTGTCTGAAAATCAGCATGCATTTGTGGTTAATTGGTGTCTGAAAATCAGCATGCATTTGTGGTTAATTGGTGTCTGAAAATCAGCATGCATTTGTGGTTAATTGGTGTCTGAAAATCAGCATCCATTTGTGGTTAATTGGTGTCTGAAAATCAGCATGCATTTGTGGTTAATTGGTGTCTGAAAATCAGCATCCATTTGTGGTTAATTGGTGTCCTTGAAAATCAGCATGCATTTGTGGTTAATTGGTGTCTGAGAATCAGCATGCGTTTGTGGTTAATTGGTGTATTCGAAAATCGGCATGCATTTGTGGTTAATTGGTGTATTCGAAAATCGGCATGCATTTGTGGTTAATTGGTGTCTGAAAATTGCATTTTGCATTTGCAAATTTTTGGTTATTTGATTTGTCTGAAAATCAGCATGCGTTTGTGGTTAATTGGTGTCTGAAAATCAGCATGCGTTTGTGGCTAATTGGTGTCTGAAAATCAGCATGCATTAGTGGTTAATTGGTGTCTGAAAATCAGCATGCGTTTGTGGTCAATTGGTGTCTGAAAATCAGCATGAGATTGTGGCTAATTGGTGTCTGAAAATTAGCATGCATTAGTGGTTAATTGGTGTCTGAAAATCAGCATGCGTTTGTGGTCAATTGGTGTCTGAAAATCAGCATGAGATTGTGGTTAATTGGTGTCTGAAAATCAGCATGCTTTTTAGGCTATTTGTGTCTTCAACTTACATTTACAGGCAAGGCACATGAGGCGGACTGAGTAAAACGAGGTCGTTCGTGTATGAACTGGTACTGAACCCATCTCTTTTTGATAGCCGTTGTCACCTGGAAAATGAATGATAAAAGACAAGAGTAATTATTATTGCACTTAGGAAGCAGACCCTCTCTCAAGCATACTTTATTAAAAGTAATGGTTACCTCAGCAGCTTTACACTTGTAGAGATTCTTCTCCATTTCCCGATTAGCGGCTTTTTCCGTGCTACTTAAACAGGCTAGTAGAGGTCATGATCAAATACAGGGTAAAAATCGGTGTAGTATATATTTGAATTTTACCGATAAACTATGATATCACAGTTTATCTGTAAAATTCAAATATATACACCGAATTTGACCCTGCATTTGATCATGACCTCTATATGCGCTCTACTAGCCTGTTTTAAGTATCACGGAAAAAGCCGCTATTCGGAAAATAGAGATGTATCTCTACAAGTGCAACGCTGCTGAAGTAGCCATTACTTTTAATAAAGTAATTATTAGAATAATAATGTCGAAGAAAAGAATAAGAATGTTTATAAAGTAAATGGTCATGATAACGATAACAGTATTGAATTTCTAATTAATACGAATTTTTAGCACTGACATTGGAATACATGGGAATGAAAGAAATGATAACGATACAAGTAAAAGAATAAGGTACCGATTTGATCTCAATAGATTTGTTACTCCATTTTAGGACTCATGCTACAATGAGTATTTATCATTATTATTATCATTATTGTTATTATTATTATTATTATTATTATTATTATTATTATTATTATTATTATTTCATGTTTATACTTATGCCTCTATTACTATTACGGCTACTTATAATGATGGAATTTTTCTTGGTTTTATATGGTTAATGTTATCATATTTAAGGTACCATTAAATTTCAGCATTATTAATATCATCCTACTATAGTAAGTTCAAATCAACCGTGCATCTGATGTCTAGGCCAGTCCCTTACAACGCTCCTGATTGGCTGTTGATAAGCCAATCACAGGGCTGGAAACTACCAGTCTCTCGAGAGAGTTCACATACGCAGGATGTATGTTCCAACTCTCCTGAGGGATACGTCAACAGCCAATCAGGAGCGTCGTAAGGGACTGACCTAGACATCAGATGCACGGTTGATGTGAAACTACTATAGTATCATGTTTATACCAATGCTATTAATAATATTATTACGGCTACTTATGTTAATATCGCTGGTATCAGTTTTATATGGTTAATATTATCATTTTTAAGGTCCTGCCAAAGTTCAGTATTAATTCTTTATCAAGGATTAAAGTTGTATTGCAAATCTTATTCCATGATTAAAGCATTAAAATGCTTTCTGAATATAATCCTGCTCTTTGATAATATAACGAACAACTGTTAAATAAAATCCACCTTTAGCGACACGTAATTAAAATTAGTATAATTTTATGATTAGCTGTGTTCTCCCAGCACTGACTATTGAGCAGGAAAAAATATGTGCAAGAATTCGAAATGTATATAAGTCAAAGGATTATAGATGCTATTTTTATACTCATATTTAACTGTAACATTTTAGCCGAGGGAAACTGAATATTCATATATATGTACACACACACACACACACACACACACACACACACACCACACACATATATATATATATATATATATATATATTATATATATATATATATATATATATATATATATATATATATATATATATATCATAAAATCCTCTTAAGAGGGTGAGTGTACCGGGGCCTAGAGCAAGTACTTTTCATAGAACATTATTATGAATACGATAAACTTGTTCTAAGTCATGGTTTTCACTCGTCTTTTTAAAAGTTGAATATTATGTGTGTGTGTGTGTGTTTTGCAATTTTATTCAAAAGATTAGGAGTTATTTCGTAACTCTGACAATATTCACTTAAGCACATTCCTTTTATCTCCCAGGCGAGATGATTCAAAACATACCTCACTGTTGCAGAAACAGAAGAGCAGTGCCACACAGAATCCCTGAAAAAAAATTCATTTCATAAAGACAAACCACCAAGAACAGGGTGAGCACTTCTGATAAAAAAAGGATCAAATTATTTTGACTTATAGAGCATGTATGAATGCATATGTTCATTTCTGTATACAGAGAATGAGAGAGAGAGAGAGAGAGAGAGAGAGAGAGAGAGAGAGAGAGAGAGAGAGAGAGAGAGAGAGAGAGAGAGAGAACTTTACCTGGAATGAAGATGCGAGGGCAGACACTATCTGATAAACCAACTCCCCGCTGGAACCCGGCGCCGGTCTGCAAAAAGAAATAAATAAATAAATAATAAATAAAAATAAAATAAATCAATCAATGAAGAATAATTAATAAATATATAAATGAAAAATAAATAAATGATTAGATAAATAAATAAATAAGTAGATAAAAAATAAATCAATCAATGAAAAATAAATAAACAAGTAAATAGATAAATATATCAATGAAAAATAAATAAATAAATAAATAAATAAATAAATAAATAAATAAATAAATAAATAAATAAATAAATAAACAAATTAAAATAAATAAATAAGTATATAATAGATAAATAAATAAATACATAAGAATTAAATAAAAAAAGGACATTATTCCCTATAGTACCAATTTTACTGCTAAATTATTCTACATCTCTCTCTTTATTCTTACGTACATGGTAATTAGCCGAGTGTAGAGGGCTACAGCTGGGGGTGGAGATAAGCCTCGTGATTGCAATATAGCCACTTCATATTGGTTGTGATTTTACTTTCTTCTCAAATCCTTTTAAATGAACAATACTAAACGGGTTATGGACAATATTCGGGTTATGAAGCTTACGTTTTCACATATTTGTCAGACTTGTATTTGATTAAATTTCAGATTGCTAGTTTTTTTTTTTCATATTCTACGTCGACAACATTTACTTGACATATTTCTTAGACCGGCATTTGATTAAAATTTCACTTGATTATTAGCTTTTCTAGTTAACTACGTCGATAACATTTATATCTATTTATTTTCTGTCTCGGAGACTATTCATTCTGTCATGGATTCTTATGATTATCTTTTAAATCAAGTTATTATTTTATATTCTTATCCACATAATCAGGAAAAATATTTTTGCTATCCCATATAATCAGGAAATTTTTTTTGTTATCCCTTATAATCAGGAAAAAAGAATTTTTTGTTATCCCATATAATCAGGAAAAAATATTTTTTTTTATCCCTTATAATCAGGAAAAAGAATTTTTTTTTTATCCCATATAACCAGGAAAAAAGAATTTTCTGTTATCCCATATATTCAGGAAAAAGGGATTTTTTTTATCCCATATAATCAGGAAAAAAGAATGTTTTTTTATCCCATATAATCAGGAAAAAAGAATTTTTTTTATCCCATATAATCAGGAAAAAAGAATTTTTTGTTATCCCATATAATCAGGAAAAAATAATTTTTTGTTTTCCCATATAATCAGGAAAAAATAATTTTCTGTTATCCCATATAATCAGGAAAAAGATTTTTTTTATCCCATATAATCAGGAAAAAAAAATGTTTTGTTATCCCATGTAATCAGGAAAAAAGAATTTTTTGTTATCCCATATAATCAGAAAAAAAAGGATTTTTCGTTATCCAATATAATCAGGAAAAAGGGATTTTTTGTTATCCCATATAATAAGGAAAAAAGAATTTTTTGTCATCCCATATAATCAGAAAAAAAAGGATTTTTTGTTATCCAATATAATCAGGAAAAAAGGATTTTTTGTTATCCCATATAATCAGGAAAAAAGAATTTTTTGTTATCCCATATAATCGGGAAACAGTTTTTTTTTTTTTTATTTCCTTCCCAATCGTGTTTTCCTGTTGTCACCCAAGTCCCGTCGTTCGTCTTAAAAGTGAAACGGAATTCTTTATTTCGTTGCCTTTTGAGTTCTGCGACTTCCTTTGGCCTCTTTGCAGCATTACCGGGTCGCAAAGGGATGCCTTTAGCGGTTGCAAGAAGTGTCTGTGTCAACAATCTCGGGTGATGCACTTCTTACTAATGTTGTTGTTGTGAAGTTGGCAATCTATGATGCGAATACAAACTCTTTGCCACGTAACATATAATCGTTCCCATATCGAAAGGACTTGTAAACACTGAGCTAAAATGGTCGGAAAATGTGCAAACATTAAATGTGAATGTTTTTTTTTCAGTGTGTTCGCATTATATCTTTCCTTTGTGGGAGGAGAATTAAGAAAAAAATTTAGTTTTTACATTTTAGAATTCTTCGGAATATATTTCTGGGTATGATAATAATAAACTGCAGTCGAGAAAGAATGTTCATATTTTGCTTCCTGTCTGTCTGTCTATCTGTCTTTCTGATATTTCAGTATAATAGTCTCTCTCTCTCTCTCTCTCTCTCTCTCTCTCCTCTCTCTCTCTCTCGTCTCTCTCTCTCTCCTCTTCTCTTCTTCTCTCTCTCTGATATTTCAATATAATATTCTCTTTATCATTATCGCTCTGTCGGTCTGTCTCTCTAATATTTAACTATAATATTCTCTTTATCATTAACTCTCTCTCTCTCTCTCTCTCTCTCTCTCTCTCTCTCTCTCTCTCTCTCTCTCTCTAAATTTCATTATAGTATTCTCTCTATCATTATCGCTCTCCTCTCTCTCTCTCTCTCTCTCTCTCTCTCTCTCTCTCTTTCATATTTCACTACAATATCTCTCTCTCTCTCTCTCTCTCTCTCTCTCTCTCTCTCTCTCTCTGATAATTAATTCTTTTTATTATCTCTCTCTCTCTCTCTCTCTCTCTCTCTCTCTCTCTCTCTCTCTCTCTCTCTCTCTCATCTGCGTTTCACCTCCTTACAAAGGAACCCAAGTTCCTAAATAAGTGACCCGTTTAAAAGAAAAAGAAAAAAAATTAGTTTAATGAATGTCGAGAACTTCAAGGCGAGGAATTTATGGAGCGTTATTAAAAGCATCAGCGAACTCGAATATCCTCAGTTCTCGAATCTTATTCGAGTTTCCAGGTCTCGAGAAATGGTTCTAGACACCGCGATGTCCAATTCTAAGGTTAGCGACCTGAGTTTATTTATTTATCTTTTTTTTTTTTTAGGCGAAATTGGAACGAGATGTTTTTCAAAAAGTTTTTCTTTTAAACCCGCTTTAACAAGTACTTCAAGATTTTCATGACTACTAATATGATTTTATGACTTCCATTCGGAAAAGAATATCAAAGAAAATGCTGATCTACAAAAGGTAGTTTAAAAGAAAATGAATAATTAAGAATAAAATAATCCATATTTAGATATGGAATATTCCCCAGCCACATTTCAGACATTCCAAGCAGTTGAATGCAATCATGGAATTAAGGTCATTCCAGTTCACTCGTTGAAATTTCACTTGATGAATTACGGGATATTCAACAGCCCTGAGTTCTTCGAAATGGCTCACTGTCGTATTCAGAGAGACGTGAGTATAGCAACGCATTTACATTATAATTGCTCCATGCAGACTGCGACCGCGTTCATAAGTCTTCTAAATGAAGATGAAACGGTTTACTTAGTACGTTAGCTCTAATGTGTCATCGAGTCAGCTGTTGGAGATAATTATGACACATTTCTCGTCGCTTGGAAGATGACTTTCATGTAATATTTTTATAGATTAAGCAAGTGCTTATACAATAAATTGTGTACTAGTATACAACCAGTTTTGGACACACGCAGAGACACTCATATATATATATATATATATATATATATATATATATATATATATATATATATATATATATATATTTGAAAATGTATATGCGTTATATATATATATATATATATATATATATATATATATATATATATATATATATATATATATATATATATATATATATATGTATGTGCTAAAAACCAACTTAGTATATGCTGAAAATTAATTTAGTGTATGCTAAAAACAACTTTATATATGCTAAAAACCAACTTAGTTTATGATAAAAACCAAATAGGGGTATGAAAAAACCAACTTAGTGCATGCTAAAAACCAACTTAATGTATGCTAAAAACAACTTAGCATATGCTAAAAACAAACTTAGTGTGTGCTAGAAACAACTTCGTGATTAAAAAACTTAGAGTTATGCTAAAAACAACTTAGCATAGGGTAAATCCAACTTAGTGTGTGCTAGAAACCAACATAGTGTATGCTAAAAACAAGTTCATATATGCTAAAAATCAACTTAGTGTACGCTAAGAACAACTAAGTGAATGTTAAAAATTACTTAGCATATGCTAAAAACCAACTTGATTTGTGCTAGAAACCAACATAGTGTATGCGAAAAACAAATTAGCGTATGCTAAAAACCAAATTAATGTAGGCTAAAAACCAACTTAGTGTGTGTGCTAAAAACCACTTTGTGTATGCTAAGAACAACCTAGTGTATGCTAAAAACAACTTAATGTATACTAAAAAAAAGACTGTTCTAACTTGCAACCGGAACTTCGGAAGCCTTACCTGAAGGGCATGAGGACGTAGTGGAGCCCCAGCAATGGGATGAGGATGAGGGTGGCCCTCACGGCCTTCCGGGTGCCGTTGGTGTCTGCCGGGACGTGGTTGGCCCTCAGCTTCGTCACCAGGACCCTCACGATGTTGATCAGGAAGACCAGGTTGGCCAGGATGGACAGGCAGACAGGGATGGACAGGAGGAGGGTGTAGTGGCTCTCCTCGATCCAGCAGCTGGGAGGGAAGAAAGACGGAATAGAAGATGGATGAAGTGGGTTATCGCAATGGTGATTTGAACCAGACGAGACGGAATGGAAGATGGCCGAAGCGGGTTATCCAACGGTGATTTATTCAAGTTACATTTTATAGAGGCTGTTACCAAAGGATTATAGGATTTCTCTACAAACTTTATGGTTTAAAGTTACTGGAAACCTAGAAGTCAACAAACATGATTTAGAAGCTCCGCCCCCTTTCTAGAGATGCTAGGTGTGGTTCATAGGACTACAGAAACTACAGTTTACAGTTACTGGAAATCTAGAAGTCAACAAACATTATGGTTTAAAGTTACTGGAAATCTAGACATCAACAAACACAATTTGAAGCTCCGCCCCCTTTCTAGAGTTGCCAGGGGTGGCATTATTGAGCAATATTTGTCAGAAGATTTAAGAAAACTTTATCTTCACTTTTCTTGTCGATTGTACGTACTTTTCGGCACATACACCTGCAAGTATGCAATTGCTCAAATGTGTATGTATGTGTATCTATTAACACAGCAATCTTTATACAGTTGAATATAAAGTTAAGCATCATTGCAAGACAACCAAGTCACTGAGTACGGCATACTTTTCAATACATACACACACTATATCGTATATATGCGTAACTATGTGCATTTATTCACATAGATAACATTCCGGCGAACGTTTCTTCATACATTTAAACATAAAACCAATCATCATTGCAAGATCATACAGTCGCTAAGTACAGAAACCCCAGAAACCCGTATCTCATACTCCATCATACCCCTGTGGGTATATGGTTAATACTCACTGTTGGGTATCTGACGTAGAAGTGCCCCTGACACCCGCGTAGACGGCGACGATGATGGCCGGGGCTCCCCACCCCAGCAGGTAGAACCATCTCATCATGTGGTCCTCCGTGACGAAGGCCACCACCAGCAGGGTGTGGAGGTAGAGTCCCTCTGAGAACATCCAGTAGTAGTTCGAGACGAGGAAGTAATGGAGGAGGATGTGCAGGACCTGGCATCCCGTCTGTGGGTGGAGGATGTGGTTGGAGGATGTGATGCCATCATTGGTTCAGTGGATATTTATTGTTCTTTGGTTTTAGTGACATTTTTGAAATATGGAAATAAACCAGCAGGAGAAAAGCAATAAGTCACATTGATTTACAGCATTTTGTTTATGTTTTTAGGGTAATCCCCACCGGGCCTGTAACGCCTCAGTGGCAAGTTCGATTCTCGGGCATTACACTGAGGGGTGAGAGATGTGTATTTCTGGTGATAGAAGTTCACTCTCGACGTGGTTCGGAAGTCAAGTAAAGCCGTTGGTCCCGTTGCCGAATAACCACTGGTTCCATGCAACGTAAAAACACCATGCAAATAAACAAACAAAGGCGGATTCATACCGGATTAAAATCCTTCGGGGTCACTATCCAGGAAAGATTAATGCGACTTTTTTTTTCTGTGACTTTATTCCCGTGACTATTTGTGACTTTTTACTTATGAATTTTTTCTGTGAATTTTTTCCTGTGACTAGTTGTCTGGGACATTTTTCTTTGACGTTTTTATTTGACTTTATTCCTGTGACTTTTTCTTTTACCTGGATTCGGATAGTTTTACCCCTTTCCAAGGTGCTCCCTAAGCATGAAATCTGACCCAGAGCCAAGTTCATGCATTTTTTTCTGGGTATTTTCTGTTTGTTGAGTAACTTACCTTAAATTCAATGCCGTTTATATCCGGTTTCTCCCGACACGAGACCCAAGTAAAATAACGAGATCAAATGGTCTGCGTTAACGAACTCCCTTGGTAAATGTTGCTGTTACTGCAACCTGAGCTACTAGTGGATTCCATAACTGTTTCTTTATATTTTATTTTATTTTATTTTTATTTATTTTTGCATTTGTTGTGGCTATGACATTTGTTATTTATGTTGCTTTTTCCAACTTCTGCTACTGGTGGGTTCCATGATTGTTTCTTTCTTTTTTTGGCATTTATTACGGCTATAAACCACCCGAATGCAATAAATAGCGTGAATACATCTGAAACAGACCATTGCACTCAGCGATCCCGTCCCGAAGATGGCCAAACGAGGTGGCCGAAACATGTAGACGCCTTTAAAAACCAGAAAAGAAGAAAAAACAAGGAATACCGGATAGACCCCTGACGACTACGGCCTGTTCCCGACCTACGAAACGTACCTGTATACCTGTTGTCGACCTACAGCACGATGAATATTGGACAGCTGTTTTATAATACCAGCTTGCCAGAAAGACAAATCACAAGGAGAATTGAAAGAATATTGTATAAAATCAATTCTGTGAATTCTGCCATTTTTTTTTTTTAATAACGCTGTGCCATTTGTTATTATTTTGCTTTTCTTGTGCGCTGTAACTCATAGAGGATTAACTGTAAATTGATTAATGGATCATAATAAATATCTGATGATTCTGATGAGTCTGATATAATGGTTACCGGTTTCACGAAGAAGTTATTATACGAATCTTTTCGTCTATTATTTATCATATTTATTCTTACCCTTATTTTAGTTCACCTATCCAGCTGTAAACAATTGCAGTTGACTAACCAGCAGCTTTATAATATAGGTCAACAGTGATTTCGTGCAGATTTTAAGAAAACATATTCTGTTCTGCTATACGTGCACGTGGTCGGCTTCGTTGCCTCTATCAGTACGGAGAGAGAGAGAGAGAGAGAGAGAGAGAGAGAGAGAGAGAGAGAGAGAGAGAGAGAGAGTTGTTACTGCAAATTGAAGACATGAAGAAATATTAAACCTTTCTTCAGGAATCTTAGTGGTTTGATATTTTACAGTTAAATCCTTTCCCTTCGTTAGCCATGTCTTCTTTTCATCTTTTCATTGAGTTCCACTTTCATTGTATCTTAAATGTAGAAATTTCCTTGAATTCAATGTTCATCTTTTCAATTCACCCGGATATTAACTCGATATAAGAGATCCTCAGTGTCTAGCTCATCCTCAAAGGTAACTTTTAATGCTGGATGTCGATGTGAGTGCATTGTTCCCTTTTTGAGAGAGATGTTTAGTTTTGCCAGAGGCGAAATCCTTTTATCTCTCTCTCTCTCTCTCGCTATTGCTCTCTTTCTCCCGACTTCCTCTCCCCACTCTCTCTCTAAATCCTTCCTCTCTCTCTCTCTCTCTCTCTCTCTCTCTCTCTCTCTCTCTCTCTCTCTCTCGCAATCGTCATTTTCTCACATAATTTTTGCCATCAAATTTCCGTGATAACTCTGTGTATGTGTGAGTGTGTGTGTGTGTGTCTCTCTCTCTCTCTCCCTCTCTCTCTCTCTTTCTTTCTGTCTTTTTCTCTCCTCTCTTTCTCTCGACTTCCTCTCCCCAATCTCTCTCTAAATCCTTCCGCTCTCTCTCTCTCTCTCTCTCTTTCTCTCTCTCTCTCTCCAACCGCTAATATCTAGCCTGAATTATCCTTTGCACATCTGCGCGAAATAAAAGAACCTAAGGATATACAGGCGGGGAAGAGCGATAAAAATAAATCACACGAATATCCCCGCAACGAAAGGGCCTAGGGTCCTTCCTAGGAATTCCTGCGTCTTTTTAAGTGACAGGATATATTGCGAAGGGCAGCAGGGTACGTACTTGCAGGGCACACTGGTGGAAATGTGGAAGGAAATCTCGCGAGAATGATTGGCGCCC
>NC_061094.1:45472698-45480198 GCF_015104395.2 Macrobrachium nipponense
CTCTCTCTCTCTCTCTCTCTCTCTCTCTCTCTCTCTGTAATACATAAACAAATACATCTTTGTATTTATATGTAATATAATTTTAATATATATATATATATAATATATATATATATATATTTATATATATATATATATATATATATATATATATATATATATATATGTATATATAAGCGAATCCCACGGGAAATGATAGTCAGAAATCCAAGCGCTTTTGTCTTTACTCAGACATTGTCCAAGGAGCTAATGAAGTACAATTGGAGAGAAAGGTCTCAGGTTACAAAACAAGATCAAGAATACCAGATGGTTAATTGTCAAAAGGGTAAAATTAAAAGAGATAATCCAGGATTATCGGATATCACACGGTCAGAACATAAACAGATTTGACCTTAACTGAAATTTTGAGCATATATATATATATATATATATATATATTATATATATATATATATATATATATATGTATATATATATGTAGAGAGAGAGAGAGAGAGTGAGAGAGTAAACCAGAAGTTTCCTTCTCTCTCTCTCTCTCTCTCTATCTCTCTCTCTTTTCATAGAACAAGGCCCATTTTATTTCATTCACGACAACGAATCTGTTATCAACGCGACGTTTCGAGAAACTCAAAAAAATTCCCCAACATGAAATCGACATCTTTAGCAAAAATAGTAAAGAGGGAAATATGGAATTCCCTTCGAACCCAGCGCTCACCAGCCTCACTTTCTCTGTGTCTGTCTGTCTGTCTGTCTGTCTGTCTCTCCCAGCAGGCTGCAGCAGCAGCGGCAGCCACTGCTGACGCTGAATTCTTGAACATGATTTCATGTTTTCTCTGCTGAACACAGACTCAGCAGCCTGAAACTTTCATGGGTGTGTCTTAAGCGTCCGAGAGGACTTCTCTCCCCTTCAGTAATGAATCAGCCTTGTTTGGGATTACATGCTATGTGTTTGCTTGCTTGCTCAGGGTATAAAACCACAGGAACACTCCCGGTTTAATTTGAGTAATTTTTTTTTTTATAAATGTATTTTTGTAGATAAATTTATATATAAAGATATGTATATATTTATGTGGGTTGATGTATATGTGAATATATGGACACACACATATATCTCCATATATATATACATATATTTATATATATAAAATATATGTATATTTATATATATATATATATATAATATTTATATATATATATATATGAATTTATATCTATCTATCTATCTATCTATCTATCTATATATAATATATATTATATATATATATATAATTCATAGGTATACACATGTATATATACAAGTATATATATTATTTTGTACATATATATATTTATATATATGTACATACAAATATATATTTTATATATATATCTATAATATATATATATATATATATATATATATATATATGTGTGTGTGTGTGTGTGTATGTGTCACTAATCATAATCCACAGATTAAAAAAAAAGCCTACAAAAATCTCATCTACACGGCCTCTTCCTGTGAACCTTCTCGCCTCCACCTGAAGGTGAGTGGCTGCCCATCTATTATCTATCTGTCTATCAGGCTATCCCCTTCCTAATCTTCAGCTGGGGCTAATACCAACATACCCCTCCGTAAAAGGAAAGTGCGAGTGAAAAACGCGGAGAAAATAGTTTCTTGATTTCGTCGGAAATAAAAAATAAAAAAATAAAGGAAACGGGAAAGAATCTTTTGTGATTCTGGGTCAGGAATTTCCGTGGAAGGTTTGCAAACAGCCTCCAGGGACGAAAACATGGAAAATTGATTGCCGGGAAATTTTGAAGTTGATTTTATTATTTTATGGCTCTGTGGTTTCGTTCACTTAACTCTTGCGCACACATTTTTATTAATATTATTTTTTCATTTATTTATTTATTTTTGGTCTATCACAACACTCCATTTCGACTGGGTGCTATTTATAGTGTAGGGATCCGGGTTGCATCCTGCCCCCTTAGGAGTCCATCATTTTTCTTACTATGCGCGCTGTTTCTAGGAGCACACTCTTCTGCATGAGTCCTGGAGCTACTTCAGCCTCTAGTTTTTCCAGACTCCTTTTCAGGAACCTTGGGATTATTATTATTATTATTATCATTTTTTTTTTTTTTTTTTTTTTTGCTCTATCACAGTCCTCCAATTCGACTGGGTGGTATTTATAGTGTGGGGTTCCGGGTTGCATCCTGCCTCCTTAGGAGTCCATCACTCTTCTTACTATGTGTGCCGTTTCTAGGATCACACTCTTCTGCATGAGTCCTGGAGCTACTTCAGCCTCTAGTTTTTCTAGATTCCTTTTCAGGGATCTTGGGATCGTGCCTAGTGACCCCTATGATTATGGGGTACGATTTCCACTGGCCATATCCCATATCCTTCTTATTTCTATTTTCAGATCTTGATACTTATCCAATTTTTCCCTCTCTTTCTCTTCAACTCTGGTGTCCCATGGTATTGCGACATCAATGAGTGATACTTTCTTCTTGACCTTGTCAATCAACGTCACGTGGTCTGTTTGCACGTATCACCCCTATCCGTTCTGATACCATAGTCCCCAGAGGATCTTTGCCTGATCGTTTTTCTATCACTCCTTCAGGTTGGTGCTCGTACCACTTATTACTGCAAGGTAGCTGATGTTTCTTGCACGAGGCTCCAGTGGAGGGCTTTTGCCACTGAATCATGCCTCTTTTTTTGTACTGGTTCTGTGCAAGTGGCCGGGCATTCACTTGCTATGTGGTTTATGGTTTCACTTTTCGTATTGCACTTCTTACATATGGGAGGAGATGTTATTTCCGTCTATCGTTCTTTGAACATATCTGGTTCTTAGGGCCTGATCTTGTGCCGCTGTTATCATTCCTTCAGTTTCCTTCTTTAGCTCTCCCCTCTGTAGCCATTGCCAATTGTCATCGCTGGCTAGTTCTTTAGTCTGTCTCATGTATTGTCCGTGCATTGGTTTGTTGTGCCAGTCCTCTGTTCTTTCTGTTCTTTCTCCTGTCTGTATATTTCCTGGGTCTTCTTCGTCTGCTTTTATTAGTCCCTTCTTCCCATGCACTCTTTAGCCACTCGTCTTCACTGGTTTTCAGATATTGCCCCAGTGCTCTGTTTTCGATGTTAGTGCAGTCCTCTATACTTAGTAGTCCTCTCCCTCCTTCCTTTCGTGTTATGTATAGTCTGTCCGTATTTGCTCTTGGGTGTAGTGCTTTGTGTATTGTCATATCTTTCCTGGTTTTCTGATCTATGCTGCGGAGTTCTGCCTTCGTCCATTCCACTATTCCTGCGCTGTATCTTATTACTGGCACTGCCCATGTGTTTATGGCTTTTTATCATATTTCCGGCATTGAGTTTTGACTTGAGTATCGCCTTGAGTCTCTGCATATTCTTTCCTGATCGTGTCCTTCATCTCTTGGTGTTTTATATCTCCTCCTTCCATTATTCCCAGGTATTTGTATCCTGTCTCATCTATGTGTTTGATGTTGCTCCCATCTGGTAGCTTTATCCCTTCAGTTCTCGTTACTTTGCCTTTTTGTATGTTGACTAAGGCGCATTTTTCTATTCCAAACTCCATCCTGATGTCCCCAGATACAATCCTTACAGTCTGGATTAGGGTATCTATTTCCTTGATGCTCTTACCATACAGCTTGATGTCGTCCATGAACATCAGATGGTTGATTCTGTTGCCTCTTTTCTTGAGTTGGTACCCGGCATCCATCTTCTGTAGTACTTTTGTCATGGGAATCATGGCTACTACGAAGAGTAGTGGGGACAGTGAGTCGCCCTGGAAGATCCCTCTCCTGATATTATTATTATTATTATTATTATTTTTTATTATTATTATTATTATTATTTTATTATTATTATTATTATTATTATTATTATTATTATTATTATTATTATTATTATTATTATTATTATTATTATTATTATTATTATTATTATTATTATATTCTAAGAGGTCCACAATAGTAAAAAATGCTGCAAGTTCGTGTACAATTTAAAGGCCCTTTACTAGTGTTCGAACGCTTTGAAAAGGGTTTTTGAATTATACACGAACTCGCAATATTTTTTTTTTTATTATTGTGGACCTCTCAGAACTTATACTCTCGGGAGAGAGAGTTTTTTCCCAAACATTTATTATTATTATTATTATTATTATTATTATTATTATTATTATTATTATTATTATTATTATTATTATTATTATTATTGTACTTAGGATGCAGACCCTCTCTCAAGCATACTTTATTAAAAGTAATGGCTACTCAGCAGGTTACACTAGTAGAGATTCTTCTCTATTTTTCGAATAGCGGCTTTTCCGTGCTACTTAAGACAGGCTAGTAGAGCGCCTATGGAGGTCATGATCAAATATTATTATTATTATTATTATTACTATTATTATTATTATTATCATTATTATTATTATTATTATTATTATTATTATTATTATTATTATTATTATTATTATTATTATTATTATTATTGGCTAAAGAAATTCTGAACTAGTTTTGTATATTATGTTTATGCTTTTTGTTAAAAAGTTTGTATTTACTTGATACTTTCACAGAGAATACGATATTATTATTATTATTATTATTATTATTATTATTATTATTATTATTATTATTATTATTATTATTATTATTATTATTATTATTATTATTATTATGATTTCAAAATTCCAGCTAAATAGTTTTGATGAAAGAATGACCTATTAACAGTTACCATACAAGACACAAGCATTAAGAATAAGGAACTCATGGCACCCACATTGATAAAAAGTTTATTAGAAGCAGGGTATTAATTTGAAATATACGATGTCCTTCCCTTTAATGTAAGAATGATAACAGAATAAAACATATTTACTGGTTGATAATGGTTGCCCTTTAAACCCATTACCATTGTCATTCAAACTATATGAAACAAAATAAGAAACTCAAAGGGTGGTCAGTTAAACTTGTAATCTTATACGCATTGAGTTTACTGGTGTATTAAATCTAAAATGCAAATTGAGTTACTAGACTAGTTTAGAAAGTTTCCAAGTTTCAGAAAATCAAGGTTAATATGGCTAATACAGTTTTAAGAAATCAACAAAAACATCACTAACCTCCCATGTTGTTCGTGTAAGTCAACGATGAACACATTTCTATATTACAATAAAACTGTGTATGTCAGTATTGACACCTAAATACGTCTGAGAGTGTTTGTATTCAAAGTACAACTCTATTCATGCTTAATCCTGGTGAGAACATTTTATTACTCAGTCCTTTCCTCTTCTTGCCTTTCTTTCAAGCGTAAAAAATGTTTGTAAAAGCGTTTGCAAACTTCGTGATGCAAATGGACTAACTTCTGAAACTTGTGATACATTCTATTTTTTTTAATTTTTTTTGGGGTGGAGGATTTATTTTAGCGGGTGTTGTGCTCTATTTATTTATTTTTTGATGGGGTGTTATTTTAGCGGGTGGAATGGAGGGTGTGGGGCTGGGGAAGAGAGAGAGAGAGAGAGAGAGAGAGAGAGAGAGAGAGAGAGAGAGAGAGAGAATCCAAATTCCTTACCTGAAGTAAAAGAAGATGAAGAGGGAGATCACCAATGCTATCAGCGAAACTGCATATCCAGCTCGGTAGATATTGTTGATCAGCTGCCTTATCTGGGAGTATAATGATAAAAATATGCATTTATAAATCTTCATGACGAAATTAACAAGGCAGAAAACAATAATGTAAAAACGTGTAAAGTACATTATAAAATGCAAGTTTAAAAATTTTCATCACGAGATTACCAAGGCAGACATAAACATAATTCGAGGAACGTGTGAAGAAAAATTGACAATTCCGTATGTGAGCTTTGGACTCATTTAGGTTTGCAGTATCGCACTAAAGTATGTATAAGGGATGCTATATCTGTATATAGATCTATCTATAGCTTCTGGGTGTAACAGAAGAGCTATAAAACCTTTCTTGCTCTGACGTTTGGCTTTGGTGTTTATAAACAGCTAAAGCTATCTTATTTACACCAATGAGAAAACCTCTGTTCTTCGTAAGATAGTGATGAATCAATGAACAAAGATATCGTTGAAGAAGATTAAACTTAAATAAAGAATTAGTGGAGACAGTGAAAAGTGAATTCTCATTCAGGGCTTGCTTTGAAGGAATTCTGATCAGTTTGGATATAGGATGATTACACATACAATAATTGTTTTATTCAGTAATACAAGAGTGCTATATCTGATTCTATATGATTACATTTCCATTTATAATCAACTCTACAGGATAGCTACATAAGATTATTATTTTCATTAGTAATCCAAGAATATAATTTATGATCTGAAAATATTGTTGTATCAACACAACGTGGGTCTATTTTGCTTATTTATACAGTTACATAGAAAGATATCTTAACTAGAGAGAGAGAGAGAGAGAGAGAGAGAGAGAGAGAGAGAGAGGTTACACAGGTAGACAGGTCATTATGATCTTACCATAAGATCCTCCAGATCGATGCAGGTAGTGTAATTAGACCAGGTGAGGTTGGTTTCCGGATGCCTGAACCAGGAACCATCTTCGTTGCAAACTTTGTGGGCCATTCCTGACATCAAGTAGAATTGATCAGTTAAGTACAATCATGAAATACATTACACCTTTTAAAAAAATGTTCCTCGTTTTCTATTCCATTCATAGAAAACGACTTTAACTGCGGTCTCATTCGTGTAGTGAAATTTTCATTCATGCAGATTTCGTTTTAAAGGGAAATAATCAGTTTATTATATCGAGTGAGTTTAGAGTGCATATATGAATTTCATTTTAATCCAAACCTCATGGAACTATGTCGTTTTCAAAATGCAAAATATTAAATTAAAAGGGGTTTCATAATTACGCTTAAATTAATTTATTGCATAACTCTCGGTTGATTATCCTGCTGAAATAATGTAATCACACGTCATTAGTTTTTTGTTTTTGTGGCCTCGTTATTGGCAAAATTGATTAAAAACAATAAATGAGAAATTTGACATATGAGTTTTGATGCTGTTGATAATTGAATTTGATACACTTGATAGAAGAAGCTTTTGCAAATAATAATAATAATAATAATAATAATAATAATAATAATAATAATAATAATAATAATAATAATAATAATAATAATAATAATAAAAGTAGTTAAATCCCGTAATGTATAAAAGATATTCAGATGTCAACATGTAAATAAAACTTTTGAATTACTTGAATATTTCAGTTTAGATGAACTAGTATATCATATCTCTCTCTCTCTCTCTTCTCTCTCTCTCTCTCTCTCTCTCTCTCTCTCGGTTAGGAAATTTGAATATCAGGTATAACTCTCTCTCTCTCTCTCTCTCTCTCTCTCTCTCTCTCTCCAGCTTAGAAAAACTTGTATATCAGGTATAGATCTCTCCCTCTCTCTCTCTCTCTCTCTCTCTCTCTCTCTCTCTCTCTCTTTCTAGCTTAGAAAAACTTGTATATCAGGTATAAATCTCTCTCTCTCTCTC
>NC_061094.1:45482698-45495198 GCF_015104395.2 Macrobrachium nipponense
AGCAAAAGCATTATTCCTTAATGCTCGAAGCCATTAAGTAAGAGTCTCTTTAAGGACGAAGTAAATCCTTGAAATATGAGAAATTTTATTTTAATTTTTTGAGGCGAATGACTTTGCTAAGAGCTTCCTAAACGCCAGTTGCCTATGTTCCACTTGAATAATATTCCACTCTCATACTTTCCTGTTTTCCTTTATAGCGTGAAGCTTTTAACTTTTTCTGAGAGATATTTTCGTTCTCTGTATATCTTTCCTATTTTTTTCTATTTTTATTTGCAAGCTTACTTTCAGATTGAGTTTTTCTTTTAATAATGGGTTCCATAGTCCAATCTTTTGCTAAAGGGTTCCATAATAAAATATTTTAGTAATGGGTTCCATAATAATATCTTTTAATAATGGGTTCCATAATAAGATATTTTTATAATGGGTACCATAATAGAATCTTTTGGTAATGGGTTCTATAATCCAATCTTTTACTAATGGATTTCACAAAAAAATCTTTTGATAATGGGTTCCATAACAAACTCTTTTGATAATGGGTTCCATAATAAAATCTTTTAATAATGGGTTTCATAATACACTCTTTTAATAATGGGTTCCATAATAAACTCTTTTAATTATGGGTTCGATGATAAACGGTTTTAAAAATGGATTCCATAATAAACTTTTGATGATGGGTTCCATAATAAACTTTTGATAATGGGTTCCATAATAAGCTCTTTTAATAATGGGTTCCATAATAAACTTTTGATAATGGGTTCCATAATAAACTCTTTTGATAATAGGTTCCATAATAAACTCTTTTGCTAATAGGTTCCATAATAAACTCTTTTGATATTAGGTTCCATAACAAACTCTTTTGATATTTGGTTCCATAACAAACTCTTTTGATAATAGGTTCCATAATAAACTCTTTTAATAATGGGTTCCATAATAAAATCTTTTAATAATGGGTTCCATAATAAACTCTTTTAATAATGGATTCGATGACAAACGCTTTTAAAAATGGGTTCCATAATAAACTCTTTTGATAATGGGTTCCATAATAAACTCTTTTAATAATGGGTTCCATAATAAACTTTTGATAATGGGTTCTATAATAAACTTTTGATAATGGGTTCCATTATAAACTCTTTTGATAATGGGTTCCTTAATAAAATCTTTTAATAATGTGTTGCATTATAAACTCTTTTAATAATGGATTCCATAATAAAATCTTTTAATAATGGGTTCCTTGATAAAATTTTCCAAGTTCATATTTTTTTGTTCTTGTATGACAGGTATTTTAGATTTCTCGGTTCAAATGTTGTATAGTTAAAGCCTATAAAAAAAAATATTATCTATCATTATTTTTGTTTTTGATAAAGCACTAAAAATTTCCGAACAAAGGTCAATAATCATTATGATTCATACTATGATTTTCAACGTCCATTGAAATATGAGAGAGAGCATATGCAAAAAAAAAAAAAAAAAGATAGATAGATTTGAATAGGAAAAAACCTTCGTTATCTTAAGAAATACGATCCACCAAAATCACTATTTTAAATGATGTTGCTCTGTGGTTTCTCAATCCACAAATGCTTTTGCTCTTATAACGTTTATTATTCTCTTTCTTCTCTGTCAGATCACCTATTATTTTTAATTCACAATTGGTTACAATAATTCAATTTCTCTTTACTACTGAATCTACTCACCGTCTTTCTCTCTATCATCTCACCCTGCTTCCTCCTCCTCAGCCTCCTCCTCCTCCTCCTCCTCCTCCTCCTCCTCCTCCTCCTCCTCCTATGTTTCCTTCCTTCTTGTAAGGCAATGAAGGGACACATTCCTTGTTTATACTCACGTGAAGATTTTAAGGTAATAATAGACCTTTCTTTCTGAGAGCTGACACTCATCCAGCGACAGATGAGTGTTATTTGGACAACCTACACTATTCTAATACTTTTCTTAGGTGTCCAGCGATGCATGCCACTTCAATATTTTCTAAAATAACTTGCTTTTGATGTTTTCTGAACTGCTAGAATCACCGAATGTGCTATCCAAGCCATCGGAAAACATAGTCGCTGTTGACGCATGCGCCAGCGCAGGTCATTATACGTCCAGCTCAGGGCGTCTTTTCATTCATCCATATTCTATGGTCTTTCCCGTTCGTTGCTTTGCATCAACGTTCATTCTTTCAGCTGACTATTATGTTGCTTATCTTGCTTTCCAGGAACTAAGAACGGGGAGCTATTATCTCCTGAACCTTATCTGAAAACAATCTTGCTGTTCTAAGCCTTCGCTGTAAGTCAGTTTTTATGTGGCAAAATTCCGTAGAATTGTTCAACTTTGGAATTAATTCTCGTATAATGTATACGTTATTTTTCTGAGTGTGTGACATATTATGCTCTATTTATACACCGGAATGAAACTGGCAAAAGGAGAGGTGAAGATATGAAAGTGAAGGTTATAACAATTGTCAATGTTTTGCAATTATAGGACTAATGTTTCCTACTGTTTTCTCTCTTTCCCGCCTTTGTCTTTCGAGACAAATAATTCTCGTTCCGTTTGACAACAGAGGACGTACAAATGATACAGAGAGAGAGAGAGAGAGGAGAGAGAGAGAGAGAGAGAGAGAAGAGGTGGGAGGGAGCGTAGGAGGTATATATATTAAGACGAATCCCTCTTGTTTTCCCGCCGATAAATTAAAGAGGAAAAGCACGAAGGAACTGCACTTGTAAAAGAAGAGGAATATTCTAAGGCTAGATTTATAACCGTTGGCTTGACTACGTCGAGTCTGACTCTCGAGGGAATGAAATATTATATCCTCCTGGAAACTGGGTTTCCGTAGCTTCTTATCCTCCGCTAAATTCAGCCTCCGTCTTCCAGGATTAAGGATACCGAACGTTATGTCAAATGAGATAGCCTCCGGCGTCTGGGCTTCCAAAACAACATAAAACTCCGTCAGACTGATATTAGAGATTTTTCCTCGTATTTGATTTTTGGGTCCCATTATTTGCATAGAGTTTTCATCCCTTTTATTGGGAAAAGTTTGTTATTGAAAGATTCTTGTCTGATTATTTGATTTTTTATGAATACACAAGAAAGATATCCATAGATAGAAAATATCCAACGATCATAAATTACGAACCAAGATATATATATATATATATATATATATATATACTATATATATATATATATATATAAATATATTATTTATATATTTATATATATATATATATATATATATATATATATATATATATATATATATATATATATATATATATATATTATTAGATTAAAGTAAATTCATTATAACTTAATTATAAGTTGTTAATACTTGTCGCAACCTTTTTGATCTTGTTTAGTTTTAAGTTTATTAATAAGCTAGCGTCGTTTTTCGTATATTTAAGCTTTTTTTTTTAGTTTAATGAACTCTGTAAGGGAGTCATATGACTTCGCAGTTTTGCTTTGTTTACCACCTTCTCCCCCGGTATTGGTGAACCACTGAAGTGCTTTACTAACGATCGTTGTTTTTCTCTCCTATGAGCTGTGTTGACTCGAGTGGAAGGCTTGATCGTAAGGGTGGTGATACGTGACAAAGTCAGTTCGAGTTCCTCCTCACAGCCTGACGCTTTGCCACTTAATCTTTGGTAACTTCTGCAGTTTTGTACGGAGATTTGGAGATTTGGATCACGGCTTCTATAATCCTTCGCTGCCTTGTGTGTGGTCGCTGGTGTTTGTCACCCACGGCATTCATCAGCCACGCCCCTTCCCTCGTTCGTCGGAAGGATTCCGAACGAGTTGGCCCGTATCCACTGTGAACGGTGCAGTGTGTGGCGTGCGAGATCCGTTGACGTCCCGGATTCTCGGAGGCTACCACCCTCGGTGTTCCCGTGGTATTTTGGGTTGCCTGCAGGCATTGCAGCTTGACCCGGTTGACCTCTGCATCAGCGTCAGTGAGTTCTGGGAACTCGTGGAGACAAGTAGGGCGGCTTTCTACAGGTATGAGATGTTTTATAGCTATTTAAGACGATCGTGAATCGTTGAGTACCTGTAGATTTGCACACCCCTGTTTGCAGTACGGTCTTCTGGACCTTGTATGGCCTGAAGAGACTGTCTACTAAGCCTCTTGTGGTTGAATCAATTTGTAAGATTATTTTCATAATTTATTGTTTATCTACTTATTATAATTATTCTTAATATATGCTATTCACTAAGTTAAGTTTTGAGTATAATTTAGTCTGTATGTGTTAGGTAGGAGTATTATTAAGTTTCCCTCTTATTTTCTCTTGCTTCCTTCTGCCTAACTTATTTTCTTAGGTTAGTTTTGTCTGGCCAGTTATTTGGAAGGTACCTACCTGAAGACATATTTAAAAATATCCTATTTCTTGGTTTAGGGTTTAGTTTAGTTATAGGTGATCTTTTAAAGATCTTAAGGTTGGTTTTTCCCTTGATATATATATTCATTTTGATTATTATTTTTGCCAACCATTACCTATTCCTTGTGTAAATAAATATTGTAACTTTTGGTGAGGTGTTTGTTCTTTTGTTCCTAAGTTGCTGTTTACATTTTTACTGACCGCAAATTCTGAGTAGAGACAAGAACCCTTGAAATTACTGCCGTAAATAAGGTCGTAACAATCTGGCGACCGTGACAGGATTTGCGCTCAGGTGTGCACAGTAACTGGGACTTTGGAACGCTCCTCAGTGGTGGTTATAGTATTTATTTTTGGAAATACCTTTCTCTCTTACCGCTATGGATAATTTGGAAGACTTTAAGTTTAGTCCTGCAGAGTTCTTAGTGTCTGCCAACTGTATTAGGCATTTACCCATACTAGGTAAGGAGTATCTGGTTAGTTGTGCTAGATGGTTGGGTATTCCGTTCAAAATGACGGATACAAAGAGGAAATTACTAATAATGGTAAAAAACAGTGTTATGCAAGGTTTGGCTGAGGCTGAAGGGTTAGTTGGGGAAAATATTAGTGATAGAGGTAGTGAATTAGGAAATGATGATAGGGTAGTTGCAGATGATAATGACATTAGTGGTGGTGCAGGATTTTCGTTATTTGATGATCCTCCTCAGACTGGAGTCATTTATGAATGTCCGGCCAATTTGCCGCCAAGAGGAAATATTACCACAAACCCCTTCTTAACTGAAGAGAATTTAGGGCCAGCAGTCTACAGTTCCTGTAAATTCTGATTCAATTTGGAAATGGCTAGGCTACAGGGTGCTCCTAACCAATTTAGCACCCCACGAGGTAGTCAGCCCGATAGGTTTAATATTGGGGCTGCATTGAAATTGGTCCCCATTTTTGATGAAAGAAATGTTCCAGAATTCTTCAAGGCCTTTGAGAGGGTGTCTGCTCGGTTGTCTTGGCCACCAGAGATGTGGACAGTGCTGATTCAGTGTAAATTGGTGGGCAAGGCAATCCGGGTATATAATGCCTTGGAGGAAGGGATAGCCAGGGATTATCACAAGGTAAAGGCACTAATTTTAAAAGCTTATGATTTGGTCCCTGAGGCATACAGGTTGAAGTTTAGGAACTTTAATAAACAGCCATCCTTGTCGTATGTAGAATTTGCCAGGTTCAAGGAGGAACAGTTTGACGACTGGTTGAAAAGTCGTCAAGTTGTCACTTTTTCTTCCTTGAGAGAACTCATGCTTTTGGGGAGGTTTAAGAAATCTAGCTCCCAAAGAACTAAGAATTTATCTGGAAGAATTGAAGGTCACTAATTTAGGTAAGGCAGCTCAAGTGGCTGATGAATTTGTCTTGACCCATAGAACAGGTTCAGGCAATTTCGCCAGCAAGGATATGAATAGTAATGTAGTGAGATCAGAGAATTTCCATAGAGGAATACGAGATGATATTAATAAATCTAAGAATTCTGTGGCCCAGAATAATTTCCCTGGTAGTAAGAATGGAAAATTCACGAGTAAACTCTGGTACTCGTGTATTTTCCAAAGGAGGTAGTTCCGGGACGAGAAATAATAGTAATATGAAGACTTGTTTCTGGTGTAATAAACCCAGTCATTTCCAAGCTCAGTGTCACGCTAGAACAAATTATCTTCAAAGAAACAATCCTGTGGCTTTAATGCCAAGTGCATCTCCTGACGTAAAATTACCCATGATAAATAGTGGTAGTGGTGGTAATAGTACGCCCGGAGATGGAAATAATAATCCACAGGAATGACTACAATATGATAAATATATATGGCCTGGTAAAGTAATTTATAATTCTGTCATTATTGATGTTAGGTTTTTGAGAGATACAGGGTCTGCTCGGTCGTTTAGTGCTGGCAAAGCAGTTGTTTAAAAGGTTTGGTGAAGTATTCAGGGAACTTTATTGTTCTGGGAGGTTTCCCGAACACAATAGTTTCAGCTCCTTTAGTAGAGGTAATGTTGTCATTCCCTGGGTATTATGGAAAGACCGAGTTGGCCGTTGTCGAGAGTCTTCCTATAGCTGGTATTGATGGCATATTAGGAAATGATATGATTAATAGTGATGGCCAGGAATTATTCCCAATATTGTCAATCAATAAGTGTCCAGTAGCAGTTACCACTAGAGCTGCCGCAAGAGCTGCAGACTTATTAAATAATGATGAAGAGTTAAATTTGAGTAGTTTAGAGGTAGACGTAGATGTAGGAAGACCCGGGTCAGTAGTAAGTAGTGTAGTAAGGAGTGATAATGTAATTCCCGATTGGGATCGAGCAGCTTTTATTGAAGCACAGAAGAGAGAGTTTAATTTTGATTTAGGTGATACTTCTGACTTGACGAAGCCTCGATTCTGGGTAAAAAGGGGCATATTATATAGGGTGAGTCGTCCCCTGGTTGCTACTGATCCCCAAATGTCCCGTATTGAGCAAATAGTGGTGCTTTCTCAATTTCAGAGACAAATATTAAATTTATCTCATGATGATTCATTCTCTGGTCATTTTGGTGTCTGGAAGACGTTCTGTAGGTTGGCTAAATGTTTTTGGTGGCCAGGAATGAAATCGTCAGTAAAACAATATGTGAAAGAATGTCCAGTGTGCCAAGTGGTAGGTAAACCTAATCAGACAATTGTAAAAGCACCTTTATATCCCATACCAGCTATTGGGGAGCCATTTAATGAGCTGGTAGTTGATATAGTAGGCCCTCTGCCTAAAACTAAAACTGGTTTTATCTATTTACTGACTGTGATGGATCGGGCATCACGATTTCCTGAAGCCATTCCCATGAAGAAAGTCACATCTAAGGCTGTATTTGACCAGTTGGTAATTTTCTTTTCGAGGTATGGGATCCCTCGTAAGATACAAACTGATTGTGGAACTAATTTTACTAGTAAGGAATTTCGAAGTAAGTGTGCAGATCTGGCCATTCTGCACACTACTAGTGTTCCTTACCATCCAGAGAGTCAGGGAGTGGTGGAAAGATTCCATCAAACTCTTATATCAATTTTAAGAAGATTTTGTTATGAGCATGGAGAGGAATGGGATAAGGGTCTTCCTTTTGCTCTCTTTGCTCTTAGAAGTCATCCAAATTCATAAATATACGAGGCCCTTTAGAAATTTTATATGAAGTTTTGGAATCTGATCAAATAAAGGAGACGAACGTGGGTGAATTTGTTGATAATCTTAGAGGAAAACTTTCTAGCGCCTGGAAGTTGCTAGAGAAAATTTAGCTAGCTCTCAGGCTGCTATGAAGATTAATTATGACAAGAAAACTCGAGCACGGTCGTTTGAGCCTGGGGAATTAGTTTTGGTGTTGGGTGTAATCTGATTCGGATAACTTCCTTGAACCAAGGTATAAGGGCCTTGGAAGGTGTTGAGGAAGGTATCCGATCTTAATTATGAAATAGAAGCTCCCGGGACCAAACGAAAGTGTCGAATTTTTCACATTAACAGACTGAAACCTTATGTCTCTAGTAGATCTGATCCTTTGGAAACAGGGTATGAATCGGTTTCTTTGGTGGCAGAGGTGCTTTCTGACGGGTCTGAGGAAATAATTAATCAAGTACCTTCAGATGCTCTATCCAAGAATGTGCAATGTTTGTATGGGTTAGATGAGCATCTGAAGCATCTTGATCTAAATCAAAGAAGGGAAATGGAAGGTTTAATTAATTCTTTTTCAGATTTGGTTAGAGACTCTCCCGGATTGACTAGTTTAATTGAACATGATGTGGTAGTAGGAGAAGCTTCACCGATTAAACAAAGCCCTTGTAGACTAAATCCCACTAAAATGGATATAGTCAATAAGGAAATAGAATATATGTTGTAGCATGATTTAATACAACCTTCTGTTAGTCCTTGGAGCTCCCCTATAGTATTGGTGAAGAAATCCGATGGACAGTATCGGATGTGTGTGGACTATCGTAAAGTTAATACGCATACTAAAAATGATTCCTTTCCTCTTCCTAGAATTGACGACTGCATAGACCACATTGGTTCAGCAAAGTATATTACAAAGTTGGATTTGCTGAAGGGCTACTGGCAAGTTCCTTTGTCGGATCGAGCAAGAGAAATTTCAGCATTTGTCACCCCATTCGGCTTGTATGAATGCAAGGTCATGCCTTTTGGGATGAGGAATGCTGCTTGTACCTTTCAAAGATTAATGAACCGTGTGGTCTGTGGATTAGAAGGTACAGAGATCTACATAGATGATCTTGTTGTTCACAGTAATGATTGGGAAACTCATTTACTCAGGTTGGGTAAAGTTTTTGAAGCTCTCCGCTCTGTGGGCTTAGTCATTAACCTCGCTAAATGCGAATTTGGTAAGGCCACAGTTGTATCTGGGGTCATGAGGTTGTCTGGGACATATAGCCCCGAAACAGGCTAATGTCGAGGCTATAACTAATCTAAAGAGACCGTGCAATGTCCGAGAAGTTCGAAGGGTGCTAGGTATGATGGGTTACTATAGGAAGTTCGTTAGGAACGTTTCTGACATTGCTCGTCCCTTGAATGATCTTTTGCTAAAAAATAGGAAATTTATTTGGACTAGTGAGTGTGAAGAAGCATCCATTAAAATTAAGACTATTCTTATATCTAAACCTATTTTGATTTCTCCGAATTTTCAAGCTCCCTTTATAATTGCTGTTGACGCTAGCGATGTAGGCATTGGAGGCGTTCTCTTTCAAAAGGGTGAGGACGAGGCGGTGCACCCAATATCCTACTACAGCAAAAAGTTGTTAACGGCAGAGCGTAAGTATTCAACTATTGAGAAAGAGGCTCTCGCCCTGATCTGTACCATATCTCATTTTAAACCATACTTAACTAATCTTTCTTTTCCAGTGGAGGTATGGACGGATCATAATCCGTTAGTGTTTATTGAGCGGATGAAAGGGTCTAACCAAAGGATTTTACGTTGGGCCTTGCAACTGCAAGAGCTCAACTTGGTAATTAAACATATTGAAGGATCTGATAATAAGATCCTGGACACCTTGTCTAGGATGTAAAGTGTTTATTTTTGTTGGTCTTTCCCTGCCTCTTTCGCCCTGCTCGTTTCTCTTTGTGTTCATTTAGAGTGAAAGCAAGTACTAACTTAATGGTTTGTTCCGACATTGTTCGGTTGTTTCGTTTGTTTATATGATAATTCTTTTTTTTTGCCAGTGTTGTTTTTAGTTTAAGTATTAGTTGTAAGAAATATTCAGTCCTATATTAGTCATAGTTTCTTATTAGCTGATAGGTAGCTCTTTGTGCCATTTGTTATGACTAATTTTTAGCAAGAACTTTTGGAATTTCAGGACTTTATCATTTTCTGTGATTTAGTACATTTTGTTCTTGGCTTTAGAATTGTGATCGATTAATTTTTTTTCAGGCTTTGTATTTAATTAGACTGTTTATATATTGGTATATTTAATTGAGGTATATTTAATGCTAACCTTTTTATTTCAGAATGTGTAATGCACAATTGTGTGTGCTTTACCAGATAATCCTATGAATGTTAACATTAAGGTTATCTTTACTTTTAAGATTGATGCTATTTTATGATTTAATTGATTCTTTAGGTTGTATAAAAATTTTTACTCTATTTGATAAAAAAAAAATTTGTAGGGGGAGAAAGGTATTAGATTAAAGTAAATTCATTATAACTTAATTATAAGTTGTTAATACTTGTCCAACCTTTTGATCTTGTTAGTTTTAAGTTTTAAGTTTCATTAATAAGCTAGCGTCGTTTTTCGTATATTTTAAGCTTTTTTTTAGCTTAATGAACTCTGTAAGGGAGTCATATGACTTCGCAGTTTTGCTTTGTTTACCACCTTCTCCCCCCCCCCCCCCCCCCCCCCGGTATTGTGAACCACTGAAGTGCTTTCTTATTAACGATCGTTGTTTTTCTCTCCTATGAGCTGTGTTGACTCGAGTGGAAGGCTTGATCGTAAGGGTGGTGATATGTGACAAAGTCCGTTCGAGTTCCTCCTCACAGCCTGACGCTTTGCCACTTAATCTTTGGTCACTTCTGCAGTTTTGTACGGAGATTTGGAGATTTGGATCACGGCTTCTATAATCCTTCGCTGCCTTGTGTGTGGTCGCTGGTGTTTTGTCACCCGCGGCATTCATCAGCCACGCCCCTTCCCGCTCGTTGTCGTCGGAAGGATTCCGAACGAGTTGGCCCGTATCTACTGTGAACGGTGCAGTGTGTGGCGTGCGAGATCCGTTGACGTCCCGGATTTTTACTGACCGCAAATTCTGAGTAGAGACAAGAACCTTTGAAATTACGGCCGTAAATAAGGTCGTAACAATATATATATATATATATATATATATATATATAATATATATATATATATAGATATATATATATATATATATATATATATATATATATATATTGTTACGACCTATATATATATATATATATAATATATATATATATATATATATATATATATATATATATATATATATATATATATATATATATATATATATATATATATATATATATATATATGGCCTGCCTGATGGTACTACAGTAACGATTACTCAACAGCATACCTCGGTGGAATACTCTTCCGCACGCTCAATGAATATAGGTAAGGCCTATGTGATCATTAGTTCGTCAGTTGAATTAGGTCTATGAGCAGATATCCCTTCCAGCAGCGTGGGTTCAAGTATGCGGAACATTGGGGCTCAGATTGAAGGTTTTATTCACTGGATCTGGTAGGGCAGAACATTTGCTTCTTTGAGGGGAGGTTCATTTATCTGTACGTAGCCTTTCGGCATGACGCCTTTTCCTATTCACAATTTCATTGTTCATCGCCGTTAGTTGTACTTTCTTTATTACTTCTCTTGTCCAGGGAATTGATAGTTTCTAAGGCTGAACTGCGAAAAAGCAACCATTATTGAGTCGTCACTACCTTGAGGATTAAGTATATCTTTGTTTTACCACACCACTTAGCTGATTAACAGCTCTCCTAGGGCTGACCCGAAGGATTAGATATTTCTGCGTGGCTAGGAACCAATTGGTCACCTAGCAACGGGACCTACAGCTTATTGTGGGATCCGAACCACACTATATCGAGAAATGAATTTCTATCACCAGAAAAAAATTCCTCTGATTCCGCGTTGGCAGAGCCGAGAATCGAACTTCAGACCACCGAATTGGCATTCGAGCGCGAAAACCACTCGTCCAGCGAGGAACTACTACTTAGAGGAATCAAGTCATTTTCTTAGATTTTAACTCATATTTCTCCTCACTTGAAGTCTTTTAATTGATTAGTGTGTATGCGTGTTTCTCCGCATATGTTGCAGCAAGACTGTGAAACCAGGGATTTCACGAAATCCCCGAAATTTGTAGGGAAATCGTGAAATCACCAGAGGGGCTAGACTAAACACGGCGAAACAGTGTAAGCGTTCAGTGCTAGTATACCCTCGGGTATCAAATGTTCCAAAGTGAATTGTGATTTCACGAATTCCATGAAAATTTCAGCGATTTCGTGAAATCCTTGAAATTTTCAGGGAAATTGTGAAATCACCAATTCACTTAGGAACATTTGATCCCAGAGGAGCTAGTACTAAACAGGGCGAAACAGTGAAACAATGCTTAGTACTATAGTAGATTCACATCAACCGTGCATTTGATGTCTAGGCCAGTCGTAACAACGCTCCTGATTGGCTGTTGATAAGTCAATCACAGGGCTGGCCCCGGCTGGGAACTTTCAGTCTCTCTCGAGAGTTCACTGGGTAGGATCTATGTGCCACCTCTCCTGAGAGATACTTCTTTCAGGAGAGGTGGAACATACATCCTGCCTATGTGAACTCCCTCGAGAAACTAAGAGTTTCCAGCCCTGTGATTGGCTTATCAAAAGCCAATCAGGAGCGTCGTAAGGGATTGGCCTAGACATTAAGTGCACGGTTGATGTGAATCTACTATAGTACTAAGCATTGTTTCACTGTTTCGCCCTGTTTAGTACTAGCTTCACTCTCTCTCTCTCTCTCTCTCTCTCTCTCTCTCTCTCTCTCTCTCTCAGTTAACGCCCCGTTATATTGACTTTTAAAGATGTTAACATTCCGGTCATTTGTATCGAATTAATAGGACAA
>NC_061094.1:45499765-45502265 GCF_015104395.2 Macrobrachium nipponense
TTAGTGTTTTGAATACTTTTTCTTAGCGTTTGATGGTTAGTTTTCCACTTTTCCAAGCTGAAATCTTTAATCTCAGTTGTTTCTTGAATACCCAGTATCAGATTTTTGGATCACTATGTCCAAACGCTCTGCTGCAAATTACTTACCAGTTTAGCGTATGCTAAAAGCAAACTTGGTTGGTATGCTTAAACAACTTAGTTTATAGCCAAAAACAACTTTGTGTGAACTAAAAACAACTTTGTGTATGCTAAGGACAACTTAGTGTATGCTAAAAACACAACTTGTGTATGCTAAAAACAACTTTGTATGTGGCCTAAAAACCAACTTAATATATGCTGAAAATCAATTTAGTGTATGCTAAAAACCAACGTAGTGTATGCTAAAAACAACTTTTCTAATAATGCTAAAAACCAGCTTAGTTTATGATAAAAACCAAATAAGGGTATGCCAAAACCAACTTAGTGCATGCTAAAAACCAACTTAATGTATGCTAAAAACAACTTAGCATATGCTAAAAACAAACTTAGTGTGTGCTAGAAACAACTTCGTGATTAAAAAACTTAGAGTTATGCTAAAAAACAACAACTTAGCGTAGGTTAAAACCAACTTAGTGTTGTTGCTAGAACCAACATAGTGTATGCTAAAAAAACCAACTTTGTGTAATGCTAAAAATCAACTTAGTGTACGCTAAGGACAACTAAGTGAATGTTAAAAGTTACTTAGCATATGCTAAAAAACCAACTTGATGTGTGCTAGAAACCAACATAGAGTATGCAAAAAACAAATTAGCGTATGCTAAAAACCAAATTAATGTATGCTAAAAACCAACTTAATGTGTGTGCTAAAAAACCACTTTGTGTATGCTAAGAACAACCTAGTGTATGCTAAAAACAACTTAGTGTATGCTAAAAAAAAGACTGCAAACTTGCAACCCGAACTTCGGAAGCCTTACCTGAAGGCATGAGGACGTAGTGGAGCCCCAGCAAATGGGATGAGGATGAGGGTGGCCCTCACGGCCTTCCGGGTGCCGTTGGTGTCCGCCGGACGTGGTTGGCCCTCAGCTTCGTCACCAGGACCCTCACGATGTTGATCAGGAAGACCAGGTTGGCCAGGATGGACAGGCAGACAGGGATGGAATAGGAGGAGGGTGTAGTGGCTTTCCTCGATCCAGCAGCTGGGAGGGAAGAAAGACGGAATGGAAGATGGACGAAGTGGGTTATCGCAATGATGATTTGAACCAGTGATGAGTGGAATGGAAGATGGCCGAAGAGGGTTATCCAACTGTGATTTATTCAAGTTACACTTTATAGAGGCTGTTACTAAATGATTATAGGATTTCTCCACAAACTTTATGGTTTAAAGTTACTGGAAATCTAGAAGTCAACAAACACGATTTTGAAGCTCCGCCCCCTTTCTAGAGTTGCCAGGTGTTGTTCATAGGACTACAGAAACTTTACAGTTTTACAGTTACTGGAAATCTAGAAGTCAACAAACATTATGGTTTAAAGTTACTGGAAATCTAGAAGTCAACAAACACGATTTGAAGCTCCGCCCCCTTTCTAGAGTTTCCAGGTGTGGCATTATTGAGCAATATTTGTCAGAAGATTTAAGAATACTGTATCTTCACTTTTCTTGTCGATTGTACGTACTTTTTTTCGGCACATACACCTGCAAGTATTGCAATTCTTCATGTGTGTGTATTTGTATGTATCTATTAACACAGCAATCTTTATACAGTTGAATATAAGTTAAGCATCATTGCAAGACAACCAAGTCACTTAGTACGGCATACTTTTCAATACATACACAAACTATAGCGTATATGTACGTAAACTATGTTCATTTATTCACATAGTTCACATTATGTCGAACGTTTCTTCATACATTTAAACATGAAACCAATCATCATTGCAAGATCATACAGTCGCTAAGTACAGAAATCGCAGAACCCCGTATCTCATACTCCCATCATACCCCTGTGGGTATATGGTTAATACTCACTGTTGGGTATCTGACGTAGAAGTGCCCCCTGACACCCGCGTAGACGCGACGATGATGGCCGGGGCTCCCCACCCCCCCCAGCAGGTAGAACCATCTCATCATGTGGTCCTCCGTGACGAAGGCCACCACCAGCAGGGTGTGGAGGTAGAGGCCCCTCTGAGAACATCCAGTATAGGTAGTTCGAGACGAGGAAGTAATGGAGGAGGATGTGCAGGACCTGGCATCCCGTCTGTGGGTGGAGGATGTGGTGCCATCAATGGTTTAGTGGATATTTATGCTTCTTCGGTTTCAATGACATTTTTGTAATATGGAAATAAACCAGCAGGAGAAAAGCAAAAAGTCACATTAATTTACAGTTTTTTGTTTATGTTTTTACGGTAATCCCCAATGGGCTTGTGGCGCCTCAGTGGCGCGGTCGGTATGGTGTTGGCGTGCCTGGTTAAAATCCTTCGGGGTCACTATCTACGAGACATTAATGTGCTTTTTTTCCTGTGAATAT
>NC_061094.1:45507265-45522265 GCF_015104395.2 Macrobrachium nipponense
TTCACGCTATTTGGCTATAAATATCTTTCTTCATATTCACTCATATTTATACAAGGCGTTTATTCATATTGTTTGGCTATGAAAATCTTTTTGCATATTCATTCATATTTATGCTAGGCATTCATTTACACTATTTGCTATAAATATCTTTCTTCATATTCATTGTCATAATTTATACGAGGCATTTATTCCCACATTGTTTGGCTATGAATATCTTTTTGCATTCATTCTTATATTTATACTAGGCATTCATTCACATTTTGTTGGGCTATGAATATCTTTCTGCATATTCATTCACATCTTCTAGCTATAACTTAATTGCTTAATAGACCTTTTATACTCATAATAAGTCACATTATTTGGCGATAAAGTTATCTTAATCTTGAATGCCATCACGAGATCTTGAACCCTTATTAAGCCAAGAACAGTCTTGCTGCCTCTCAGTCTTCATTTCTCGTCCGTCAGTGAATAATGGGCTTGATGTATAATGAATGACACTTCCGAATTTCTGAAGACAGGCTTCCACGATATAGACTGATTAATGCCGCGCCCTGGGAAAGGATATTTGGCGCGGGAAATTGCCATGGCTGAATGATTATCGTACTGGAATGCTAGATTGCCACTTTCTCCTCAGATCTCTCTGCCTCTTTCTCATACACAAACAAATACATATTTGTACACACACACACACACACACACACACACACACACACACACACACACACACACATATATATATATATATATATGTATATATATATATATATATTATATATATATATATATATATATATATCTTTCATACACAAACAAATACATATTTGTATTATATATGTAATATATTATATATATATATATATATATATATATATATATATATATATATATATATATATATATATATAGTAGAGAGAGAGAGAGATAGAAAGAAAGTAAACCAGAAGTTTCCTTCTCTCTCTCTCTCTCTCTCTCTCTCTCTCTCTTCATCGAACAAGACCCATTTTATTTCATTCACGACAAACGAATCTGTTATCAACACGACGTTTTGAGAAACTCAAAAACACCACCAACATGAAATCGACATCATTAGCAAAAAATAGTAAAGAGGGAAATATGGAATTCCCTTCGAACCCAGCGCTCACCAGCCTCATTTTCTCTGTGTCTGTCTGTCTGTCTGTCTGTCTCTCCCAGCCAGGCGGCACCATCAGCGGCAGCCACTGCTGACGCTGAATTCTTGAACGCGATTTCATGTTTTCTCTGCTGAACACAGACTCAGCAGACTGAAACTTTCATAGTGTGTCTTAAAGCGTCCGAGAGGACTTCTCTCCCCTTCAGTAATGAATCAGCCTTGTTTGGGATTACATACTATGTGTTTGCTTGCTTGCTCAGGGTATAAAACCACAGGAACACTCCCGGTTTAATGAGAGTAATTTTTTTTTATATAAATGTATGTTTGTAGATAAATTTATATATAAAAATGTGTATATTTATGTGTGTTGATGTATATGTGAATATATGTAAACACACATATATATCTCCATACTATATAACATATACTTTATCTATATAAATATATATTATATATATATATATATATATATATTTATATTATATGGATAATTCATATATCTATATATATATTAACTTATATATATGTATATATATATATATATTTATATAATATATGAATTTATATCTATAAATGTTATATAGTATATATATAATATATATATAGATATATATATATATATATATATATTTATATATATATCATATATATATATATATACATCTATATATATATATATATATATATGTTATATTATATGTATATATAATATATTATATATATATATATATATATTATATATGTATATATTATATATAGTATATAATTTTTATGTATATATTTATATATATGTACATACAAATATATATATATATAAATCCATATGTATACACATGTATATATATATATATAAGTATATATATTTTTTATGTATATATTTATATATATGTACATACAAATATATATATATATATATATATATATATATATATATATTATATATGTGTGTGTGTATGTGTCACTAATCCTAATCCACAGATTAAAAAAAAAGCCTAAAAAAATCTCATCCACAGGTCCTCTTCCTGAACCTTCTCGCCTTCACCTGAAGGTGAATGGCTGCCCATCTATCTATCTATCTGTCTATAAGGCTATCCCTTTCCTAATCTTCAGCTGGGGCTAATACCAACATACCCCTCCGTAAAAGGAAAGTGCAAGTGAAAACTGTGAGAAAAGATTTTCTTGATTTCGTCGGAAATAAAAAAGAAAAAAATAAAGGAAACGGGAAAAGAATCCTTTGTGATTCTGGGTCAGGAATTTCCGTGGAAGGTTTGCAAACAGCCTCCAGGGACAAAACATGGAAAACTGATGGCCTGGAGATTTTGAAGTGTATTTTATTATTTTATGGCTCTGTGGTTTCGATTCACTTAACTCTTGCGCACACATTTTTATTAATATTATTTTTTTTATTTATTTCTTTATTTTTGGTCTATCACAACACTCCAATTCGACTGGGTGCTATTTTTAGTGTAGGGATCCGGGTTGCATCCTGCCCCCTTAGGGAGTCCATCACTTTTCTTACTATGCGCGCTGCTTCTAGGAGCACACTCTTCTGCATGAGTCCTGGAGCTACTTCAGCCTCTAGTTTTTCCAGACTCCTTTTCAGGAACCTTGGGATTATTATTATTATTATTATTATTATTATTATTATTATTATTATTATATTCTAAGAGGTCCACAATAGTAAAATATGCTGCAAGTTCGTCTGGCGCTCGCACAAGAGAATCCCCGAGACCTTCGAGGCGAGATCCACGGCTTCGGTCAAGACCGCCCGACCATGAGAATGGCAACTCTAGGTCCGTGCCGCTATAAATACCGTTCCGCAAACTTTCTTGCTACAGTCTCTTCAAACCGACTCGTCCGAAGATGACCTACGAGAAGGTCGAAACGTCACGTAATACCAGCTATACCAGCACCAACACCAGCCCTTAATCCAAAGACGACACTGGCCTGAACTGAACTACGCTTACGGAATAATACCGGCACTGACGACGACCCTTGCTTGACCTGGACCTAATATCCTGTTCTAATAAAAGATTCCTTCAGCAGTTACAATGTTTTTGAAAATTCCCAATATGAATATTGGCCAGTTACTCAGAAATATCGCTGAGCCTGAGAAGCGAATTGTAAGGAAAATAGAAAAAACATATATAAAATCAGCTCGCTTAATTCTGCCATCCTTTTTAACAGTATTATTATTATTATTATTATTATTATTATTATTATTATTATTATTATTATTATTATTATTATTATTATTATCATTATCATTATTATTATTATTATTGTACTTAGGATGCAGACCCTCTCTCAAGCATACTTTATTAAAAGTAATGGCTACTCAGCAGGTTACACTAGTAGAGATTCTTCTCTATTTTTCGAATAGCGGCTTTTCCGTGCTACTTAGACAGGCTAGTAGAGCGCATATGGAGGTCATGATCAAATATTATTATTATTTTATTATTATTATTATTATTATTATTATTATTATTATTATTGGCTAAAGAAATTCTAAACTAGTTTTGTATATTTATGTTTATGGCTTTTTTGTTAAAAAAGTTTTAGGTTATTTACTTGATACTTTCACATAGAATACGATATCATTATTATTATTATATTATTTTTATTATTATTATGATTTCAAATTCCAGCTAAATAGTTTTGATGAAAGAATGACCACTATTAACAGTTACCATACAAGACACAAGCATTAAGAATAAGGAACTCATGGCACCCACATTGATAAAAAGTTTATTAGAAGCAGGGTATTAATTCGAAATATACGATGTCCTTCCCTTTAATGTAAGAATGATAACAGAATAAAACATATTTACTGGTTGATAATGGTTGCCCTTTAAACCCATTACCATTGTCATTCAAACTATATGAAACAAAATAAGAAACTCAAAGGGTGGTCAATTAAACTTGTAATCTTATACGAATTGAGTTTACTGGCGCATTAAATCTAAAATGCAAATTGAGTTACTAGACTAGTTTAGAAAGTTTCCAAGTTTCAGAAAATCAAGGTTGATATGGCTAATACAGTTTTAAGAAATCAACAAAAACCTCACTAACCTCCCATGTTGTTCGTGTAAGACAACGGTGAACACATCTCTATATTACAATAAAACTGTGTATGTCAGTATTGAGACCTAAATACGTCTGAGAGTGTTTGTATTTGAAGTACAACTCCATTCTTGCGTAATCCTGGTGAGAACATTTTATTACCCAGCCCTTTCCTCTTCTTGCCTTTCTTTAAAGCGTAAAAAATGTTTGTAAAAGCGTTTGCAAACTTCGTGATGCAAATGGACTTACTTCTGAAACTTGTGATACATTCTATTTTTTTATTTATTTTTTGGTGGAGGATTTATTTTAGCGGGTGTAGTCTTCTATTTATTTATTTTTTGATGGGGTGCTAGTTTAGCGGGTGGAATGGAGGGTGTGGGGCTAGGGAAGAAAAGAGAGAGAGAGAGAGAGAGAGAGAGAGAGAAGAAAGAGAGAGAGAGAGAGAGAGAGGAATCCAGATTCCTTACCTGAAGTAAAAGAAGATGAAGAGGGAGATGACCAATGCTATCAGCGAAACTGCATATCCATCTCGGTAGATATTGTTGATCAGCTGCCTTATCTGGGAGTAAAATCATAAAAAGAATATACATTTATAAATATTCATCACGAAATTAATACAAGTTTAAAATTTTTTATCGCGAGATTACCAAGGCAGGCATAAACATAATTCGAGGAATATGTGAAGGAAAATTGAGAGCTATAACCTTTCTTGCTCTGACGTTTGGCTTTGGTGTTTATAAACAGGTAAAGCTATCTTGCTTACACCAAGAGAACATCCTTAAATAAAGAATTAGTGGAAACAGTGAAAAGTGAATTCTCACTCAGGGCTTGCTTTGAAGGAATTCTGGTCAGTTGGGATATAGGATGGTTACACATACAATTATTATTTTATTTCAGTAATACAAGAGTGCTATATCTGATCCTATATGATAACATTTCCATTTATAATCAGCTCTATAGGATAGCTACATAAGATTATTATTTTCATTATTAATGCAAGAATATAATTTCTTATCTGAAAATATTGTAGTATCCAGAGTCAAGGTAATGGGTCTGCTCACGAAGCGGTACTAAAACCTATCCCCGCCCCTTGTGAAACGTCATCAGTTACAAAAGGACCATATCTTTATAAAACTATATTTACGATAACATTTTCATATAACTATTTTTTGCGATGGCGGTTTATTATATGAATTTTCCTTTCATTGCATGTTGCCGTATATTACGTTAAAGTACAAAGAATGCTCTTTCAAATGATATATAGCACATTGCAATTACGATTAATTTCAAACCCACAAGCGCGCACAGAATAAATTATCTACGCACATAAAAATGTGCAATTACTTCATCCGTCAACCTACATATATTCACGTTTCGTAGCGTAACTGACTAATGGATGATGATAGTAAGAAACTGTAAAATGGATTAGAAAGCTGATAAAATATATACTATATAATGCTATAAATAAAATTGATAGGTGTTCTAAAGAATTTTCGAGGAATTCTAGGTCAAAGACGGACCAAAATATTTAAATTTTATGTAAATATTTACCACATTTTTCTACATAATTTTTCATCTTATTACATTTTGCCATATAACATATAAAAGTACAAAGAATGCCCTTTCAATTGGTATATGACACATTAAAATTACAATTACTTTCAAACACATAATCACGCACAGAAAATATAATCCATGCACGCAAAAATTATAAAAAATTAAGCGTTCGTGGGAGATCTAAAATCTAGCCCCGCCCCTTGTGAAACGTCATCAGATACATCCATCCAGACTGACGAATAACTCTTTGTACTTTTTTTCGAAATATTATAATTGTTTGAGGCATGCATAATTAATACCTTTATGTATACATCTGTGTTATATAAACTTATGTGTTCGGAAGTATATGTGATATGAAGTGCTAATGAGAAATGCTGGAAATGTGTTTCCTGTATCATTTTCTTCATCATTTATTCCTTTGATACCTTGTATCGTATATGATGTAATTCTTATACTTTTTATATTGTTTTCTTTTTTGAGGTCAAGTCGTGCAAATGCAACTGCCATTTTTTACACTGCCTGTATCCACATTTTCTTTGTATTTATTGCATAACAATAAGTATTCTTAAGAAGATTTGGAAAATACAATTAATCTATCATTCTAACCTTTAGCATAAAAAAAATTGCTTTTCAAAGTGAGGTATGAACACAGTGACAGAACTAAATACATTTCTTAAGAATTATTTAAAATATTGATAATATTACTACCTGAAAGAGAGAGACCCTGAAAGAGAGAGGAGAGAGAGATAGAGAGAGAGAGAGAGAGAGTAGAGAGAGAGTTGTCATGTTATAAAAAATGGACTTGAAGAGACTACAGCAAACCAGTATATAGGTAAGTATATAAATAAATAAAGAATAAATATATGAAGAAAGCTGGAGTAGCTATGTGTGTTCAAACTGGTATATTTTATGCGCAATAAAACAATGCTTGGTGACTAAATGAGAGAAATGGTATTAAAAACCATCAAGCATGTGACCTCTTTACAGATTTTATCAAGATTTTATCAAAAACACCATGCGATATGGATTAAATGTATAAAAACTAAAAGTTCCTTAAGTAATTCAATGGAGAAGCACCGAAGTGTTACTCTTGTGACGTCACATTATTAGCTCCGCCACCACTGCCGAGTGAGCAGACTCAATATACTTTGAATGGTATTAAAAAACATCAAACGTGACCTCTTTAACAGATTCTGTCAAAATTTTATAAAAAAAAAAACATGTGATATAGATAGAATGTATAAAAACTAAAGGTTTCTTTAAGTAATTCAATGGAGACGCACGGGCAGTGTTACTCTTCTGACGTCACAATATTAGCTCCGCCCCCACTGCCGAGTTGAGTAGACCCTATTACTTTGACTCTGGTTGTATCAACACAACGTGCGTCTATTTTGCTTATTTATACAGTTACATAGAAAGATAC
Organism: Macrobrachium nipponense; assembly: GCF_015104395.2. Lineage (NCBI taxonomy): Eukaryota > Metazoa > Arthropoda > Malacostraca > Decapoda > Palaemonidae > Macrobrachium > Macrobrachium nipponense. The sequence goes on from NC_061094.1 coordinate 45,514,438, forward strand.
CTTAACGAAAGAGAGAGAGAGAGAGAGAGAGAGAGAGAGAGAGAGAGAGAGAGAGGTTACACAGGTAGACAGGTCATTATGATCTTACCATAAGATCCTCCAGATCAATGCAGGTAGTGTAATTAGACCAGGTGAGGTTGGTTTCCGGATGCCTGAACCAGGAACCATCTTCGTTGCAAACTTTGTGGGCCATTCCTGACGTCAAGTAGAATTGATCAGTTAAGTACAATCATGAAATACATTACACCTTTAAAAAAAAATTTTCCTCCTCCGTTTTCTATTCCATTCATATAAAACGATTTTAAATAACTGCGGTCTCATTCATGTAGTGAAATTTTCATTCATGCAGATTTCGTTTTAAAGGAAAATAATCAGTTATCATATCGAGTGAGTTTAGCGTGCATATATGATTTCAATTTTAATCCCCCCCAAAACCATCATGGAACTATGCCGTTTTCAAAATGAAAAATATTGAATTAAAAGGGATTTCATAATTACGCTTAAATTAATTTATTGCATAACTCTCGGTTGATTATCCTGCTGAAATAATGTAATCACACGTCATTAGTTGTTTTGTGGCCTCGTTATGCAAAATTGATTAAAAACAATAAATGAGAAATTTGACATATGAGTTTTGATGCTGTTGATAAATGAATTTGATACACTTGATAGAGAAGCTTTTGCAAATAATAATAATAATAATAATAATAATAATAATAATAATAATAATAATAATAATAATAATAAACAAGTAGTTAAATCCGTAATGTATAAAAAGATAGTCAAATGTCAACATGTAAATAAAACTTTTGAATTACTTGAATATTTTAGTTTAGATGAACTAGTATATCAGATCTCTCTCTCTCTCCTCTCTCTCTCTCTCTCTCTCTCTCTCTCTCTCTCTCTCTCTCTCTCTGAAAAACTTGTATATCATTATAAATCTCTCTCTCTCTCTCTCTCTCTCTCTCTCTCTCTCTCTCTCTCTCTAGCTTAGAATAACTTGTATATTAGGTATAAATCTCTCTCTTTCTCTCTCTGTGTTGAAGAAAAGGGCGTCCACAGAATCACTTACTTCTGTCATCGAACCCTGTAATGAAATACGGGCAGGGAGAGAAGGCTCTCTCCCCCGCCGGAGTATCATTCCAACAGGACCACCCATCGAAGGTCCTTGGGCAGAAGAGGCGTCCTTCGGAGGAAAAAAAAATTTATAATCATACTTTTGAAAATTTTCCTTCGGAGGGGAAAAAAGAAAAAAAAATTATAATCATACTTTTGGCACTTTTTCTGTAATTCTCTTATTAGTGAATTTGGCAAATTTAGCATAAGAGTGCAAATATTGAATAACATTCTTTTGAATTTTGTAAATGCGAATTCGTAAATGTACAGAAAACAAAAATATATGGTAGTACCTTTTCAGTAATTTCGTTAATAGTGAAAAAAATCACAGAAGCCTCTCCGCATTTCGCCGAAATGTTTTCAGTTTCCAAGATAACAGAAAATAGTGAAATATCTATCGTGAGCCTCGCCTACACGAGGGAACTTTGCCTGCAAAACATTTCCAGTAAATGCTTGCAGGCAGTTGACGAATTAAGTTTACAGTTTTATGTATTACTGAACTTCTCTGAACAGCAGACACTTATCTAGAAATACTTGCAACCTACATAATTAGTATTTAAGAAGAGCATATGACTTAGGATTTCATTTCGATGACTCAGCAGGCATAGGGTATATTTAATACGTAACAGTTTGGTAAAAGTTCATACTCATTTCTTGGTTAAGTATTTTAAGGTTGAGGGTGAATTTAGAGCAACGGTCATTGGCACATCTGAATGTATATGCATATGCAAATAAAGACAAATTCCACTTAGGATTTCTGCAAGTCCTTTCGACTTCTTGTCCTTTAATTAGCAGACTGAAGAAACATGATTTTCATATTTCTTCAGTATGCTAAGTAAAGGACAAGAAATCGAAAGGCCTTGAAGAACCCCATAGTTTCCCTTTCCTACTTGGATTTTGTAATTTTTTATACATCATCGCATTCCATTTTTCGTGATTCAGTTATGCACATTACCACACACACACACACACACACACACACACACACACACACACACACATATATATATATATATATATATATATATATATATATATATATATATATATATATATATATATATATATATATATATATATATATATATATAAAGGTTTTTGCCACGAAGGAAAAAATGAAAAAGTGAGATAGCCGAGTACTTTCGGTCATGTTCAGACCCTCTTTACTAAGGCAAACTTAGTAAAGGGGGGTCTGAAGAGGACCGAAAGTACTCGGTTATCTCGCTTTTCATTTTTTCCTTCGTGGCAAAAACCTTTATTTATACATAGACATCACGTTTTATATACTTCGTGATCAAGTTATTCATATATATATATATATATATATATATATATATATATATATATATATATATATATATATATATCATTAGTCTGTGGGTAAAAATAAAAACTTACCATACGTTTAAATTTCACATTGTCTTATTTTATCTAATATATTTTTCAGATAACCCTCGAGTGGTATCTTTCTAATCAGGATATTCTTTCATACAAAGTATTTCCAAAACTCCAGCAATGGCGAAATCATAAGAAAAATGCAATTGCTTAGCAAAAGCAAGCATTATTCCTTAATGCTCGTAGCCATTAAGTAAGACTCTCTTTAAGGACGAAGTAAATCCTTGAAATATGAGAAATTTTATTTGAATTTTTGAGGCGAATGACTTTGCTATGAGCTTCCCAAACGCCAGTTGCCTATGTTCCACTTGAATAATATTCCATTCTCATACTTTCCTGTTTTCCTTTATAGCGTGAAGCTTTTAACTTTTTCTGGGAAAGATTTTCGTTCTCTGTATTTCTTTCCTATTTTTTTCTATTTTATTTGCAAGCTTACTTTCAGCTTGAGTTTTTCTTTTAATAATGGGTTCCATAAACCAATCTTTTGCTAAAGGGTTCCATAATAAAATCTTTTGATAATGGGTTCCATAATGATATCTCTTAATTATGGGTTCCATAATAAAATATTTTTATAATGGGTGCCATAATAGAATCTTTTAGCAATGAATTCCTTTATAAAATCTTTAGTAATGGTTCCATAATCCAATCTTTAGCTAATTGCTTCCACAATAAAATCTTTTGATAATGGGTTCCATAATAAACTTTTGATAATGGGTTCCATAATAAAATCTTTTAATAATAGGTATCATAATAAACTCCTTTAATGATGGGTTTTTCCATAATAAAATCTTTTGATAATGGGTTTCCATAATAAAATCTTTTAATAATGGGTTCCATAAAAATAAACTCTTTTTGATAATGGATTCAATGACAAACGCTTTTAAAAATGGGTTCCATAATAAACTCTTTTAATAATGGGTTCATAATAAACTCTTTTAATAATGGGTTCCATATATACTTTTGATAATGGGTTCTATAATAAACTTTGATAATGGGTTCCATAATAAACTCTTTTGATAATGGGTTCCATAATAAAATCTTTTAATAATGGGTTCCATTATAAACTCTTTTAATAATGGATTCCATAATAAAATCTTTCAATAATGGGTCCTTAATAAATAAAATTTTCCAAGTTCATATTTTTTTGTTCTTGTATGACAGGTATTTTAGATTTCTCGGTTCAAATGTTGTATAGTTACAGCTTATAAAAAAAATATTATCTATCATTATTTTGTTTTGTTTTTGATAAAGCACTAAAAATTTCCGACAAGGGTCAACAATCATTAGAATTCATACTATGATTTTCAACGTCTATTCAAATATGAGAGAGAGCATATGCAAAAAAAAAGAAGATAGATTGAATAGGAAAAACCAAAACTTCGTTATCCTTAAGAAATATGATCCACCAAAATCACTATTTTAAATGATGTTGCTCTGTGGTTTCTCAATCCACAAAAGCTTTTGCATTATTCTCTTTCTTCTCTGTCAGATCTCCTATTATTTTTAATTCACAATTAGTTTCAATAATTCAATTTCTCTTCACTACTGAATCTACTCACCGTCTTTCTCTCTATCTTATCATCTCGCCCTGCTTCCTCCTCCTCCTCCTCCTTCTCCTCTTCCTATGTTCCTTCCTTCTTGTAAGGTAATGAAGGGACACATTCCTTGTTGATACTCACGTGAAGACATTAAGCTAATAATAGACCTTTCTTTCTGAGAGCTGACACTCATCCAGCGACAAATGAGTGTTATTTGGACAACCTACACTATTCTGATATTTTTCTTAGGTGTCCAGCGATGCATGCCACTTCAATATTTGCTAAAATAACTTTTGATGTTTTCTGAACTGCTAGAATCACCGAATGTGCTATCCAAGCCATCAGAAAACAGTCGCTGTTGACGCATGCGCCAGCGCAGATCATTATACTTCCAGCTCAGGGCGTCTTTTCATTCATCCATATTCTATGGTCTTTCCCGTTCGTTGCTTTGCATCAACGTTCATTCTTTCAGCTGACTATTATGTTGCTTATCTTGCTTTCCAGGAACTAAGAACGGGGAGCTATTATCTCCTGAACCTTCTCTGAAAACAATCTTGCTGTTCTAAGCCTTCGCTGTAAGTCAGTTTTTGTGCGGCAAAATACCGTAGAATTGTTCAACTTTGGAATTAATTCTCGTATAATGTATACGTTATTTTTCTGAGTGTGTGACATATTATGCTCTATTTATACATCAGAATGAAACTGGCAAAAGGAGTGGTGAAGATATGAAAGTGAAGGTTATAACAATTGTCAATTTTTTGCAATTATAGGACTAATGTTTCCTAATGTTTTCTCTCTTTCCCGCCTTTGTCTTTCGAGGCAAATAATTCTCGTTCCGTTTGACAACAGAGGACGTACAAATGATACAGAGAGAGAGAGAGAGAGAGAGAGAGAGAAGAGGTGGGATGGAGCGTAGGAGGTATACATATTAAGACGAATCCCTCTTGTTTTCCCGCCGATAAATTAAAGAAGAAAAACACGAAGGAACTGCACTTGTAAACGAAGAGGAATATTCTAAGGCTAGATTTATAACCATTGGCTTAACTACGTCGAGTCTGACTCTCGAGGGAATGAAATATTATATCCTCCTGGAAACTGGGTTTCCGTAGCTCTCTTATCCTCCGCTAAATTCAGCCTCCGTCTTCCAGGATTTAGGATACCGAGCGTTATGTCAAATGAGATAGCCTCCGGCGTCTGGGCTTCCAAAACAACATAAAACTCCGTCGGACTGATATTAGAGATTTTTCCTCGTATTTGATATTTGGGTCCCATTATTTGCTTAGAGTTTCCATCCTTTTTATTGGGAGAAAGTTTGTTATTGAAAGATTATATTAGATTTTATGTAATCGATGCACGGGCTATTATTCAAAGATTCTTGTCTGATTATTTGATTTTTTATGAATACACAAGACAGATACCCATAGGTAGAAAATATCCAACGATCATAAATTACGAACCATGAAATATATATATATATATATATATATATATATATATATTATATATATATATATATATATATATATATATATAGATATATATATATATAATATTACAGATCGTAATTTACAATCGTTGGATATTTTTTCCTATAGAAAACAATCTTGTGTAATCAGAAAAATACAACAATTTTATATATATATATATATACATATATATATATATATATATATATATATATATATATATATCTATATATATATATATATATATATATTTGGCCTGCCTGATGGTACTACAGTAACGATTACTCAACAGCATACCTCGGTGGAATACTCTTCCACACGCTCAATGAATATAGGTAAGGCCTATGTGATCATTAGTTCGTCAGTTGAATTAGGTCTGTAGAGCAGATATCCCTTCCAGCGGCGTGGGTTCAAGTTATGGGGATATTTGGGGGCTCAGATTGAAGGTTTTATTCACTGGATCTGGTAGGGCAGAACATTTGCTGCTTTGAAGGGAGGTTCATTTATCTGTACGTAGCCTTTCGGTATGACTCCTTTTCCTATGTCATAACGCTTTGACTTCTTTCCAAATTCACAATTTCATTACAATTTCATTGTTTATCGTCGTTTAGCTGTTAATTTTACGTGGCTAAATACTCTTATTATCTATGGATTTGATCGTTTCTAAAGCTGAACTGCGAAAAAGCAACCAATTATTGAGTCGTCACTACTTTGAGGTGTCAAGTCATTTTCTTAGATCTAAATTGAGATTTCTCTTCATTTGAATATTTTTCATTGATTTGTGTGTGTGCGTGTTTCTGCGGATATGTTGCAGCAAGACTGTGAAACCAGGGATTTCACGAAATCCCCGAAATATGCAGGGAAATCGTGAAATCACCAGAGGGGCTAGACTAAACACGGCGAAACAGTGTAAGTTCAGTGCTAGTATACCCTTGGGTATCAAATGTTCCAAAGTGAATTGTGATTTCACGAATTCCCTGAAAATTTCAGGGATTTCGTGAAATTCTTGAAATTTTCAGGGAAATCGTGAAATCACCCATTCACTTTGGAACATTTGATCCCAAAGTAGCTAGTACTAAACAGGGCGAAACAGTGAAACAGTGTTAGTACTATAGTAGATTCACATCAACCGTGCATTTGATGTCTAGGCCAATCCCTTACGACGCTCCTGATTGGCTGGAAACTCTTAGTCTCTCGAGGGAGTTCACATAGGCCGGATGTATGTTCCACCTCTCCTGAAAGACGTATCTCTCAGGAGAGGTGGCACATAGAACCTACCCATGTGAACTCTCTCGAGAGACTGGAAGTTCCCAGCCGGGGCCAGCCCTGTGATTGACTTATCAACAGCCAATCAGGAGCGTTGTTAGGGACTGGCCTAGACATCAAATGCGCGGTTGATGTGAATCTACTATAGTACTAAGCACTGTTTCAATGTTTCGCCATGTTTAGTACCAGCTCCTCTGGGATCAGATGTTCCTAAGTGAATTGGTGATTTCACGAATTCCCTGAAAATTTCAGGGATTTCATGAAATCCCTGGTTTCACATCTTACCATAACTTACTCGTATATGAACTTATGCAGTCAGATTAAAGCTCTAAAGGTTTCACATGTTTATCGTAGAAATAAATTCTTTCTCGATTTCCCTGAAAATTTCAGGGATACGTGAAATGCCTGGTTTCCCAATCTTACCGTAACGTTCTAAAGGTTTCAAATAATGTTTATCGTAGAAATAAATTCTCTTCCGCGGCTCTTTCGAAAGGAAAACCGATCCTTATTGGCAATGACGTCATAGTCTTGTCCGCCTTCTCTGATTCCAAGTGAGACTCTTTATCAACACAGTATTGTATTTTATTCAATGTGAAGCATTTGACAGATACTGAGAGCATTCGGTGTATTTATTTCGTATTTGTCTCACCCAAGTTTCATTGTTTATTGCAAGTTTTTATAACAAATTGTTCAATTTTCAAACGATTATTTACATAGATATTTTACTTGATCAAGTCAGGAATGGAAGGGACTTTGATGCGGGAAAAATAAGATTAATTATGCCATGTCTAAGCTTAGGTCAATCAAGCCCATCTTCATCAATGCTCCACTACCTGTATTTATTACTCCTTGAAAAATAAAATAAGACTTCATATAATCTAGACTTCCGATGAATACTTCTTCCATTGTAATGCCAAGCTTTGGAATTCTCTTCAGTCTTGCTTTTTCCCTGGAATTTTCAAAATGTGAATCTGTGACCTCCAAAATAGCTAATTTCAATGAAACTACTGACAAGTTTCGGAATTCTCTTCCATCTTGCTGTTTCCC
>NC_061094.1:45529765-45537265 GCF_015104395.2 Macrobrachium nipponense
ATGATACCTTCTTATAATCCTTCCTCCTGTCCGCATCACCCAACCCCCCAGGCGCTATTCCCCCCCCCCACCCCCCCCCCCCCCATCTCTGTCTCTCCTTCTAGAGGTTTTTACCTTTTATTACAGAAAATACATTGACTCCGTTTATAGTTCTTACTGAGATATACTGATAAAGCATTTGCACATACTTACTAAACTAGATATCAAAGAAAGACGAGAGTTAGGCTTCATCTTAGTTCTGGGAAGAAGAAATATACCGGGTGTTCATTAAGTCCCAGTACCATTACAAGTATTTATCGGTCAGAATGGTACAGGGACTTTATAGACACCCTGTACATTGAAATTTGATAACAAGTCTTTAGGGCAGGAGGTGGACCATAACTATTTCATCTGGTCTTTTAGGAAAATAAAAGCTAATCTCCTAAAACCTCTGGAAGATAAGGGGCTGGGGGAGACATAGAAACATATCATTTTTCCTGCGTAAGAGAAGAGAGGGAAAAATCTTAGAAGTCATTTCAATTTATGGAATCTACTTTTTTCTTTATAACTGAAAATTGTATCCATGATTGTTCCTTGTATCGTTGCAGTATCATTTAAACCAGTTTTCCGTTTGTTTGTTTTTTCTGAGTGCCCCGTGCCATTCGTTCAACTTTCAGTATTATCCTGAAGGACTAAATTGGTATCAAAACAACAAGAGAGAGAGAGAGAGAGAGAGAGAGAGAGAGAGAGAGAAGAACTACATTGGCTGTTGTCAGAACATCACATGAATTAGTAACAACAGCTGACCCCCTCCAGCTGCGTTTGATAAATTTAAAGTGGAAGGGCCCTTTCTCTCTCTCTCTCTCTCTCTCTCTCTCTCTCTCTCTCTCTCTCTCTCTCTCTCTCTCACTCTTTGTGACATCTTCGAGAACGTTTTTACAAATGACTCTCTCACTCTGTGTGACTGCTTCTTAGAGAACGCTATCATAATTGACTCCAACGAGAGAGAGAGAGAGAGAGAGAGAGAGAGGAGAGACTTTGTTCCAAAGAAGTTATTCCATCACTTTTGTTGAGACTATAATAGGCAAGAATGGTCCATCAACTAATGAAATTATAACTGAATATGCCTTCTTTCTTTGCTTCCTCTATCTCTATCATCATCATCATCGTCGTTATTATTATTATTATTATTATTATTATTATTATTATTATTATTATTATTATTATTTTATTATTATTATTATTATTATTAATTAATTATTATTATTGTACCATAAAAACACTCAATTATATAATAGTATATTATACCATACTATATAATTGTGGTTTTTTATGACAGATTGTTCTTCACGAGATTGTGATTTTTTATTATTATTATTATTATTATTATTATTATTATTATTATTATTATTATTATTATTATTATTATTATTATTATTAGCATATGTAGTACTATTATTTGGGATCCTATTAAATTTGAGAAGTCACAAGTATGCTAAAACCTTCAAGAACAAAGTCTCGATAACCATCTTATCTTCTTCATTAATAACTATACTGAGTGAGCAGCTCTAACATCTCCAGCAAGTGCTTTGTTTAGCACATTCTCAGTTGAATAATAGAAGAATCCTATTCATATAAAAAAGAAAACTGGTTATCAAAATTCTAGTTCTGCACCTTTACAGTTTCCTCGATACGTTTCGAATATAGTAAAATGTTAGATTGTCCATTAATGTTCCCCGCAAATTTTCACTTACTCTGGGAGTAAGCCTTGAAAACTTTGTTGTTGTTGCTGTTTGGAGGGGGAGGAGGGCGAGGTAGGAAAGCCCTATGGAAAAGCCTAAGAAGGTCTGGAAAAGGTATTTGCGCAGAGTTAATTTTACAAGAATTTTAGGATAGGATATTTATGATTTACTTATGAGAATGAAAATGTAAAAAATAAATAATGTGAATGTTAAACAGTACAGAACAATAATTTTCTAATACAATATAGCGTATTTATTTTAATTTGCGTTGGTGAAACAATGCGCTATTAGACCATAGATTTTTGCATGCGCTCCGAGTAAGCTGAAGGCCATATTACGCCATGTTTGTCTCAATATTAAACGGCCAGTCAGATTAAGTTAGATGACTTACTGTGCTTATCTAATAAAGAAACTGAAATAACACGAGATAAAGAAATACAGATGACCGGCATCTTACCATAATAAGGTGCGAGAGGACCTCTAACGGAAATTGGAAAAGACGAGACACTGACCTCTCTCTAATCTAGAGATCTCAGGGGAGCAGGGTCGCCCAAAATAGAAAATAGGAGACAACACAATGTTTGTCAAGATGGATAAAGTAAAAGGCTTTGGATTCTTTTCAGCAAGGTTAGTCTAGTTTCTAAAAATCCTAAGTTGTTGACGTGAAGGTTTGTGGAATCAAAGCAGAACGTCAAAATCTCATGCAGAAAGTTTTTTTGTTTGATGAACTGTATTAGACATCCAAGTAAAGTTCGGATAAATGAAGTTTTCGATGATTTACCCTAAGAGGAAGTTATGTCAGTTTATAAGTATTTAGAAAACAGGAGCAATCTCATTTGACTATAGATAGAAAACTGCATCGAAGCCAAAGATTTATCAAGGAATTTTTTATTAGGTGAAAACTTCTTCAAAGCGCTGATGGCATTTCTTCTAAAAATTGTTCAAGAAATTGTTTAACAGTTTGATCGTCAAGAGCAAGGGCTCTTTGACCTTACAACAAAATGCGAGATTTGAGACAGGATTCAGTAGCATGATAAAAATAGTCAAGACTACTGGAATAAGAGAGAGAGAGAGAGAGAGAGAGAGAGAGAGATTTCAAAGGATTGAAAGTTTCAAGACCATCAGCTTTAAATTGAAGGTGTTCGTCAGAAAACTACCAATAATATATTTAAAAGAAAAGTTCTTTTCAGTAGATTTGAAAAAGGTCAAAATAAAGACTGGAATAATAAGTTTAATACAAGTCCTTCCATATTATCAATAATAATAATAATAATAATAATAATAATAATAATAATAATAATAATAATAATAATAATAATAATAATAATAATAATAATAATAATAATAATAATGATAATAATAATATATTGGAAGGAGACCCTCTTTCAAAACAAGTCTTAAAAAAGATATTGCTGCATCAGCTGCATTCAACTTGTAAATAGTCTTCTTTATTTTTCTAACAATTGCTTTCTCTGCTATTACAACTGGCGAGTATTGCGCCGTTGAGTAATATTGGCGCAATATTCGCCAGTTGTAATAGCAGAGAGAAAGCAATTGTTAGAAAAATAGAGAAGACTATTTGCAAGTTGAATGCAGCTGATGAGGCATTATCTTTCAATAATAATAATAATAATAATAATGATAATAATAATATAATAATAATAATAATAAAATAATAATAATAATAATAATAATAATAATAATAATAGAGAGTACGGAATGGGTAGAAAAGATTAGACAATGGATGGAGACAGATACAGAGAGAACAAAGATCCCCTCCATGAAAGCCTACAACACCAAGAAATTAAGGGAGAAAACAAGTGAGGTCAATGAAATAATGGGCATAATACACACCACCAGTATCACAGAAACAAAAAACTTGACATATGCAGGAGCAAGATTAGTAGCAGAACTGATAGGGATTCGAACACCAACACCACCAGCACAACCAACCCAACAGAAATCAAAACAGCAACCTCCTTGGAAAAGGCGCCTGGAAAAGCAAATCATGGTGATGAGATCTGACTTGAGTAAACTGAAAGAGATGGCAGAAAAAAGGCTAAGAAGCAAGAAAACAAGGGAGGAACTCAACGAGAAATACAAAGTACAAGAGAGGGGACTAAACAACACAATAGAAGATGTAAAACTGAGGCTTAAGGCCAAAGCACATAAGATCCAACGGTACATGAACAGGAATAAGGGGTACCAACAGAACAAACTATTCGGAACCAACCAGAAAAGACTATACAGCCAACTAAGAGGGAAGACAACCACCCAGAAATTCCTGAAGCCGAACCAAGTAAGAGATGGGAAAACATATGGAGCAATCCGGTATCACACAACAAACATGCAACATGGCTCCAGGAAGTCAAGGAAGAAGAAACAGGGAGAATAAAACATAGATTCACAGAGATCACGACAGACACAGTCAGACACCAACTAAAGAAAATGCCAAACTGGAAAGCCCCAGGTCCCGATGAAGTCCATGGATACTGGCTCAAAAACTTCAAGGCCCTACACCCACGAATAGCAGAACAACTCCAGCATTGTATCTCAAATCACCAAGCACCCAAATGGATGACCACAGGAAGAACATCCTTAGTACAAAAAGACAAGAGTAAGGGAAATATAGCCAGTAACTACAGGCCTATCACCTGCCTACCAATAATGTGGAAGTTACTAACAGGTATCATCAGTGAAAGGCTATATAACTACCTAGGAGGAGACAAACACCATCCACCCCCACCAACAGAAAGGCTGCAGAAGGAAGTGTAGGGGCACAAAAGTCCAGCTCCTCATAGACAAAATGGTAATGAAGAACAGTAGGAGAAGGAAAACCAACCTAAGCATGGCATGGATAGACTATAAGAAAGCCTTCGGACATGATACCACACACATGGCTAATTGAATGCCTGAAAATATATGGGGCAGAGGAAAACACCATCAGCTTCCTCAAAAATACAATGCGCAACTGGAATACAATACTTACAAGCTCTGGAATAAGACTAGCAGAGGTTAATATCAGGTGAGAGGGATCTTCCAGGGCGACTCACTGTCCCCACTACTCTTCGTAGTAGCCATGATTCCCATGACAAAAGTACTACAGAAGATGGATGCCGGGTACCAACTCAAGAAAAGAGGCAAAAGAATCAACCATCTGATGTTCATGGACGACATCAAGCTGTATGGTAAGAGCATCAAGGAAATAGATACCCTAATCCAGACTGTAAGGATTGTATCTGGGGACATCAGGATGGAGTTTGGAATAGAAAAATGCGCCTTAGTCAACATACAAAAAGGCAAAGTAACGAGAACTGAAGGGATAAAGCTACCAGATGGAGCAACATCAAACACATAGATGAGACAGGATACAAATACCTGGGAATCATGGAAGGAGGGGATATAAAACACCAAGAGATGAAGGACACGATCAGGAAGAATATATGCAGAGACTCAAGGCGATACTCAAGTCAAAACTCAACGCCGGAAATATGATAAAAGCCATAAACACATGGGCAGTGCCAGTAATCAGATACAGCGCAGGATTAGTGGAATGGACGAAGGCAGAACTCCGCAGCATAGATCAGAAAACCAGGAAACATATGACAACACACAAAGCAATACACCCAAGAGCAAATACGGACAGACTATACATAACACGAAAGGAAGGAGGGAGAGGACTACTAAGTATAGAGGACTGCGTCAACATTGAGAACAGAGCACTGGGCAATATCTGAAAACCAGTGAAGACGAGTGGGCTAAAGAGTGCATGGGAAGAAGGACTAATAAAAGTAGACGAAGACCCAGAAATATAACAGAGACAGGAGAAAGACAGACAGAACAGAGGACTGGCACAACAAACCAATGCACGGACAATACATGAGACAGACTAAAGAACTAGCCAGCGATGACAATTGGCAATGGCTACAGAGGGGAGAGCTAAAGAAGGAAACTGAAGGAATGATAACAGCGGCACAAGATAAGGCCCTAAGAACCAGATATGTTCAAAGAACGATAGACGGAAATAACATCTCTCCCATATGTAGGAAGTGCAATATGAAAAATGAAACCATAAACCACATAGCGAGTGAATGCTCGGCACTTGCACAGAACCAGTACAAAAAAAGGCATGATTCAGTAGCAAAAGCCCTCCACTGGAGCCTGTGCAAGAAACATCAGCTACCTTGCAGTAATAAGTGGTACGAGCACCAACCTGAGGGAGTGATAGAAAACGATCAGGCAAAGATCCTCTGGGACTATGGTATCAGAACGGATAGGGTGATACGTGCAAATAGACCAGACGTGACGTTGATTGACAAAGTCAAGAAGAAAGTATCACTCATTGATGTCGCAATACCATGGGACACAGTGTTAGGAGAAAAGAGAGGGAAAAAAATGGAATAAGTTTTTTTTTTTTTTATTCAAAGGATCTGAAAATAGAAATCGAAGGATATGGGATATGCCAGTGGAAATCGTACCCATAATCATAGGAGCCACTAGGCACGATCCCAAAGATCCCTGAAAAGGAATCTAGAAAAAACTAGAGGCTGAAGTAGCTCCAGGACTCATGCAGAAGTGTGATCTAGAAACGGCACACATAGTAAGAAAAGTGATGGACTCCTAAGGAGGCAGGATGCAACTCGGAACCCCACACTATAAATACCACCCAGTCGAATTGGAGGACTGTGATAGAGTAAAAAAATAAATAAATAAATAAAAATAATAATAAATAATAATAATAATAATAATAATAACTTCTCAAAGATAACCTAGAGATTAAAAGCGTAAATGTTACTCATAGATGAAGTAGTTGTATAGTAGTATAGAGTAGTAGTAGTAGTAGTAGTATAGTAGAGTAGTAGTAGTAGTAGTAATAATAATAATAATAATAATAATAATAATAATAATAATAATAATAATAATAATAACTTCTAGAAGATAACCTAGAGATTAAAGCGTAAATGTTACTCTTAGATGAAGTAGTAGTAGTAGTAGTAGTAGTAGTAGTAGTATTAGTAATAGTAATAATAATAATAATAATAATCCACCTTTCACTGCAGCAGACAAGCGACAACATTAATTCAATAGAGTGAAGGGGACGGTTAAAACAATGGTATGTAATATGTGGGATCTCACTGGAAAGAGAAAGCATAATTTCGTGAAGTGTCGAACTGAAGGTTAAGGCAGAAGGAGAGTTAGTAGTGTTTTAGCGAAGCCAGTATCACCCACAAAACGTAAACTCTGTATTCCCAAAGTGGATATTGTTAATTACCTTTTCCATTCCTTTCTTCAAACTTCCAAAGGAGTTTCCATCTCGACGTCAGTTAATCCTCGCATGAGTGGCTTTCTCTTCTTCCTCGCCTTCCTCCTCCTACTCCTACTCCTCCTCCTCGTCTTCCTCCTCCTCCTCCTCCTCCTCCATCCTCCTCCTCCATCCTCCATCCTCCAAAGTTCTCAACAGCCTTTTCAACTCAACACTATCGTAAACTTTATCCTCAACCCTTTCTCAATCACGTCCCTTCCCTAAACCAAAGTCTCGCCTTCCTCTTAATGGCCTTTCCAGGAGCTATAAAAAAAAAAAAAAAAAAAAAAAAAAAAAAAAAAAAAAAAAAAAAAAAAAACTATTGACGAAGGAGCGTTCCTGAGTTGGGAAAACAGCTTTCTTGAATAGGAGAGAAGCCTCGTTCAATATCAGTTTTCGTAATTTAGATTTCTTAACTTATGCACTGTTGTAACTCCTCTACTTTACATACCATTTGACTTTCTTTAATAGTCTATT
>NC_061094.1:45551149-45563649 GCF_015104395.2 Macrobrachium nipponense
GAAATATTGTCGTTAAAAGTGTTGCTTTGTGAACGTGAAGATCAAAGAAGAAACATACGAAAGTAGAGTTTAGCATATATTTATGTGTGTATATGTATATATATATATATATATATATATATATATATATATATATAAATATATATATTATATATATATATAATATATAGTATATATATATATATATATATAAATCATATATATATATATATATATATATATATATATATATATATATAATGTATTTATATATATATATATATATATATATATATATATATATAATATATATATATATACAGAGAGAGAGAGATAGAGAGAGAATAACAGGACCTCATTTTAAAACCGATGGTAGCTAACGGAGATTTATATCTGATTAAATAAAGTCGTGTAATTGTCTCTATGAATGCGCAATACCATTGCGCAAGTGATCAAGCTAATATATATATATATATATATATATATATATATATATATATATATATATATATATATATATAGATATATGTATGTATGTATATTGCAGAAACCATCGTTATTCCCTGTTTCTGAGACGAAACAGAAGACTATAACATAGATGTAATTGATAGGCTTACTAATAACCATGTAAAAATAAATAGAGAATATATACATAATAACGGTCACTGGACCGACCAATATCGCTTCAATTCCAACACAGTCGGTTTGCAGTCAATAATCATTTAATTACATTAACCCGATTTGATTGATGACACAGCGCCAAAAAATATCTACACTTCGGATTAATGACCAGAATGAAATCAACCCCGCTATTATCTGCCAACTAAATTCACTGTGAAAAAATCATGACAGTTTCAAATTCGGGTCAATTCGATCGGGTGACAAAAATCCCACAAACAACGATTCGATTATCCTCGCTGCGTTTTGTCGTGACAAGCTTTTATTTTTTGCTTTCTCGGGGAGTAAGCCTGCAAGCTATTTTGTTGTTGTTGTTTTGGTGTTGGTGGGGTGGGGTAGGAAAGCTAAAAATGTCTGAAAAAGGTGTTTCGCGTTGAGTTCAGATACAGGAATGTTAGGAGAGGATGTTTTCTTATTTATTTATTAAAAATGAAAATGTAAGAATTCATTGTGTTTGTTAAACAGTCCAGACAAATTATTTTTAATACAATATAGCTTATTTATCTTAATTTTTGTTTTCTTGGTGAAACAACGCTCTATTTGACCATAGATTTGATCATAACTGTTTTAGAGACAGCAAGGTTGGAACTTCCGATTCTCACTTCCATAACTATGAGACGGAAATTATGGCAATAATGCAGGAATGAATAAATAAAGGGGATGATTATGGCAATAAATATAGATGGATTATTTATACTCCCTAAGGGATGAGATGTTAGTTATACTCTCCTAATATTATCGATATTAAAACTGAGCCATGGCAAGCTCTTATTGTATAGCTTTATTTATTCACAGGCCCGCAGGGTTAAAACTTTCTTTGCTCAATGAATGATATAAGGGAAATAAGACGATAAATGCAGAGGGAAAAGAGTGTTAATCACTACTAGTATTGCCGACATTAAGAGTAAAACCATGGCAAACTCTTATTTTTATAACTTAATAATAGCGACCTCTATGTTAAAATAACGATTCTTAATGCATAATAATGAAGGGAAACTATGGCTATCAATTCAAAGGTATAATGACGTCATTCATTCACAAATGTTGTCAATTTTACATAATGGGACACAAAAGTTTGATCATTAAGTACTGGAGTACAGGATAGTACAATGAAGCACTCAAATATATCAATATTAAAAGGTATAGAATGAATGTTTTGATTTTTAAAAAAAAATGGGCTGTAGAATAATATTGTCAATCACCTCACAGATAATGTCGATATTAAAGTATAGTTTACGAATATTTGTCTTTTAAGTACTGGGGTGTGGGATAATACTATCTGTAGATCACTAATATTGTCGATATTAAAAGATATATGAATTTGACTTTTCATTACTGGGATGCTGGATAATGCTGTGAATCGCTCACTAATATTGTCGATATTAAAAGATACCCAACGAGCATTTGACTTTTCATTTCCTGTTCCCAGGTCATGCAATCAGGGAGCCATTCATTTCAGTCATACCTGGAAAAAAATAAATCTGTTTAAAAAAAAACACGCACTCACACATAAACACACAGACATAGCACACACAAACATGCAAACACTTCTATGTCACGATTCATTTCATTCATACCTAGAAAAAGATCTTTATCTATTTAAAAATAACACGCACACATGAACACAACATAAACCATAAACACACACACGTACACACACGTGCGAACACACCTATGTCACGACGTGAGGATAATGAGACCTGCTTTTTTCCTTCGTTAACAGAAACTGCAGTGCGAAGTTTATCTATTTTTGTTTTTGTTTTATATCAGTTTCACCACATGACATCGAGAGCGACGGGGGGGTGGGAAAGGATGGTTTGCTTTGTCGAGTGGCGGCCGACAGACGTTTGCTGGAAAATTATTCTCGAAAAGTTATATATATTATATTATTATATATATATATATATATATATATATATATATATATATATATATTATTATATATATCATATATAATATATATATATATATAATATATATATATAGGTATATATGTATATAGATATATATATATATATATATATATATATATATATATATACTATATATATATATTATATATTATACATATATATAACATGCGTGTGTGCGTTCTTCTTCAACATTAATTCATTCCTTCAACATGCTTAACTCCAGCAAAAACTGCTCAGGCTCACAGCCTCATTCATACTTTTTCACTGTTGGACCGTTGATGAACTCCTTGCGTAATAAAACTCCGCGAATTTTGCCCACCTACACGGAAGGCTGAATATTCGTTCCTCGAACTCCCCCCCACCGTACATGGATTCTCTCAGACATTCTCTTCACTTCCTGGATTATCATCCCCCTTCTTGTCCAATACATCTTCCTACCCTTTCTAGGTCTTTTCATCTTTTCACTAACGCTTGTGATGTATACAGTCTTTCAGCGAACTATTACTTCCATTACTTCCACATACAGCGAGAGAGAATTCTTAGATAAGGAGGGCGAAGGACTCTTAAAAATGTATATGCAAAAGGAAAGATACAGTCGAGAAGAATTCAGTCCCATGTATATGGCGTCAGATTCATCAACGTTCGTCAACTGCAGAGGGCTGATTGAATCAGATGCGGATGAGGGAATGGTGCAAAGGGGAGAGAAGTTTGTGTGTGTGTGTGTGTGTGTGAGAGAGAGAGAGAGAGAGAGAGAGAGAGAGAATTCCGTGCCTAATTCCAAGTCGACAACATCACAACTCGCAAAAAAAGAAAAAAAAATGTTATGAAAAACGAAATATCGGAAAATAGAGGCCTTACTACCAATTTCGATTCGGGAACGTCCGTCATTGTCCAGAGGTTTTCCTTTTGGGACGGCCCTTTTTTGGTATAGAAGAACTCCGAAAATTGTCGATGCTCTATGAAAGGAGGCAAGAAAGTAGGAAAAAAAAAATGAGGAGAGCATTGTAGGAAGAAGAAGTTTAATCAGGGTCAAAAAGAAAGTGTGAAGCTTCCAGAAAAGGACTGTTTACTTCATGGAAGGTCTTTGAGAGACATATTTTAATCTCCTTTCTACCTGTATTTTCTATGTTAAAATATAAGGTTTCTTGGGTACTTCAAGTACATTTTTTTATCATCAATCCGTTTTTTCTTCCTCTTTGGTCGTTCATCTTTGAAGTTTTTTATATCATTTGTCCTATTAATTCGATACAAATGACCGAAATGTAAACATCTTTAAAAGTCAATATAACGGGGCGTTAACTGCGAGAGAGAGAGAGAAGAGAGAGAGAGAGAGAGAGAGAGAGAGAGAGAAGGAAGGTATCTTTAATGTCCGCGATAGGGCGCCAGCTTAACTGCATCTTTTGACTGGGTCTTGAAAGCACGCACAAACACCCCCCGCCCGCGCAATTCCTCTCTCCCATACATTTAATATCAACCGAAATTTCAACACTTCCAGACTTTTCATCTCCTAAAAACAAGTCATGAATTTAGCAGTTTCCATTTCCCTTTCTCATCAACTACGCAAAAGTTTTTTCTTCAAAATATTCCTGTTTGGCCTCTTTCGCAAATATTTATCAGGGTAGAATCCGAGGTATTTTGATTACCATCTCTTCTCTTATTTTAATCATCTTAAAGTTTAGTTGTTAAGGTCCTTATATATGTTTAGATCTCCTCGTAAAAGAGATATTCGTTTGCATTCAATGAAAATGGGTGGAAGTAATCCCCCTGGTGGGTTATGATGGACATTATCGTTAATCTGTAATTATCACTTTGAAAGCTATTCATCTTTTAAAGTTCTTAAGTGTATTACAACTCTAAAGGTGGAATTCATTTCGAACTATATTTTTTAAATTTAGGAAACCTAACTATTATATATCATATATATATATATATATAGTATATATATATATATATATATATCTATGTATATATATATATATATATATATATATATATATATATATATATATATATATATATATATATATAAACATTTTTCATGGATAATCTACAAATCATTTAACTCTGGTGGCATAATTCAATGTTAAAGGGCTTGCAGAGCGAAAAAACGTCATGTTTTCCATGACAGAACCATATTTATCTCTTGGCAAATTGCTTCCTCTATACACGTGTATTGTCTATATTACATTTCCTTAAACTTAAAAGGAAATATGAGGATAGGCTGAAGGAAAGAAGTGAGAGAGGTGCAGGGGAAGTAAGAGTTAAATGAATAATATTAGCAAACAAATAGGTATTAAGGTAAAGGAGACTCTCACAATTAGAGTTAATGTCATATGATAGAAATAAAAAACGATAGTCCAGGTACAGTGGAACGCGTGAGTTATGGCAACTTCCCAGTGATACCTGGGGCGTGTGAACGGCGATTAATGTGTACAGAAAGCATTATTATTATTATTATTCATTCATCTGGAACAACCCCCGCAGGGGACACAGACTTGAAATTCAAGCTTCTAAAAAATACGATGGGGTCGGGGTCCATTTCAAAGAAAGTTATTAGAAAGACAAGTAAAATATAAAATTAATAAATAAACATAAAAATCCAAATAGACTATTAGAGGAAGTCAAATGGTATGGAAAAGTAGAGGAGCTACAACAGTGCATAATGACAAGAGGTTCTGAAAAAAAAAGCTGTTTCAAAAGGTTAAGAAAATCTAAACTACGAAACTGATATTGAACGAGGCTTCTTTCCTATACAAGAAAGCTGCTTTCCCAACTCAGGAACGCACCTTCGTCAATAGTTTTTTTTTCTGTTTTTTTTTTTTTTTTTTTTTTTTTTTTTTTTTTTTATTTTTTTTTTTTTTTTTTTTTTTTTTTTTTCATAGCTCCTGGAAAGGCCATTAAGAGGAAGGCGAGACTTTAGTTTAGGGAAGGGACGTGATTGAGAAAGGGTTGAGGATAAGATTACGATAGATTTTGAAAAGCTGAAAAGGCTGTTTGAGACTTGAGGAGGAGGAGGAGGAGGAAGACGAGGAGGAGGAGTAGGAGTAGGAGGAGGAAGGCGAGGAAGAAGAGGAAGTCACTCATGCGAGGATTAACGGACGTCGAGATGGAAACTCCTTTGGAGGTTTGAAGAAAGGAATGGAAAAGGTACTTACAATATCCACTTTGGAATACAGAGTTTACGTTTTTGTGGGTGATACTGGCTTCGCTAAAACACTACTAACTCTCCCTCTGCCTTAACCTTCAGTTAGACAAATACTTCACGAAATTATGCTTTTTTTCTTTCAATTGAGATCCCCACATATTACATAACATTATTTTGACCAGTCCCCTTCACTCTATTGAATTAATGTTCTCGACTGGCTGCTGCAGTGAAAAGGTGGATTATTATTATTATTATTATTATTATTATTACATTATTATTATTATTACTACTACTACATACTACTACTACTACTACTACTACTACTACTACTACTTCATCTAAGAGTAACATTTACGCTTTAATCTCTAGGTTATCTTCGAGAAATTATTATTATTATTATTATTTTTTTACTTTTTTTATTATTTATTTTTTTTTTGCTCTATCACAGTCCCCTCCAATTCGACTGGGTGGTATTTATAGTGTGGGGTTCCGGGGTTGCATCCTGCCTCCTTAGGAGTCCATCACTTTTCTTACTATGTGTGCCGTTTCTAGGATCACCTCCTCTGCATGAGTCTTGAGCTACTTCAGCCTCTAGTTTTTTCTAGATTCCTTTTCAGGGATCTAGGGATCGTGCCTAGTGCTCCTATGATTATGGGTACGATTTCCACTGGCATATCCCATATTCTTCTTATTTCTATTTTCAGATCTTGATACTTATCCATTTTTCCCTCTCTTTCTCTTCAACTCTGGTGTCCCATGGTATTGCGATATCAATGAGTGATACTTTCTTCTTGACTTTGTCAATCAACGTCACGTCTGGTCTGTTTGCACGTATCACCCTATCCGTTATGATACCATAGTCCCAGAGAATCGTTGCGTGATCGTTTTCTATCACTCCCTCAGGTTGGTGCTCGTACCACTTATTACTGCAAGGTAGCTGATGTTTCTTGCACAGGCTCCAGTGGAGGGCTTTTGCCACTGAATCATGCCTCTTTTTGTACTGGTTCTGTGCAAGTGCCGGGCATTCGCTTGCTATGTGGTTTATGGTTTCATTTTTCGTGTTGCACTTTCTACATATGGGAGAGATGTTATTTCCGTCTATCATTCTTTGAACATATCTGGTTCTTAGGGCCTGATCTTGGGCCGCTGTTATCATTCCTTCAGTTTTCCTTCTTGAGCTCTCCCCTTTGTAGCCATTGCCATGTGTCATCGCTGCTAGTTCTTTAGTCTGTCTCATGTATTGTCCGTGCATTGGTTTGTTGTGCCAGTCCTCTGTTCTGTCTGTCATTCTCCTGTCTCTGTATATTTCTGGGTCTTCGTCTACCTTTCTTAGTCCTTCTTCCCATGCACCTCTTTAGCCCCCTCGTCTTCACTGGTTTTCAGATATTGCCCAGTGCTCTGTTCTCGATGTTGACGCAGTCCTCTACTTAGTAGTCCTCTCCCTCCTTCCTTTCGTGTTATGTATAGTCTGGTCCATAGTTTGCTCTTGGGTAGTGGCTTTGTGTATTGTCATATGTTTCCTGGTTTTCTGATCTATGCTGTGGAGTTTCTGCCTTCGTCCATTCCACTATTCCTGCGCTGTATCTGATTACTGGCACTGCCCATGTGTTTATGCTTTTATCATATTTCCGGCGTTGAGTTTTTGACTTGAGTATCGCCTTGAGTCTCTGCATATATTCTTTCCTGATCGTAACCTTCATCTCTTGGTGTTTTTATATCCCCTCCTTCCATTATTCCCAGGTATTTGTATCCAGTCTCTATATGTGTTTGATGTTGCTCCCATCTGGTAGCTCTATCCCTTCAGTTTCTAGTTACTTTGCCTTTTTGTATGTTGACTAAGGCGCATTTTTCTATTCCAAACTCCATCCTGATGTCCCCAGATACAATCATTATTATTATTATTATTATTATTATTATTATTATTATTATTATTATTATTGAAAGATATTGCTGCATCAGCTGCATTCTACTTGCAAATAGTCTTCTCTATTTTTCTAATAACTGCTTTCTCCTCTGCTATTACAACTGGCGGAGTATTGCGCCAATATTACTCATCGGCGCAATATTCGCCAGTCGTAATAGCAGAGAGAAAGTAATTATTAGAAAATTGAGAAGACTATTTACAAGTTTGAATGCAGCTGATGCAGCAATATCTTTCTATAAAGACTTGTTTGAAAGAGGGTCTCCTTCCAATATATTATTATTATTATTATTATTTTTTTCTATCACAGTCTTTCCAATTCGACTGGGTGGTATTTATAGTGAGGGTTCCGGGTAGCATCCTGCCTCCTTAGGAGTCCATCACTTTTCTTACTATGTGCGCCGTTTCTAGGATCACACTCTTCTGCATGAGTCCTGGAGCTACTTCAGCCTCTAGTTTTTCTAGATTCCTTTTCAGGGATCTTGGGATCGTGCCTAGTGCTCCTATGATTATAGGTACGATTTCCACTGGCATATCCCATATTCTTCTTATTTCTATTTTCAGATCTTGATACTATCCATTTTTTCACTCTCTTTCTCTTCAACTCTGGTGTCCCATGGTATTGCGACAATCAGTGAGTGATACTTTCTTCTTGACTTTGTCAATCAACGTCATGTCTGGTCTATTTGCACGTATCACCCTATCCGTTATGATACCATAGTCCCAGAGGATCTTTGCGTGATCGTTTTCTATCACTCCCTCTGGTTGGTGCTCGTACCACTTATTACTGCAAGGTAGCTGATGTTTCTTGCACAGTCTCCAGTGGAGGGCTTTTGCCACTGAATCATGCCTCTTTTTGTACTGATTCTGTGCAGTGGCCGGGCATTCGCTTGCTATGTGGTTTATGGTTTCATTTTTCGTACTGCACTTCCTACATATGGGAGAGATGTTATTTCCGTCTATCGTTCTTTGAATATATCTGGTTTCCTAGGGCCTGATCTTGTGCCGCTGTTATCATTCCTTCAGTTTCCTTCTTTATGCTCTCCCCTCTGTAGCCATTGCCATGTGTCATCGCTGGCTAGTTCTTTAGTCTGTCTCATGTATTGTCCTTGCATCGGTTTGTTGTGCCAGTCCTCTGTTCTGTCTGTCATTCTCCTGTCTCTGTATATTTTTCTGGGTCTTTGTCTACTTTTTATTAGTCCTTCTTCCCATGCACTCTTTAGCCACTCGTCTTCACTGTTTTCAGATATTGCCCCAGTGCTCTGTTCTCGATGTTGACGCAGTCCTCTATACTTAGTAGTCCTCCTCCCTCCTTTCCCTTTCGTGTTATGTATAGTCTGGTCCGTATTTGCTCTTGGGTGTAGTGCTTTGTGTATTGTCATATGTTTCCTGGTTTTCTGATCTATGCTGCGGAGTTCTGCCTTCCGTCGTCCATTCCACTATTCCTGCGCTGTATCTGATAACTGGTACTGCCCATGTGTTTATGGCTTTTTATCATATTTCCGGCGTTGAGTTTTGACTTGAGTATCGCCTTGAGTCTCTGCCTATATTCTTTTCTGATCGTGTCCTTCATCTCTTGGTGTTTTATATCCCCTCCTTCCATTATTCCCAGGTATTTGTATCCTGTCTCATCTATGTGTTTGATGTTGCTCCCATCTGGTAGCTTTATCCCTTCAGTTCTCATTACTTTGCCTTTTTGTATGTTGACTAACGGCGCATTTTTCTATTCCAAACTCCATCCTGATGTCCCCAGATACAATCCTTACAGTCTGGATTAGGGTATCTATTTCCTTGATGCTCTTCACTTACCATTTTGTCTATCAGGAGCTGGTCTTTTGTGCCCCTACACTCCTTCTGCAGCCTTTCTGTTGTTGGGGGTGGATGTTTGTCTCCTCTAGGTAATTGTATAGCCTTTCACTGATGATACCTGTTAGTAACTTCCACATTATTGGTAGGCAGGTGATAGGCCTGTAGTTACTGGCTATATTTCCCTTACTCGTCCTCTTTTTGTACTATGGATGTTCTTCCTGTGGTCATCCATTGGGTGCATGGTGATTTGAGATACAATGCTGGAGTTGTTCTGCTTATTCGTGGGTTGTAGGGCCTTGAAGTTTTTGAGCCAGTATCCATGGACTTCATCAGGACCTGGGGCTTTCCAGTTTGGCATTTTCGTTTAGTTGGTGTCTGACTGTGTCTGTCGTGATCTCTGTGAATCTTTGTTTTATTCTCCCTGTTGCATGTTTGTTGTGTGATACCGGATTGCTCCATATGTTTTTTTCCCAGAGTCTCTTACTTGGTTCGGCTTCAGGAATTTCTGGTGGTTGTCTTCCCCTCTTAGTTGGCTGTATAGTCTTTTCTGGTTGGTTCCGAATAGTTTGTTCTGTTGGTATCCCTTATTCCTGTTCATGTACCGTTGGATCTTATGTGCTTTGGCCTTAAGCCTCTGTTTTACATCTTTCTATTGTGTTGTTTTAGTCCCCTCTCTTGTACTTTGTATTTCTTGTTGAGTTCCTCCTTTGTTTTCTTGCTTCTTAGCCTTTTTCTGCCATCTCTTTCAGTTTTCTCAAGTCAGATCTCATCACCATGATTTGCTTTTCCAGGCGCCTTTTCCAAGGAGGTTGCTGTTTTGGTTTCTGTTGGGTTGGTTGTGCTGGTGGTGTTGGTGTTCGAATCCCCATCAGTTCTGCTACTAATCTTGCTCCTGCATATGCCAAGTTATTTGTTTCTGTGATACTGGTGGTGTGTATTATACCCATTATTTCATTGACCTCACTTGTTTTCTCCCTTAATTTCTTGGTGTTGTAGGCTTTCATGGAGGGTATCTTTGTCTCTCTGTATCTGGCTCCACCATTGACTAATCTTTTCTACCCATTCCGTCCTCTCTGTTACTTCGTCGGTGTTTCTTCGTGTGTCGTTGTTTGATACTCATCATCCCTGTCGTCTTAAGTGGCATCGTCTCTCAGTTCGTCTTCGTGTAATTCGTTTCCGTGTGACATTTCCCTTTCCAGATTCTTCTCTTTCTGTTGGGGAGAGCAAGTTCTTTTTCTTTATGTTCCTTACTTGGTCTGCCAGCCTCTGCTCTGTTTGGGGGGTGTATTCCTCTCATTCCAGATGTTGACCAAACCTTCTTCTATATCCTCTCTCCGTCGGGTTGCTTCTGATGTAGCATCTTCTTATTTCCTTATTTTCTTCTCTTGTCCATTTCTTCCTTTTTGCTTCTGTAGCTCCAATCTCAGGCTGTTGATTACTGTCGTTTGCGGTGGTCAGTTGCTGGATGACGACCTCCAAGTACCTGACCGTCTTCCCCTTCAATTGGTTGAATACCTGGCTGCCGGACGAAACTCCTCTGTTGCCAGAGGTTCCATTTACGTCGTTGTCGTTTATTCCTTCATTTCTTTCCATCATTGCTGAGTTTTTGCTATTTAACCCATAGCTTGACCCTACCCCATCATGGGATAGGTACTCATTTACAGCTGAGTAGACTGAGGAAATTATGGTAAAGATCCTTTCCCAAGGAATCACCGCCGAGGAGAGCGGTTCACCCATCCAACGACTGACCAGCCCCAATTTTGCTTAACTTAACTTAATCAGCCCAATGACGACCTAACCCACTCTGCCACGGCGCCACATGTTATTATTATTATTATTATTATTATTAATTATTATTATTATTATTATTATTATTATTATTGATAATACGGAAGGACTTGTATTAAACTTAGTTATTCAGTCTTTATTTTGACCTTTTTCCAATCTACTGAAAAATGAACTTTTCTTTTTTAAATTTTATATATTGGTAGTTTTTTCTGACGAACACCTTCAATTTAAAGCTGATGGTCTTGAAACTTTCAATCCTTTGAAATCTCTCTCTCTCTCTCTCTCTCTCTCTCGCTCTCTCTCTCTCTCTCTCTCTCTCTCTCTTATTCCAATAGTCTTGACTATTTTTATCATGCATACTGAATCCTGTCTCAAATCTGGCATTTTGTTTGTAAGGGCAAAGAGCCCTTTCTTCTTGACGATCAAACTGTTAAACAATTTCTTGAACCATTTTTAGAAGAAATGCATCAGCGCTTTGAAGAAGTTTTCACCTAATAAAAACAATTCTTTGATAAATCTTTGACTTTGATGCAGTTTTCTATCTATAGTCAAATGAGATTGCTCCTGCTTTCTAAATACTTTTAAACTGACATAACTTCCTCTTAGGTTAAAGCATCGAAAACTTCATTTATCCGAACTTTGCTTGGATGTCTAATATAGTTCATCAAAGAAAACTTTCTGCATGAGATTTTGGCGTTTTCTGCTTTGATTCACAAACCTTCACGTCGACAACATAGGATTTTTTAGAAACTAGACTAACCTTACTGAAAAGAATCCAAGGGCCTTTTACTTTATCCATCTTGACAAACATTATGTTGTCTTCCATTTTTTCTATTTTGGGCGACCCTGCTCCCCTGAGATCTCTAGGAATGGCCCTCTCAAATTTAATAGGATCCCAAATATAGTACTGCATATGCTAATAATAATAATAATAATAATAATAATAATAACAATATAATAATAATAATAATAATAATAATAATAATAATAATAATAATAATAATAATAATAATAATAATAATAAAAATTCACAATCTCGTGAAGAACAATCTGTCATAAAAAGCCACAATTATATAGTAGAGATATAATACTCTGTTATATAATTGTGGGTATTTATAGCACAATGATATAATAATAATAATAATAAATAATAATAATAATAATAAAGACGATGATGATAGAGATAGAGGAAGCAAAGAAAGAAGGTATATTCAGTTATAATTTCATTAGTTGATGGACATTCTTGCCTATTATAGTCACAACAAAA
>NC_061094.1:45568649-45578649 GCF_015104395.2 Macrobrachium nipponense
ATATTTAAAGGGAGAAAGTTAATTGAATTTAACTATTTTGGAGGTCAAAATCGCATTTTGAAAATTGAGCGTTTGGGAATTCAAGGGAAACAGCAAGATGGAAGAGAATTCCGAAACTTGTCAGTAGCTTCGTTGAATTTAGCTATTTTGGAGGTCCCAGATTCACGTTTTGAAAATTCCAGGTGTGAAGGCTTTATTTTATGAAGATGGACTTTGATTGACCTAAGCTTAGACATGGCATAATTAATCTTATTTTTCCCGCATCAAAGTCCCTTCCATTCCTGACTTGATCAAGTAAAATATCTGTGAAAATAATCGTTTGAAAAGTGAACTGTTGGTTATAAAAACTTGCAATAAACAATGAAACTTGGGTGAGACAAATACGAAATAAATACACCGAATGCTCTCAGTATCTGTCTAATGCTTCACATTGAATAAAATACAATACTGTGTTGATGAAGAGTCTCACTTGTAATCAGAGAAGGCGGACAAGACTATGACGTCATTCTCGTTTTACCTTTCGAAAGAGCCTCTGAAGAGAATTTATTTCTACGATAAACCTTATTTGAAACCTCTAGAACGTTAATATGTAAAAAAAACGAAACTGACTGTATAAGTTCATTTACGAGTACGTTACGGTAAGATTGGGAAACCAGGGATTTCATGAAATCCCTGAAATTTTCAGGGAAATCGAGAAAGAATTTATTTCTACGATAAACATTTGAAACCTTTAGAGCTTTAATATATAAAAAAAACTAAACTGACTGCATAAGTTCATATACGAGTACGTTATGGTAAGATGTGAAACCAGGAATTTCACGAAATCCCTGAAATTTTCAGGGAATTCGTGAAATCACCAATTCACTTAGGAACATTAGATCCCAGAGGAGCTAGTATTAAACAGGGCGAAACAGTGAAACAATGCTTAGTACTATAGTAGATTCACATCAACCGTGCATTTGTTGTCTAGGCCAGTCACTAACAACGCTCCTGATTGGCTGTTGATAAGTCAATCACAGGGCTGGTCCCCGGCTGGGAACTTTCAGTCTCTCGAGAGAGTTCACATAGGTAGGATCTATGTGCCACCTCTCCTGAGAGATACGTCTTTCAGGAGAGGTGGAACTATATCTGCCTGTGTGAAACTCCCTCGAGAGATTAAGAGGTTTCCAGCCCTGTGATTGGCTTATCAAAACCAATCAGGAGCGTCGTAAGGGATTGGCCTAGACAACAAATACACGGTTTGATGTGAATCTACAATAGTACTAACACTGTTTCACTGTTTCGCCCTGTTTAGTACTAGCTCCTCTGGGATCAAATGTTCTTAAGTGAATTGGTGATCTTACGATTTCCCTGAAAATTTCAGGGATTTCGTGAAATCCCTGGTTTCACAGTCTTCCTGGAACATATGCGCCGAGCACGCACTCACACCATTCAATTAAAAGTCTTCAAATGAGAAGAAATCTGAGTTAAAATCTATGAAAATGACTGATTCCTCAAGGTAGTGGACGACACAATCAATGGTTGCTTTTTCGCAGTTTAGCTTTAGAAACGATTAATTCCCTAGATAATAGGAGCATTTAGGTACGTAAAACTAACAGCTAAACGAAGATGGACAATGAATTTATAATGAAATTTTAAATTTGGAAAGAAATCAAAGCGTTATGACATAGGAAAAGGCGTTCATACCGAAAGGTTACGTACAGATAAAATGAAACCTCCCATCAAAGCAGCAAATGTTCTGCCCTACCAGATCCAGTGAATAAAACCTTCAATCTGAGCCACAATGTTCCCATACTTGAACCCACGCCGCTGGAAAGTGATATCTTGCTCAAAGACCTAATTCAACTGACGAACTAATGATCACATAGGCCTTACCTATATTCATTGAGCGTGTGGAAGAATATTCCACCGAGGTATGTTGCTGAGTAATCGTTACTGTAGTACCACCAGGCAGGCCATATATATATATATATATATATATATATATATATATATATATATATATATATTATATATATTATATATATATATATATATATATGTATATATATATATATAATATATATATATATATATATATATATATATATATATATATATCCATATAATATATATATATATATATATATATATATATATATGTATATATATATATATATATATATATATATATATATTATATATATATATATATATAGATATATATATATATATATATATATATATATATATATATATAAATATATATATATATATATGAGTTATATTTTTCTGAATACACAAGAATGTTATCTATAGGAAAAATTATCCAACGATCTTAAATTACGATCTATAATATATATATATATATATATATATATATATATATAATATATATATATATATATAATATATATATATATATATATATATAATATAATATATATATATATATATATATATATATATATATATATATATATATATAGTATATATCATGGTTCGTAATTTATGATCGTTGGATATTTTCTGCCTATGGATATCTTTCTTGTTGGTATTCAGAAAAATACATATAATCAGACAAGAAACCTTGAATAATAAGCCCGTACATCGATTAAAAGTAAAAGCAATTCTAATATAACCTTCAATTAACAATCAACAAACTCAATCCCAATAAAAAGGATGAAACTCTATGCAAATAAATGGGACCACCCAAAAATCAAACCTACGAGGAAAAATCTCTAATATTCAGTCCGACGGAGTTTTATGTTAGTTTTGGATGCCAGACGCCGGAGGCTCTCTCATTTGACATAACGCTCGGTATCCTAAATCCTGGAAGAGGAGGCTGAATTTAGCGAAGGATAAGAGAGCTACGGAAACCCAGTTTCCAGGAGGGGATATATACTTTCATTCCCTCGAGAGTCGACTCGACGTAGTTAAGCCAACGGTTATAAATCTAGCCTTAGAATATTCCTCTTCGTTTACAAGTGCAGTCTCCCTTCGTGTTTTTCTTCTTTAATTTATCGGCGGGAAAACAAGAGGGATTCGTCTTAATATATATACCTCCTACGCTCCATCCCACCTCTTCTCTCTCTCTCTCTCTGTATCATTTGTACGTCCTCTGTTGTCAAACGGAACGAGAATTATTTGTCTCGAAAGACAAAGGCGGGAAAAGAGAGAAAAAAGTTGAAAACATAAGTCTATAATTGCAAAACATTGACAATTGTTATAACCTTCACTTTCATATCTTCATCTCTCCTTTTGTCAATTTCATTCTGGTGTATAAATAGAGCATAATATGTCACACAGTCAGAAAAATAACGCATACATTATACGAGAATTAGTTCCAAAGGAGAATAGTTCTAAAGTTGAACAATTCTACGGGATTTTGCCGCACAAAAACTGACTTACAGCGAAGGCTTAGAGCAGCAAGATTGTTTTCAGAGAAGGTTCAGGAGATATTAGCTCCCCGTCCTTAGTTCCTGGAAAGCAAGATAAAGCAACATAGTAGTCAGCTGAAAAAAACAAAAAAATGAACGTTGATGCAAAGCAACGAACGGGGAAAGACCATAGAATATGGATGAATGAAAAGACGCCCTGAGCTGGAAGTATAATGATCTGCGCTGGGGCATGCGTCAACAACGACTACTTTCTGATGGCTTGGATAGCACATTCGGTGATTCTAGCAGTTCAGAAAACATCAAAAGCAAGTTATTTTAGCAAATATTGAAGTGGCATGCATCGCTGGACACCTAAGAAAAGTATCAGAATAGTGTAGGTTGTCCAAATAACACTCATTTTGTCGCTGGATGAGTGTCAGCTCTCAGAAAGAAAGGTCTATTATAGCTTAAAGTCTTCACGTGAGTATCAACAAGGAATGTGTCCCTCATTGCCTTACAAGAAGGAAGGAAACATAGGAGGAGGAGGAGGTAGGAGGAGGAAGCAGGGCGAGATGATAAGATAAAGAGAAAGATGGTGAGTAAATTCAGTAGTAAAGAGAAATTGAATTATAGTAACCAATTGTGAATGAAAAATAATAGGAGATCTGACAGAGAAGAAAGAGAATAATAAACGTTATAAGAGCAAAAGCTTTTGTGGATTGAGAAACCACAGTGCAACATCATTTAAAATAGTGATTTTGGTGGATCATATTTCTTAAGATAACGAAGGTTTGTTTTTTCCTATTCAAATCTATCTTTCTTTCTTTTTTTTTGCATATGCTCTCTCTCATATTGAATAGACGTTGAAAATCATAGTATGAATCCTAATGATTGTTGACCTTTGTTCGGAAATTTTTAGTGCTTATCAAAAACAAAAATAATGATAGATAATATTTTTGTATAAGCTGTAACTATACAAAACATTGAACGAGAAATCTAAAATACCTGTCATACAAGAACAAACAAATATGAACTTCAAAATTTTGTTATGGAAACCATTATTAAAAGATTTTAGTATGGAACCCATTATCAAAGATTTTATTATGGAACCGATTATTAAAAGAGTTTATTATGGAACCCACTATTAAAAGGTTTCATTATGGAACCCATTATTATCACGCAAGAACAAACAAATATGAACTTGAAATATTTTATTATGGAACCCATTATTGTAAGTTTATTATGGCACCCATTATTAAAAGATTTTATTAAGGAACTCACTATTAAAAGATTTTACTATTGACCCCATTATTTAAAATTTTATTATGGAACCCATTATTGAAATATTTTATTATGGAACCCATTATTAAAAGAGTTTATTATGTAACCCATTATTAAAAGATTTTATTATGGAACCCATTACTAAAATATTTTTATTATGTAACTCATTATTAAAAGATTTTATTATTAAACCCATTATCAAAAGATTCTATTATGGAACCCATTATTAAAAGAGTTTTATTCTGGAACCCATTAGCAAAAGACTGGATTATGGAACCCATTATTAAAAGATTTTATTACGGAACCCATTATTAAAAGAGTTTTTATTCTGGAACCCATTAGCAACAGATTGGATTATGGAACCCATTACTAAAAGATTTTATTATGGAATTCATAACTAAAAGATTCTATAATGGAACCCATTATAAAAATATCTTATTATGGAACCATAATTAAGAGATATCATTATGGAACCCATTACTAAAGATTTATATGGAACTCTTTAGCAAAAGATTGGACTATGGAACCCATTATTAAAAGAAAAACTCAAGATGAAAGTAAGCTTGCAAATAAAATAGAAAAAAATAGGAAAGAAAATACAGATGGAACCCATTATTGAAAGAAAAACTCAAGCTAAAAGTAAGCTTACAAATAAGATTTAAAAAAAATAGGAAAGATATACAGAGAACGAAAATCTCTCCCAGAAAAAGTTAAAAGCTTCACGCTATAAAGGAAAACAGGAAAGTATGAGAGTGGAATATTATTCAAGTGGAACATAGGCAACTGGCGTTTAGGAAGCTCTTAGCAAAGTCAGTCGCCTCAAAAATTAAAATAAAATTTCTCATATTTCAAGGATTTACTTCCTCTTTAAGAGAGTCTTACTTAATGGCTGCGAGCATTAAGGGATAATGCTTTTGCTTTTGTTAAGCAATTGCATTTTTCTTATGAATTCGCCATTGCTGGAGTTTTGGAAATACCTTGTATGAAAGAATAGCCTGATTAGAAAGATACCCTGAGGGTTTTCTGAAAAATATATTAGATAAAATAAGACAATGGTGGTGAAAATTTAAACGTATGATAAGTTTTAGTTTTTTACCCAAAGGACTAATGATATTATATATGGATATATATTATATATATATATATATAATATATATATATATATATATATATATATAGATAGATAGATATATATATAGATATATATATATATGTATTATATATATATATATATAGTATTATATATCATATAGATATATATAGTATATATATATATATATATAATATATATATATATATATATATATATATATATATATATAGATATATAGATATATATATATATATATATATATATATATATATATATATATATAGATATATATATATATATATATATAGATATATATATATATATATATATATATATCTATATCTATATATATATATATATATATATATATATATATATATATATAAATATATATATGGTAATAGTATATACTATATACATACATGTATGACTGAATCACGAATATATGGAATGCGATGAATATATAAAAAAAAGATAAAATCCAAGGGAAACTATGGGGTCTTCAAGGCCTTTCGATTTCTTGTCCTTTACTTAGCATACTGAAGAAATATGAAAAAACCTGCTTCTTCAGTCTCTAATTAAAGGACAAGAAGTCGAAAGGACTTGCAGAAATCCTAAGTGGAATTTGTCTTTATTTGCATATGCTATACATTCAGATGTTCCAATGACCGTTGCTCTAAAATTTCACCCTCAACCTTTAAAATACTTAACCAAGAAATGAACATGAACTTTTACAAAACTGTTACGTATTAAATATACCCTATGCCTGTTGAGTCATCGAAATGACATCCTAAGTCATATGCTCTTCTAAAATACTAGTTATGTAGGTTGCAAGTATTTCTAGATAAGTGTCTGCGGTTCAGAGAAGTACAGTAATACATAAAACTGTAAACTACTTCGTCAACTGCCTGCAAGCATTTACTGGAAATGTTTGCAGGCAACGTTCCCTTGTGTAGGCGAGGATCACGATAGATATTTCGCTATTTTCTGATATCTTGGAAACTGAAAACATTTCGGCGAAATGCGGAGAGGCTTCTGTGATTTTTTTTCACTATTACGAAATTACTGAAAAGGTACTACCTATATTTTTCCTTTACATTTATGAATTCGCATTTAGAATTCAAAAGAATGTTATTCAATATTTTGCACTCTTATGCTAAATTTGCCAAATTCACTAATAAGAGAATTACAGAAAAAGTGCCAAAAGTATTATTATAATTTTTCTTTTTATCTTCCCCCCACGAAGGAAAATTTTCAAAAGTATATATTTTTTAATTTTTTTTTTCCTCCGAAGGACGCCTCTTCTGCCCAAGGACCTTCGATGGTGTCCTGTTGGAATGATACTCCGGCGGGGGATACGGCCTTCTCCCTCCCTGCCCGTACTTCATTACAGGGTTCGATGACAGAAGTAAGTGATTCTGTGGACGCCCTTTCCTTCAACAGAGAGAGAGAGAGAGAGAGAGAGAGATAGATAGATAGATAGATAGAGAGAGAGAGAGAGAGAGAGAGAGAGATAGATAGATAGATAGATAGAGAGAGAGAGAGAGAGAGAGAGAGAGAGAGAGAGAGAGAGAGAGATCTGATATACTAGTTCATCTAAACTAAAATATTCAAGTAATTCAAAAGTTTTATTTACATGTTGACATTTGATTATCTTATACATTTCGGGATTTAACTACTTTTGTTTTTTATTATTATTATTATTATTATTATTATTATATTATTATTATTATTAGTATTATTTATATCATTATTATTATTATTATTATTATTATTATTATTATTATTATTATTATTATTATTATTATTATTATTTGCAAAAGCTTCTTCTATCAAGTGTATCAAATTCATTTATCAACAGCATCAAAACTCATATGTCAAATTTCTCATTTATTGTTTTTAAATCAATTTTGCATAATGAGGCCACAAAACAACTAATGACGGGTGATTACATCATTTCAGCAGGATAATCAACCGAGAGTTATGCAATAAATAAATTTAAGCGTAATTATGAAATCTTATAAAATGAATATTGCATTTTGAAAACGGCATAGTTCCATGAGTTTGGATTAAAATGAAATTCATATATGCACTCTAAACTCACTCGATATGATAAACTGATTATTTTCCCTTTAAAACGAAATCTGCATGATGAAAATTTCACTACACGAATGAGACCGCAGTTAAAGTCGTTTTCTATGAATGGAATAGAAAAACGAGGAACATTTTATTTAAAGGTGTAATATATTTCATGATTGTACTTAACTGTTCAATCTACTGACGTCAGGAATGGCCCACAAAGTTTGCAACGAAGATGGTTCCTGGTTCAGGCATCCGGAAACCAACCTCACCTGGTCTTAATTACACTACCTGCATTGATCTGGAGGATCTTATGGTAAGATCATAATGACAAGTCTACCTGTGTAACATCTCTCTCTCTCTCTCTCTCTCTTTCTCTCTCTCTCTCTCTCTAGTTAAGACATCTTTCTATGTAACTGTATAAATAAGCAAAATAGACGCACGTTGTGTTGATACAACAATATTTTCAGATCAGAAATTATATTCTTGCATTACTAATGAAAATAATAATCTTATGTAGCTATCTTATAGAGCTGATTATAAATGGAAATGTTATCATACAGGATCAGATATAGGCACTCTTGTATTACTGAATAAAAATAATAATTGTATGTGTAATCATCCTATATCCAACTGACCAGACTTCCTTCAAACAAGCCCTGAGTGAAAATTCACTTTCACTGTCTCCACTAATCTTTATTTAAGTTTAATCCTCTTCAACAATATCTTTGTTCCTTGATTCATCACTATCTTACGAAATACAGAGGTTGTCATTGGTGTAAGCAAGATAGCTTTACCTGTTTATAAACACCAAAGCCAAACGTCAGAGCAAGAAAGGTTTTATAGCTCTTCTGTTACACCCAGAAGCTATAGATAGATCTATATACAGATATAGCATCCCTTATACATACTTTAGTGCGATACTGCAAACCTAAATGAGTCTTTAGCTCACATACGGAATTGTCAATTTTTCTTCACACGTTCCTCGAATTATGTTTATGTCTGCCTTGGTAACCTCGTGATGAAAATTTGTAAAACTTGCATTTTTATAATGTACTTTACACGTTTTTACATTACTGTTTTTCTTTTGCCTTGTTAATTTCGTGATGAAGATTTTATAAATGTATATTTTTATCATTATACTCCCAGATAAGGCAGCTGATCAACAATATCTACCGAGCTGGATATGCAGTTTCGCTGATAGCATTGGTCATCTCCCTCTTCATCTTCTTTTACTTCAGGTAAGGAATTTGGATTCTCTCTCTCTCTCTCTCTCTCTCTCTCTCTCTCTCTCTCTCTCTCTCTTTCCTAGCCCCACACCCTCCATTCCACCCGCTAAAATAACACCCCATCAAAAAATAAATAAATAGAACACAACACACCCGCTAAAATAAATCTCCACCAAAAAAAAAAAAATAAAATAAAAAAAAATAGAACGTATCACAAGTTTCAGAAGCAAGTCCATTTGCATCACGAAGTTTGCAAAAACGCTTTTACAAACATTTTTTACGCTTGAAAGAAAGGCAAGAAGAGGATAAGGACTGGTAATAAAATGTTCTCACCAGATTAAGCATATGAATAGAGTTGTACTTTAAATACAAACACTCTCAGACGTATTTAGGTCTCAAATAGTGACATACACAGTTTTATTGTAATATAGAAATGTGTTCATCGTTGACTTACAACAACGAACAAACATTGGGAGGTTATGATGTTTTTGTTGATTTCTTAAACTGTATTAGCAATATCAACCGTTGATTTTCTGAAAACTTGGAAACTTTCTAAACTAGTCTAGTAACTCAATTTGCATTTTAGATTTTAATACACCAGTAAACTCAATTCGTATAAGATTACAAGTTTTACTGACCACCCTTTGAGTTTCTTATTTTGTTTCATATAGTTTGAATGACAATGGTAATGGGTTTTAAAGGGCAACCATTATCAACCAGTAAATATAGTTTTATTCTGTTTATCATGCTTACTTTATTAAAGGGAAGGACATCGTATATTTTCGAATTAATACCCTGCTTCTACAATAAACTTTTTATCAATTGTTTGGATGGTGGGTGCCATGAGTTCCTTATTCTTAAGGCTTGTGGTCTTGTATGGTAACTGTTTTTATAGTTGGTCATTCTTTCATCAAAACTATTTAGAATGGAATTTTGAGATCAATTATAATAAAAAATAA
>NC_061094.1:45588649-45596149 GCF_015104395.2 Macrobrachium nipponense
CCACTTGGAAAGAGGTAAAACTGTCCGAATCCAGGTTTAAAGAGAAAGTCACAGGAATAAAGTCAAATAAAAACGTCAAAGAAAAATGTCCCAGACAACTAGTCACAGGAAAAAAAGTCACAGAAAAAATTCATAGGTAAAAAAGTCCAAATAGTCACGGAAATAAAGTCACAGGAAAAAAAGTCACATTAATCTTTCCTGGATAGTGACCCCGAAGGATTTTAATCCGGTATGAATCCGCCTTTGCGACGTGTTTAGTACAAGCCCTTTGGTTTGTTTGTTTATTTGTATGGTGTTTTTAAGTTGCATGGAACCAGTGGTTATTCTGCAACAGGACCAAAGGCTTTAACGTGACTTCCGAACCACGTCGAGAGTGAACTTCTACACCAGAAATACACATCTCTCACCCCTCACGCCCGCGAATCGAACTCGCCACTGAGGGCGTTACAAGCCCGTTGGGGATTACCGTAAAAACATAAACAAAATGATGTAAATTAATATGGCTTTTGCTTTTCTCCTGCTGGTTTATTTCCCATATTTCAAAAATGTGCACTAAAACCAAAGAACAATAAATGTCCACGAACCAATAATGGCATCACATCCTCCAACCCACATCCTACCACCACGGAGACGGGATGCCAGGTCCTGCACATCCTCCTCCATTACTTCCTCGTCTCGAACTACTACTGGATGTTCTCAGAGGGCCTCTACCTCCACACCCTGCTGGTGGTGGCCTTCGTCACGGAGGACCACATGATGAGATGTTCGTACCTGCTGGGTGGGGAGCCCCGGCCATCATCGTCGCCGTCTACGCGGGTGTCAGGGGCACTTCTACGTCAGATACCCAACAGTGAGTATAAGCCATATACCCCCAGGGGTATGATGGAGTATGAGATACGGGGTTCTGGGGTTTTCTGTATTTAGCGACTGTATGATCTTGAAATGATGATTGGTTTTATGTTTAAATGTATGAAGAAGAACGTTCGCCGGGAGTGACCAATGTGAATAAATGAACTTAGTTACATACATATACGCTATAGTGTGTCTATGTATTGAAAAGTATGCCGTTCTAAGTGACTTAGATGTCTTTATATTCAAGTGTATAAAGATTGCTCTGTCAATAGATACACATACATACACACATGAGCAATTGCATACTTGCAGGTGTATGTGCTGAAATAGTAGTACAATCAACAAGAAAAGTGAAGATTACAGTTTTCTAAATCTTCCGACAAAACATGCTCAATAATGCCACACCTGGCAACTCTAGAAAGGGGGTGGAGCTTCAAAATCGTGTTTGTTGACTTCTAGGTTTCCAGTAACTTTAAACCATAAAGTTTCTATAGTCCTATAAACCACACCTGGCAACTCTAGAAAGGGGGCGGAGCTTCAAAATCGTGTTCGCTGACTCCTAGATTTCCAGTAACTTTAAACCATAAATTTTCTGTAGTCCTATAAGCCACACCTGACAAACTCTAGAAAGAAGGCGGAGCTTCAAAATCATGTTTGTTGACTTCTAGGTTTCCAGTAGCTTTAATCCATAAAGTTTGTGGAGAAATCCTATAATCATTTAGTAACAGCTCTATGAAATGTAACTTGAATAAATCACCGTTGGATAACCCACTTTTCGCCATCTTCCATTCCGTCTCGTCTGGTTCAAATCACCATCGCGATAACCCACTTCGTCCATCTTTCCATTCTGTCTTTCTTTCATTCCCAGCTGCTGGATTGAGGAGAGCCACTACACTCTCCTTCTGTCCATCCCCGTCTGCCTGTCCATCCTGGCCAACTGGTCTTCCTGATCAACATCGTGAGGGTCCTGGTGACAAAGCTGAGGGCCAACCACGTCCCGGCGGACACCAACGGCACCCGGAAGGCGTGAGGGCCACCCTCATCCTCATCCCATTGCTGGGGCTCCACTACGTCCTCATGCCCTTCAGGTAAGGCTTCCGAAGTTCCGGTTGCAAGTTAGCAGTCTTTTTTTAGCATACACTAAATTGTTTTTTAGCAGTACACAGGTTATTCTTAGCATACACAGGATGTGGTTTTTAGCACACACACTAAGTTTTTTTTAGCATACATTAATTGGTTTTTAGCATACGCTAATTTGTTTTTCGCATACACTAGGTTTTAGCACACATCAAGTTAGTTTTTAGCATATGCTAAGTAATTTTTAAACATACACTTAGTTGTTCTTCGCATACACTAAGTTGATTTTTAGCATACACAAAGTTGTTTTTCTTTTTTAGCATACACTATGTTGGTTCTAGCACACAATAAGTTGGATTTACCTTATGCTAAGTTGTTTTCAGCATAACTCAAAGTTTTTTAATCACGAAGTTGGTTTCTAGCACACACTAGGTTTGTTTTTAGCATATGCTAAGTTGTTTTCAGCATACATTAAGTTTGGTTTTTAGCATGCACTAAGTTGGTTTTGGCATACCCTTATTTGGTTTTTAACATAAACTGAGTTTGTTTTTAGCATATATAAAGTTGTTTTAGCATACACTACGTTGGTTTTTAGCATACACTAAGTTGATTTTCAGCATATATATACTAAGTTGGTTTTTTTAGCACATACAAAGTTGTATTTAGCATGCACGAAGTTGTTTTTTTTAGCATGCAATAAGTGTCCTTCGCATACAACGAAGTTGTTTTTAGCATACATGAAGTTGTTTTTAGCATAAGCGAAGTTGTTTTTAGCATACACCAAGTTTGCTTTTAGCATACGCTAAACTGGTATGTAATTTGCAACAGAGCGTTTGACATAGTGATAAAAATCTGATACTGGGTATTAAGATACAACTGAGATATGACGTTCAGCGTGGAAAAGTGAAAATGACCATCAACGCTAAGAAAAAGTATTCAAAATTACTAACAATAGTGCGATTTATTCATATTCCTTGGATATCTAAATTTATATATACTATATGTATATGTATATATATATAATATATATATATATATATATATATATATATATATATATATATATATATATATATATACATATATATATTGTTAAGACCCGACTAGAGAGAGGTGTCCGCTTCAGGTTCGATATTATTATAAACAAAAAATGTCAACAACAACAGTTGAACAAACTGGGGATACGAATATAGAAAGAAACACTAACACAACAAAGGTTTATTTACAAGCTTACTAACAAAGATAAATGCAAAATTATGTCTCCTATTTACATAAAAAAGGTAAAATCTTACACTGCATGAACTGGGGGAACAGTGAGGTAATGAAAGTAACTGAAAGTATTGCGACAGTTTTGCAACTTGAAGCGATGCTTCACAAAAGGAGAACTCTAATTGTAGACGCCTTCTTGCCTCCGTATTGCAGAAAATAATGTCTACTCTTGATACTCGAAGGGCAGGAACTTCTCTAAACCTCTTGGAGAATGTTTCTTCTCTGAAGTCTTGCTCTATTTCGAAATAACTCGGTCGTCCACTCCAGACGACGACTGACTGGCCAGAATTCGACCAAACTCTCTCGAGCACCTTTTTCTCTCTGATTTTTAGTCCTTACTTCTCTTATCTTACCCTAATGATCTCTGCTGCTGATCTCTCACTGATTATCTGATGGGTTTACTGATGGTCCTTAATTCTGTGACTTACTGATGATCTCTTATTCTGTGACTAAATGTGATCTGCCTTCTCCTACTTCGTCCGTCGTATTTATACGGCATTCTGGGGGCTGGGTCTACGCCAAGCGTCACAGACTCCCGAGATTACAGGAACGATTTAGAAGAATACTCGACGGAATATTGCATCATATTTCGCTGCGTTTCTCCCGACACTTTAGGTGCGTGTTGCGCTCCATAACACGCCCGACGATTCCAGAGCAACCACGAGAAAACAGGTGCCTTCAACACGGGCGTGAATACCTCCTGCGCAGAATTTCTCGAAGATGCGTTTTCCTTTCCCTTTATCTTTCTTTGCTATACAGCAAATACCATTACATATATGTATATATGTATGTATATATATATATATATATAGATATATATATATACATATATATATACTTATATATACATTTATGTTTATTTAATGTATATAATAGTATACATATATATATATATATATATATATATATATAGATATATATATATATATATATATATATATATATATATATATATGTGTGTGTGTGTGTGTGTGTGTGTGTGTGTGTTTTGTGTGTGTGTGTGATGTGCATGTGGTGCGTGTGTTCAAACCTGGTTGTATACTAGTACAAAATTTATTGTATAAGCACTGATTAATCTATAAAAATAATACATGAAAGTCATCTTCCAAGCGACGAGGAATGTGTCATAATTATCTCCAACAGCTGTCTCGATGACACATTAGGGCTAACGTACTAAGTAAACCGTTTCATTCTTATTTAGAGACTTATGAACGCGGCCTCAGTCTGCATGGAGCAATTATAATGCAAATGCGTTACTATACT
This sequence comes from Macrobrachium nipponense, assembly GCF_015104395.2. Classification (NCBI taxonomy): domain Eukaryota; kingdom Metazoa; phylum Arthropoda; class Malacostraca; order Decapoda; family Palaemonidae; genus Macrobrachium; species Macrobrachium nipponense. Next base: position 45,593,111 of record NC_061094.1, read on the forward strand.
CGGCGTCCTTCTGAATACGACAGTGAGCCATTTTCGAAGAACTCAGGGCTGTTGAACGTTCCCGTAATTCATCAAATGAAATTTCAACGAGCGAAACTGGAATGACCTTAATTCCATGATTGCATTCAACTGCTTGGAATGTTTGAAATGTGACTGGAGAATATTCCATATCTAAATAGGATGATTTTATTCTTGACTTATTCATTTTTTATTTAATCTGCCTTTTGTAGAACAGCATTTTGTTTGATATCTTTTTCGAATGGAAGTCATAAAATCATATTAGTAGTCATGAAAATCTTGACGTACTTGTTAAAGCGGGTTAAAAAGAAAACTTTTTCAAAAACATCTCGTTCCAATTTCGCTTAAAAATTTTTTTTTTTTAAATGAACTCCGGTCGCTAACCTTAGAATTGGACATCGCGAATGTGTCTAGAACCACTTCTCGAGACCTGGAAACTCGAATAAGATTCGAGAACTGAGGATATTCGAGTTCGCTGATGCTTTAATAACGCTCCATAAATTCTTCACCTTGAAGTTCTCGACATTCATTAAACTAATCATTTTTCATTTTCTTTTAAACGGGTCACTTATTTAGGAACTTGGGTTCCTTTGTAAGGAGGTGAAAACGCAGATGAGAGAGAGAGAGAGAGGAGAGAGAGAGAGAGAGAGGAGAGAGAGAGAGAGAGAATGGAAAAGAATGAATTATCAGAGAGAGAGAGAGAGAGAGAGAGAGAGAGATGAGAGAAAGAGAGAGAGATATTGTAGTGAAATATGAGAGAGAGAGAGAGAGAGAGAGAGAGAGAGAGAATATTATAGTCAAATATTAGAGAGACAGACCGACAGAGCGATAATGATAGAGAGAATATTATATTGAAATATCAGAGAGAGAGAGAGAGAGAGAGAGAGAGAGAGAGAGAGAGAGGACTACTATACTGAAATATCAGAAAGACAGACAGACAGACAGACAGACAGGAAGCAAAAATGTGAGCATTCTTTTCGACTGCAGTTTATTATTATCATACCCAGAAATATATTCCGAGGGAATTCTAAAATGTAAAAACTAAATTTTTTTCTTAATTCTCCGCCCACAAAGGAAAGATATAATGCGAACACACTGAACAAAAAAAAAAAAAAAAAAAAAAAACATTCACATTTAATGTTTGCACATTTTCAGACCATTTGAGGGCCGTGCTTACAAGTCCTTGCGTGGGACGATTATATGTTACGTGGCAAAGGAATTTGTATTCGTATCGGAGATCGCCAACTTCACAACAACAAACAACAACATCATTAGTAAGAAGTGCATCACCGAGATTGTTGACACAGACACTTCTTGCAACGCTTAAAGGCATCCCTTTGCGACCCGGTAATGCTGCAAAGAGGCCAAAGGAAGTCGCAGAACTCAAAAGGCAACGAATTGTAAAGAATTCCGTTTCACTTTTAAGACGAACGACGACACTTTTGTGCCAACAGAAAAAGAAAACACGGTTGGGAAGGATGAAAAAAAAATTGTTTCCCGATTTTATGGGATAACAAAAAATTCTTTTTTCCTGATTATATGGGATTAAAAAAAAATCCTTTTTTTTCTGATTATATGGGATAACAAAAAATTCTTTTTTCGTTGATTATATGGGATAACAAAAAAATCCAATTTTCCTTTTTCCTGATATATGGGATAGCAAAAAGTTTTTTTTTTTCCTCCGATTATAGGGGATAACAACAAAAAATTCTTTTTTCCTGATTATATGGGATAAAAAAAAATTCTTTTTTCCTGATTATATGGGATAACAAAAAATTCTTTAAAAAAAAAAATTCCTGATTATAGGGGATAACAAAAAATTCGTTTTTCTGATTATATGGGATAAAAAAATTTTTTTTAAAAAATGATTGATATGGGATAACAAATGACCCGTTTTTCCTGAATTATATGGGATAAAAACAAAAAATTTTTCCTGATATAGGGGATAACAACAAAAAAAAAATTCTTTTCCTGATTATATGGATAACAAAAAATTCTTTTTTCCTGATATATGGGATAACAAAAATATTTTTCCTGATTATACTGAAAAGATTTTTTTAAAATTAACAACCTGATTTAAAAGATGTAGTAATAAGAATCTATGACGGAAGAAATAAACTCTAAGACAGAACATAAATAGATATAAATGTTGTCGACGTAGTTTACTAGAAAAGCCAATAATCAAGTGAAATTTTAATCAAATGCCGGTCAAAGAAATATGTCAAGTAAATGTTGTCGACGTAGAATATGACAAAAAAAAACTAGCAATCAATTGAAATTTAATCAAATACGAGTCTGACAAATATGTGAAAACGTAAGCTTCATAACCCGAATATTGTCCATACCCCAGTTTAGTATCGTTCATTTCCAAGGATTGTGAAGAAATTAAAATCACAACCAATGTGACGTAGCTATGTTGCTACCCCTAGGCTTATCGCCACCCCAGCTGTAGCCCTCTACACTCGGATAATTACCATGTACGTACGCATAAAGAGAGATGCTGAAATAGTTTAGCAGTAAAATTGGTGCTATAGGGAATGATGTCCTTTATTATTTATTTATTATTCATTTATTTATTTTGATTTGTTTATTTATTTATGTATTTATTTATTATTTATTTTTGTTTTTCATTGATATATGTATCTATTCAATTGTTTTATTTATTTTCAATGATTGATTTATTTTATATCTATTTATTTATTTATTTATTATCTAATTATTTACTTATTTTTCATTTATATATTTGATTATTTATTTTATTTTTTCATTGATTGATTTACCATTTATTTATTTATTTACTTATTTACTTATTATTTATTTATTTATTTATTTATTTATTTATTTATTTTTGCAGACCGGCTCCGGGTTCAGCGGGGAGTTGGTTTATCAGATAGTATCTGACCCTCGCATCTTCATTCCAGGTAAAGTTCTCTCTCTCTCTCTCTCTCTCTCTCTCTCTCTCTCTCTCTCTCTCTTTCTGTTTGCCTCCTCTCTTCTCTGTATACAGAAATGCACATATGC
>NC_061094.1:45597901-45602901 GCF_015104395.2 Macrobrachium nipponense
GCAACTCTCTGGTAGACATTAGAGTGCCTCACACTGAGGGACCTGGGGGCAACCCGAACAAAGAACTGTAAGTAAGTCTGTAAGGTAAGGTCTCTCTCTCTCTCTCTCTCTCTCTCTCTCTCATCTCTCTCTCTCACAGGTGTAGGTACGTTACGGAAATAAGAGGAGTATTATGATGAATTTCTATTCCTGAGCTCTCTCTCTCTCTCTCTCTCTCTCTGTCTCTTTCTCTGTGGTGTAGGTATACATTAAAAAGTTACGAGGAGTGATGAATTTCTATACTGATCTCTCTCTCTCTCTCTCTCTCTATATCTCTCTCTCTCTCTCTCTCTCTCTGTGTAGTTAGAATACAAAATACAAGAGGTGATGAATTTTTATTGCTGAGCCCCCCCCCCCCCCCCCCCACCCCCCCCCCCCCCCCCACCCTCTCTCTCTCTCTCTCTCTCTCTCTCTCTCTCTCTCTCTCTCTCTCTCTGTGCTGTAGCTACAATACAAAAATACAAAGGGTGATGAATTTCTATTGCTGAGCTCTCTCTCTCTCTCTCTCTCTCTCTCTCTCTCTCTCTCTCCTCATAATGATTGCGGTAATGGAGAGTCTCTAAGACGTTGATGGATGGTCCATTCGATTGCCACAAATGAACTGAGAGCTCCGGAATCACTGGTTCTTCGTAGAGAGTAATGACGGTTAAATGGTTACATTCAGATTCACTTGCGATATTATTCGGCCTGTTTGTAAAATAACTGGAATTTGTTCAGGCTGTAGATTTGATTTATCTTTTTATACCAGTTTATGACATTCTAGTCCTGACGACTAAAGCAAGCTATATATAGATCTGGGAGGCAGAATTCCAAAATCCTATGAACATGAAAAAAAATTTTGAAAACCAAACAAGGGAAGTAAACTGAATTTTAAACTGCAGAAGTAAAAATGACTCATCCTGGTTTCGAAAAAATTCGTGACTCAGCCTGGTTACGAAAAAAATCGTGAATCAGATTGGTTACGAAAAAAGTCGTGACTCAGACTGGATACGAAAGATTTCGTGACTCAGACTGGTTACGGAAAAATTCACGAAAAAACTCGTGACGTAAAGAAAGTTGATTTGAGGCGAGAAAAATCATCCGCATACGAATGGAACCTTTGATTGTGAGCCCAACGGGAGTGAAAAATTTCTCTTTATATTTTGCATGCAACTTTGCAATGATTTCCATTGTTATATTCATTCAGGAGGGTAACTCGACATAAACAAAGGTTCGTGTGGTATAGACGGTAGGATCTTCCTGTCTCATTCGAAATATCTTTGGTTCAACCTCGATTTGAAGTAGAAGATTAATAATATAAATACTATATCTTTTGCATCGACTTCCATTAAATTGTTCTCTCAGGGAGGTAATTCAGCATAAACAAAGGGTTGTGTTTTATGGATGGTAGCGCTTTCCCTTCTCTACCGAAATGTCTTGAGTTCGGTCCGATTTAAGGTAAAAAATCACTAAAATTAATGTTTCATTTAGAAGTGCGCCTGCATAAAAAATTCGAAAGATGTAAAGGGAAAATATGTCTGTACACTTGATGACAATTATCTTTATATTTCATGAAGTATAAAATCAGTAAAAAATAAAAATGTTTACCGTGCGACAGATTCGAAAAAAGAGTGAGAGGACTGGGTGGGGGGTGGGTGGGGTGGGGGGAGGGGGGGAGGGTGAGGCAGGCCAGCCAAATTCAGTGCCGGTCCCAAACCTTGATAAAAGAAGGAAGGTCTGAATCATGAAACGTGCCGAAACTAAAAAAGAAATGCCCCGTTCAAGATGAAAGCAGCTGGAGGAGGTTCATCAAAAACAGCGACCCCGACTAATGATGAAACGGAGAAAAAGTTGTATACAAGTATATACATGAGAATACAACACGTTTATCTCCCATGGGCAACTGCGATTGCCTGGTTATCTGTCTATTTACAATCGTGTATGCCAAATTTACGTCTGTATGTGTCCCTTTCAATAGCAATATATGACGAGGAAATCAGGACATTCTGCTCAGAATGTTGACTTAGACAAATAAATTGAGATCCTATATCGGAAGATTGTTTACCTTCCCGAGCAAGGTTCAAAGGTCGGTCGCAGGCGATTCGTCTATTGTCTACAAACTGTCTCATCAATAGAGAGAGAAATTAATTTACGCAGGCGTCTGCGTTTGCATAGGAACTCCAGCTCAGGGTGAACTGATTTTAGGATTTCTGCATCTGAATGAGTGGAGAATTGATAATAGATTTCACAACTGCCTTATTTGTTATAACTTTCGTACTTTTTATTTCTTATATTTATTTGTTTATTCGTCGAACTACTTTTAAATTTTTTTTTTCTTGCTTTCTTGTCTCTTATGTTTTTAATATAAGTATGGATATTTCATCCTGTGGACAATCTAATTTGTAAGTTAATAAACATTTAGGATCGTTCATTTGAAAGTTTACTTTCTAATGGAAGAGTGGCATTTATCATCTTATGACTACTGATTATCAGTTCCTTTATATGTTTTGGTCCTTTTCAGAAGTCGATGTTTTGGGAGAACAGGAATTTCAACAGAGCATTGCTGTGCCTTCAAAAAGATTTGCTGAAAACAGCTTTGTCATCAAGTTCTTCAGAGCTTGATGACAAAGAATTTTTTAAACAACAAATTCTTAGTGTTTATGTCGTGGAATGAGAATACTAAAGACGTCTAAGCTATAATAAAGCAGGTATAAGGAAACGTGGTTAAGGTTATTCGATTTCAGTAATAAAACTAAACTGACACTAAAAAATAAAACGATTTTAAAAGGTCGACAGTGAACAGGAGAGGCAAAGGACAGGTCACTGCACTTTGACCCAATGTCCTAGAGACTGGGCAATACATACGGACGATCAGCAGTAGCTATTGACAACTCAGCATGAAAATGTATGCATTGCCACCAAACGTCCTCCATTCCTGTCTCAAAGGGACAGTAAGATAGTGAGGCAGTGAACATCTGTCAAAGACTGGACTGGGGAACTCAGCCTGTGACTAAAACAGTGGCAAGTCGCTATCAATACTACTGACTATAGTAGATTCACATCAGACCCAAGGGATAGGTTATTTTTTGTATATGTTTAATAATTGTATTCATATGAATAAATTTTGAACTTGAATACTGATACCACGAACTGTCCGCTGCTGTTAATATTACTACTACTATTGTGATAACTTTCATTGCTTTCGTTTTCATGGTTGGTCCTATAGTAGATTCACATCAACTGTGCATCTGATGATTAGGCCCGTCCCTTACGACGCTCCTGATTGGCTGTCGATAAGCTAGGCACTGGGCTGGAAACTCTCAGTCTCTCACGAGAGAGTTCATAAAGGGACGATGTATGTTCCACCTCTCCTGAGAGATACTTTTGACAAACGTATCCCTCAGGAGAAGTGGAACGTGCATCCTGCCTATGCGAACTCTCTCGAGAGACTGAGAGTTTCCAGCCCTGTGATTGGCATATCAACAGCCAACCAGGATCGTTGAAGGGACTGTCCTAGAATTCAGATGCACAGTTGATGTGAATCTACTATAAGACCAACCATTAATACGAAAGCAATTAAAGTTATCACAATAGTAATAGGGATATTAATAGCAGAGGACAATTCGTGGTAGCATTACTCATATTCAGAACTTTATTCATATGAATACAGTTATTAAACATATACAAAAAGTATAAGTATTGGTAAAAATAACTTCGCTCCTGGGTATTACGACCTGATAAAATCAGCCAACACACAAATAATCTAAAAAAAAAAATAAATTCCGCTGTACAAAACTCATGTTACATGAACTGAAATTTTCTTTACAGTCAGTGAGTGCGGGCAGAAGAGTTCTAAAAATACTATGGCAACAATAAGGGAAACAAAGCCATATCAGTCCCATCAGGTATCTTGCTATTTCCAGCATCTTATGTGGGGAAGATGATCTGAGATATTAGGCGAAGCAGATTACGTGTTTTACGGATGTTAACTTTTCATTACAAGAATCTTGCGTGTGTTACTAGATTGTTCTTCCAGCTTGGATTATTTCTTTTCCAGTTAAATAACTGAGCCATCTCCAATTAGATGAAGCCTTTGTTCGTTTCCAGGATTTTGCACAATCTGGATCTTGCTAATGGTAAGAGAAAACGACATAAATAGTTGAGTTATCATCCCATTCTGTGACCTTTCCTTTACGACGCTTGGACATTTTGATCTCCTTTCAGGATACTTCCTGCATCTGGAGTCTTTTCCTCCTACCGCAAAAAAAAACTGGCAATTCTGATTCAGACATTTCTGCAGCAAACGAGAGATAGCTTCATGCAAAGACAAAGAAAATTCAAATTGAAACTTAAATAAGGCAAAGCTCTTAGTTAAATGAATTATATCTTTTTGATGATAGAAAACCGCAAACAATACAAAGTAACCTACATAGGTACACCTTGTTTACCTTTACTTTTTTTCTGCAGTGTTCTTGCCTGCTACTTGCCCTCTACTTATTTACGTTGTGTCCATTGGTTTATTTGATTCTTTTATCTTTATTCAATTGTTTTTTCTGTACAATAATTTACTGCAATTCCTCTCAATCTCTATTTTATTTATACGTTGGTATTCTATTTGGCGTAAACTGGCATTTTCAGTAATTGGATATTTTGGTTGTTCTATGTGAATGGTTGCTTAATTTGCTTAATAAGATTAATTATATCTATCAATAATGACAATATCCTTCAAAAGGACAATAACTAACATTCTTTACAAATATCTTTAATAATAAATGTGCACAAGCCTCTGTGTGTGTGTGTGTGTGAGAGAGAGAGAGAGAGAGAGAGAGAGAGAGAGAGAGAGAGAGAGAGAGAGAGAGAGAGAGAGAAATAGCCGTCATTAAATTTCCCACCCCACTGCAGATAAGGCACTCACATAAAACACAAAGGGGCAATATATCCTCACCTTCCTTTCCCTCAGACCACAAGAACCAACAAAACAC
>NC_061094.1:45607901-45610401 GCF_015104395.2 Macrobrachium nipponense
ATCGGTCGGTCATGAGTCGAACATTGGATCCTCAGATTGCGAGCTGAACACTGTGTAGCCAGAAGGTGACAGAAACAGACAGACAGACTGACAGACAGACAGACAGACAGACAGACAGGATATTGCTAAGCTGACGGGCACCAGGGCATTAAACCAGAATTCTGGTATTTACACGAAACCCTTTCGACAAAGCTTTGTATGCAGAACGCGAATCACTGACATTTGGATGTGAAGCCATTTAATTTAAATCGCGCATAGCAGGTAAATCACATATATCATTTTCGGTCGTTTGCCCATCTATGGCCTTTGACCAGAGAGAGAGAGAGAGAGAGAGAGAGAGAGAGAGAGAGAGAGAGAGAGAGAGAGCCTTTTGAGAGAGAGCTTTTAAGGGAATACTGATTCAAGCGAATATTATTCGAAACCCTTTCCTTATACAAATTTACAACTTAGTATTGATTTTATAGGTTAATTTTATCTGAATTTAAGACACAGTCAGATCTCCTTTCTCCACACGCACACACACACACACACACACACACACAAACTTACATTCACACAAGCATACATAACCAAATAACCACATACATGATATCAGGTTGGTCGTAGAAAACCCAAGCTCGCTGAGTGACAAGGGAAGACAGCCCCCCAGGGAAGAGCACTTCTGCTTAAGATGCATTAAAGCCACTGGATTTACCGCCACGGGGACTGAGTTGTTTGTCTGGAGGTCAGGTAAGTAAATAGAAGAGAGAGACTCTTGAAAAAAAATATTCACTAAAAAAGAACTACTAAATATGTGATCAATACATTAAGCTTTTAAGAAAATTAAAGTTACGTGGACTTTCGATCCAATTTCAGTAATGTTACACTAGACAGGTCATTGAGTTGTTTGTTTGGAAAGTAAACAAGTACATAAAATAATGATACTCTTTAACAAACATTCACTAAAAAAGGTACTAAATCTCTTTCCCAGAGGCTGTAAATTGAAAATGCATAAATCTTTGAGAAAAATTCAATCTACTTAGAGGTTTGGTAAAAATACGATAATGCTAAGCTTAAATAGGCCCTTGCTTTGTTTATCCAGAGGTCAATAAGTAAATAAAGAAAGATACTCTTCAAAAATATTCACTAGAAAGCTACTAAGACTTTCCCCTGTTAGGTTCAAGTTAATAAAAACATGACTTTGATAAAAATTCGAGTAATGTACATATATGCTCAAAACACTAAATAGTCCATCAAGTTGTTTGCCCTAAAAGGTGAACAAATAAATTTCAAAAACAGATTCGCTTCAAAAAATATGCTCCAGAAAGTACTAAATTCCAATCAATTTATTTTTTTTATTAATCATTCACCAGAACGCTACTAAATCTCTTTCGTAGTGCATTTAATTTATATTGATAAAAATATCGCAATGTCATTTAGACGTTTAATCCAAACATCCCTTTGTTCACTTTTAATTTATATTGATAAAAATATCGCAATGTTATTTAGACGTTTGATCCAAACATCCCTTTGTTCGCTTGTTTGTTTGTTTGAAGGTCAAAAGAGTAAATAAAAGATACTCTTCAAAAAACATCAACTAGAAAGCTGCTAAATCTCTTCCTGGTGGAGATAGATTCATAGAAGCACAACGCTCTGAGAGAAATTCATGTCACGAGGACGTAGGGGAGTAGCGCCGTCAGTGTACCTCACGCGGTGCACTGTAGGCATTACTTACGGTCCTCTGCAGTGTCCCTGCGGCCCGAACCTGCCACTCTTTTTATTCCCTTCACTGTATCTCCTTTCTCTTTCTCTTTCCTTCATCTTACTTTCCTTTCTCTCCTAACAATTGATTCACAGTGCAATTGTGAGGTTTTCCTCCTGTTACCCCTCTCAAAACTTTATACAATAATGTTACACTAAACAATCCCTGGAGTTTTTTTTTTTTTTTTTTTTTTGAGCTTAAACGATTAAACCAGAGAATAAACGAAAGATACTATTTAATAACCGTTCACTAAAGAATATACTAAATCTCTTTCCTAGTGGATAAAAATCGATAGAAACATCTAAGTTTGAGAAAAATTCATATTCCGTAGACGATTGAATCCAATGCATTAATGTTATACACTACCCAGTCCCAAAGTTTACTTCTGCCGTTTATAAATCATAAACCAAGAGAAATTCTGTGAAAGTTCGAGAAATTAAATCATACCTTATCATGATACATTATATATGCAACGTTGCACCGGAATAATATTGTGCAACTGCAGAGCAAATTTCATGTTGTACAGCAATTTGAATGAATTGTGCGAACTCTGTGAAAATCGTTAACTTTCTGTCTCTAAAAGCAATAAGTTCATTAAAGGTTTATTAAGCATAAAAGTCAAACTTTAACTGTACGCAAAAATGGAAAAAAATTAACTAAAAAATCGTGAACTCTCTCTTTCTCTAAAAGCAATAAGTTCATTCTAGATTTACGAAGCAGAACAGTCAAACTTTCCCTGTACGCAAAAATGAACTTAAA
>NC_061094.1:45615401-45622901 GCF_015104395.2 Macrobrachium nipponense
GACTGAAGATGAACCCAGGGAAGGGTTCGAAAACTTTATAAAGTGTTTTTAAAGTATATACGAACTCGTAACATTTTTTATTTTTATGGATTCGTTATAACAAAATATATACTCTCGGAATAAAAGATCTTTTCCCAACTGAAATTATTATTATTACTTATTATTATTATTATTATTATTATTATTATTATTATTATTATTATTATTTTATTATTATTATCATTATTATTATTATTATTAAGTGCCTTGTAAATTTTCAGAATTCCCTTATTATCAACGAGGACAAAATTAACATCATAAATGTCTCCTAAAATTTGTTGGATAAAATATATTCAGTCACACCTCCGTTGTGACGAGCTGCCGTTTAGGAGAGAAAAAAAATCTTTTAATTTGAATTCCGAAGAGACGATACGGTGATTTATGAGACATAAATGTCAGGGGTTGAATCACACGTGATGATGATGATGATGATGATGACCACGATGAAAGAGAGAGTGGGCGAGAGAGCGAGATAAATTATTATTATTATTATTATTATTATTATTATTATTATTTTATTATTATTATTATTATTATTATTATTATTATTATTATTTCTTCGTAATTTGGTTCAGCGTTAGCTTATCGAAGAGCAATTATAGAGAAGAATATTAATCCAAATTTCAGACAACTTATTAGCAATTTTTAGTTTAGAGATTATTATTATTATTATTAATTATTATTATTATTATTATTATTATTATTATATTATTATTATTATTATTATTATTTCTTCGTAATTTGGTCAGCGTTAGCTTATCGAAGAGCAATTATAGAGAATATTAATCAAAATTTCAGCCAACTTATTAGCAATTTTTTAGCTTAAAACTATTATTATTATTATTATTATTATTATTATTATTATTATTATTATTATTATTATTATTATTATTATTATTATATTATTCGTAATTTGGTTCAGCGTTACCTTATCCAAGAGCAATTATGGAGAAGAATATTAATCAAACTTTAAGCCAACTTATTAGCAATTTTTAGCTTAGAGATTATTATTATTATTATCATTATTATTATTTTTTTTTGCTCTATCACAGTCCTCTAATTCGACTGGGTGGTATTTATAGTGTGGGGTTCCGGGTTGCATCCTGCCTCCTTAGGAGTCCATCACTTTTCTTACTATTTGCGCCGTCTCTAGGATCATACTCTTCTGCGTGAGTCATGGAGCTACTTCAGCCTCTAGTTTTTCCAGATTCCTTTTCAGGGATCTTGGGATCGTGCCTTGTGTTCCTATGATTATGGGTACAATTTCCACTGGCATATTCCATATCCTTCTTATTTCTATTTTCAGGTCTTGATTCTTATCCATTTTTTCCCTTTCTTTCACTTCAACTCTGGTGTCCCATGGTATTGCGACATCTATGAGTGATACTTTCTTCTTGATTTTGTCAATCAACGTCATGTCTGGTCTATTTGCACGTATCACCCTATCTGTTCTGATACCATAGTCCCAGAGGATCTTTGCCTGATCGTTTTCTATCACTCCTTCAGGTTGGTGTTCGTACCACTTATTACTGCAAGGTAGCTGGTGTTTCTTGCACAGGCTGCAGTGGAGGGCTTTTGCTACTGAATCATACCTCTTTTTGTACTGGTTCTGTGCAAGTGCCGGACATTCGCTTGCTATGTGGTTTATGGTTTCATTTTTCGTATTGCACTTCCTACATATGGGAGAGATGTTATTTCCATCTATCGTTCTTTGGACATATCTGGTTCTTAGGGCCTGATCTTGTGCCGCTGTTATAATTCCTTCAGTTTCCTTCTTGAGCTCTCCCCTCAGTAGCCATTGCCACGTGTCATCGCTGGCTAGTTCTTTAGTCTGTCTCATGTATTGTCCGTGCATTGGTTTGTTATGCCAGTCCTCCGTTCTGCTTGTCCTTCTACTGTCTCTGTATATTTCTGGGTCTTCATCTACTTTTATCAGTCCTTCTTCCCATGCATTCTTGAGCCACTCGTCTTCACTGGTTTTCAGATATTGCCCCAGTACTCTGTTCTCGATGTTGAAGCAGTCTTCTATGCTTAGTAGTCCCCTCCCTCCTACCTTTCGTGTTATGTATAGTCTGTCCGTATTTGCTCTTGGGTGTAGGGCTTTGTGTATTGTCATATGTTTCCTCGTTTTCTGGTCTATGCTGCGAAGTCCTGCCTTCGTCCATTCCACTATTCCTGCGCTGTATCTGATTACTGGCACTGCCCATGTGTTTATGGCTTTTATCATATTTCCGGCGTTGAGTTTTGACTTGAGTATCGCCTTGAGTCTCTGCATATATTCTTTCCTGATCGCGTCCTTCATCTCTTGATGTTTTATATCCCCTCCTTCCATTATTCCCAGGTATTTGTATCCCGGCTCATCTATATGTTTGATTTGTTCCCATCTGGTAGCTTTATCCCTTCAGTCCTTGTTACTTTGCCCTCTATTATTATTATTATTATTATATTATTATCATTATTATTATTATTATTATTATTATTATTATTATTATTTTGTATTAATTTATTAATATTTTATTATTATTATTATTATTATTATTATTATTATTATTATTATTATTATTATTATTCCTTGAAAGTATTATTTCGTTCTAAATTTCAGCCAACTTATGAGCACATTTTAGCTTAGAGAGAGAGAGAGAGAGAGAGAGAGAGAAGAGAGAGAGAGAGAGAGAGAGAGAGAGAGAGAGAGAGAGAGAGAGAGAAATTTCAAGCTATTTATTTTACAAAATGAGAACTGCACAATGTTATTAAAAACGAAGAGGAAGAAGAAGAAGAAGAAGAAGAAGACATAACGGCAATGATAACAGAGGTTAAAGCTAATTAACTTATTGCCAAGAAATGAAGATAATGGAGAAATGGAGTCATGAGTGATAGTAGCATTCCTTGCAAATGATATATTGTTATATGTAAGTGAAAAAGAACAAAATAAGAAAAAAAAACTGTATGTCCTTACAACTGTCTACTTCGGTGCTCGTAAGGTTGAACAAGACCAAATACCCAACTACCAGAACACTATTAGTACCTTACCTAATTAAGGAATCCATCCTTTTTCTTAATCTCAAAGGAAAGGTAAACCTTCCCTTTGCTTGGACATCAACAAATCAGGAAATAAAACTTCAGTTATGAAAAATATAAGTAGCTATAACTTTAAAATGCCTGACATTATTAGTTGAATATTTCAGATATTCTGTCCATGATTAATTAATTCATGGATGTCCGGGTGGTTGAGAGAGATTTCCATTTCACTCCTTTCTAGATGACAGGTCTCTGGGAGTGCGAAACTGGCCAGATGTTCAACTACCTAACTCTGCTTTAGAAAGGTTCGGTTGTGTACCCGTCTTACGTCACTATACAGACCAGTTGTTCAGAAAGGGGTTGGATGGAATTCGGCTTTATGCCCGGAGACATCCATGGACTTATATGAGTGACTATATATGAAGACAATTATTGTCTGTAACGATCCAGTTTTAAGAATCAGACAAAAACAACCTGTTCCCTACCTTGCCATTCCTTTCGTGTGTGGTGAATAATATTTCTTTGAACTGGCAATGCTTCCAAGACTTAGGGGAGACTAAGTTCATATGTTTACCATCATTTTTTATGCTTTAGAAGGTTTCGCTTTCAAATGGTCTACATGATTAGTTTTTAAAACATTACTGACAAATTTCTTGAATTTTTTAAAATAATATTTTTCATGTTACAAATACTTCAACATTTCGAAAATATCTAGTATAAATATTTACAGAATGTATGAAGATTTTAAATTTAAATTGATATATCTATTTAAACCTTTTTTATATTACATTCATTGTCCTATTTTTAGTCGATTTTTAAAATAATTTTCGAAATAAATATGTCATCAAAAAGAGGAAAAACCCCTCAAAAATATTCTACTAAAATTGAAATATTCTTTAAACTTTGTATTTTTCAGACGAATTTTTAAATTATTTCTTTAAATGTCGACCAATCTAAGATTAAAGTAAGACACGATCTGAATCTTCAATGAAAATATCAGGAAAACTAATTCAACGGCAAACCGGCAAATGTATCAAATATACGTGTCCCTAATAAGAACTTTCAACGACCTCATATAATTGGAAACGCAAGATAAGAAAGGCAAACTCATCAACATTGAGTGACCGCCGGTAAAAAACAGTTTAGTCTACATCATGTGAACGTTTATCGACTACGATAACTTGCATACGAATTGTTTATTTTCTAGAAATCAAGGCGAAAACTGGAGTATATGGGAAATGGTTTGGCAACACGAAAGAGGTGAATAATTTCTGAGAATGATTCGATGCTTCAAAAAAACCTGCTTGAGAGAGAGAGAGAGAGAGAGAGAGAGAGAGAGAGAGAGAGAGAGAGAGAGAGAGAGAGAGAGCATACCCCGTCTTTAGCGAACTAAGAACACATGAATGAAAAGTTACAAGCTCAATATTTCACAAAATGAGAACTTCACAACGTTCTGAAAAACAAAGCTAAAGTGAATATGTATAAACGATAGTATTGCATCCAAAGGTCTTCTGTTTTATATCTTTTCATCAGTAATTACGATCAATTACAGTACTTAAAGGCTTCTGGTACAATAATTAGGCCAACCGCACAGTGCTCCTCAAATCTGACATTCAGAATTCCAACAATTACTGAATGAGGATATGATTAATTATGTCGTGAATAAACATAGAATAAAAAAGAAATTTGCAAAACAGCGCCTTCGGTTGAATAGATAAGCATTAAGTATAGCTCAGGGAATAAAACATAGATAGATAGATGGATGGACATATAGATTGATAGATAGTTAAATTAAAAAAGGGACACAGATTTATAAAAAGTATACAAATCTTTGTCACACAGAATGAGAAAACTGTGATAGCCAATGTTGGGTAAGTTATAGAAAAAATTACTACTTACTCTTCAATACAAGGCAGCTAACCAAAATATACGTTTATTCATACTGGATTTATTGTGCACAGAAAGAACATGTATCATGTGAGTACGTACATATACACACGTAGAAATCTATAAAGCATTGAAAACTAATCTATTCAGTGGCTTGAAATCTCCGTATAAAAATAATGCCTTGGTAGAATACTTTGAAATCAGAGCCATAGAACCGAATCTAATATCTGTATTTCAATCATAGACTTATATAATGTCCATATTTCTTTTGGCTTTGGTCTGAAAAATCCAGAATAAGATAAAATGACGCATAAAGATCCAAGATATATTTCCAACTAGATTCAGAGTACAGGTTGACTTTTTCCAGCTGGTGGGCTTCCTAATAAATCAAATAAAAAAAAGAATTGACATTTATTATTTTTGCGCAGGAGGAAAAGAGAGCTTTTCTGATATTGCAAAATTAAGCACAGAGAGAGAGAGAGAGAGAGAGAGAGAGAGAGAGAGAGAGAGAGAGAGAGAGAGAGAGACTGAACACTATTTTTCTTCCCGCAATTGTAACTTCAGAGCCGCCTGAACTTCTCCGGAGAATTTATATATTTTAACACGAGATTGAAGAAGAGAGAGAGAGAGAGAGAGAGAGAGAGAGAGAGAGAGAGAGAGAGAGAGAGAGAGGAAAATTTTCAGAAATTATCAAGAACCGTCTGAACTTCTTCAGAAAATTTATACATTTCTACACAAGTTTTTATTTGTTCGAAGTTCAACGGATAACAAGAACAAGCATCTTGTATGTATAAATGCACTTACATATCTGTACGTAAAACATGTATAACATACCTACTCAAATTAAATTTCCGTTAGCATTCTATCGTACTCTTGTGTAATGTCCATATTTCTTTTGGCTTTTGTCCGCAAAGTCCAGAAATAAGATGAAAACGAAGCACAAAGAACCGAGAGATTTTTTGAACTAGTTTCAAAAAGTACAGGTTGACTTTTTGTAGCCTGAGGACTTCCTGGTAAATTTAATATGAAAGAATTGCCTTCTTTTACCCTCGTGACAGGAGCAATAGAGAGCAGATCTAGCTGTGGAAAAATTAAGCAGAGAGAGAGAGAGAGAGACCTTACAGACCTTACATCTTGTTCGGGTTGCCCCAGGTCCCTCAGTGTGAGGCACCTCTAATGTCTACCAGAGAGTTGCTAGTACATCTTCCGGTATATTTTGCATCTTCCAATCTTGAATGGTCTGGGATGCAGCTTAGATATTTGTCGAGCTTACTCTTAAACCCATCTACGCTCACTCCTGATATATTCCTCAGATGAGCTGGCAACGCATTGAATAGACGCTGCATTATCGATGCTGGTGCGCAGTGGATTAATGTCCTGTGTGCTTTCCTTTTTTTATTGGTATAGTTTTGGGCACTATTAATCTACCTCTGCTTTCTCTTTCTGATATTTTTAGCGCCATGATGTTTTCGGCTATTCCTTCTATCTGTTTCCATGCCTGAATTATCATGTAGCGTTCTCTTCTCCTTTCTAGACTATATAATTTGAAGGATTGTAGTCTTTCCCAGTAGTCAAGATCCTTAACTTCTTCTATTCTAGCTGTAAAGGACCTTTGTACATTCTCTATTTGTGCAATATCCTTTTGATAATGTGGGTGCCATATCATATTGCAATATTCAAGTAGACTACGAACAAATGTTTTATAAAGCATAATCATGTGTTCAGCTTTTCTTGTTTTGAAGTGCCGTAACAACATTCCCATTTTTGCTTTACATTTTGCCAATAGAATTGCTATTTGATCATTGCATAACATGTTCCTATTCATCATCAACCCAAGGTCTTTAACTGCTTCCTTATTTGTGATTGTCTTATTATTAGGTCCCCTATATGCATATAGCTTTCCTTCTCTGTCTCCATAATTTATTGATTCAAATTTATCAGAGTTAAATACCATCCTATTTACCTCTGCCCAATCATATACTTTGTTATGGTCTCTTTGTATCGCGTTCCTATCTTCATCACAAGTAATTTCTCTACTTATTCTTGTCATCGGCGAAACTACTGACTACCGAGTCCTTAACATTACCGTCTATGTTTGCAATCATAATAACAAACAGTAATGCAGCTAACACCGAGAGAGAGAGAGAGAGAGAGAGAGAGAGAGAGAGAGAGAGAGAGAGAGTAATGGGGGGGGGGGGGGGGGGGGGCGGGGGGGGGGGGGGGGGGGGCTGGGAGCATTTCTGTTTATATGCATAATAAAAAGAAGCGTAAAAAGAGCTCAATAAATGTTGAACAATATGCAAACTTTGCCACATTAAATAAAAAGATGTATGTTACCAATAAGCATCCTTGTTCAATACCTCTTCAACAGTGATTATGACTCATAGTTATCCTTAAAAAACCAACCGCACAGCACATCTAAAATACAACACTCTGAATGGCAACATTCAGAGTGAAAATACAATTAATTATGCAGTGATTAAACAACTTAGCAAAATTTCAGTAGAAATTTTACACAAATTCAGTGGAAATATTACAAAATTTCAGTAGAAATGT
>NC_061094.1:45632901-45637912 GCF_015104395.2 Macrobrachium nipponense
TACTTTTCGTCCATTTCTAATGAGTACGTCACTAGCATTAGGAGCTGTCTCTATCTTTGTTTCCTGATGTATATACATACATACATATTTATACCAAAATGCATATTTTCTTTCATAAAAGCCTTTCTTCCCATTTGAAGGGTTTGGCACCAAAACGGTAATGGGTTTGACACCAGAATGGTACCACCGGTCAACAGATCCTCATATCAATTTACAGCTGGGTAGACTGGTTAGCAGCGGGCCGGAAGTAATCAAGGAACCTAGCAAATGCGAGCCGAGCGCTGAACCAATTTGATATGACCCTCAGTTTTATTGATTGAGCTTCTTAAATTAAAAGTGGCTGGTGGGACAGCCATATGAATGCTAATTAAAGCATCAAATTCCTGTTTTAAAACCAGCATACTTTGTCTCTCTCTCTCTCTCTCTCTCTCTCTCTCTCTCTCTCTCTCTCTCTCTATTAGATATGCTACTAGAATACAACATTCAACAAATAAATCACCTGCCAACAAGAAAGGAAAATACTTTAGACCTAGTATTTGTGAACGAGATGAATTATGTTAAAGAAATAATAGTTTATAATGCGAGTATTTTCAGACCATAAATGTCATAGAATTAACAGTTCATTCCAAAGCAAGTGAAAATAGAGATAAGCAAGAAATGAAAAAGTGGGAAGGATATGGAAAATACAACTTCTACAGTAAAAATATAAAATGGTCAGAAATTAATGAAGAATTAAACAAAGATTGGGATAACATTTTCGTAAGTGATGACATAAGGGTAAATACGGAGATATTATATAAAATATTGGAGATAATAGTGGAAAATATATACCGAAGAAGAAAAGTAAACATCATTCATGCATAACCAAGAGACAGAAGAATCTTGTTCCATGAAAATCAAGAAAGTGGAAAAAAAGGTCTTGCAAAAGAAAAAAATGCATGGAAAGTTATAGAACTAAAAAGTAAGATAGAAAATGCAGAACAAAAGATTATACAATCAAAAGAAAAATGAAAACGGGACTTGAAAGAAAAACCCTATTAAATATCAAGCAAAACCCCAAACTATTATACTCATATGCGAAGAAGATGAATAAAAGAAGAATAGAAATAGGCCCTCTGAGAATTGGAAGGGAGATTAACGAATGAAAAAAAGGAAATTTGCAACATACTGGCAGAAACGATATTAAGAGAGAATTCACCCCTAGAATAGATAATGAAGATAATATATAGAAGTAAGGGATGAAAATAGTGAATATTTAGCTGACATAGATATTAATGAAGCTGATATTGTGCAGGCTATTAATGAAATTAAAAATGGAGCTGCTGCAGGGCCTGATGGAATTCCTGCTATTTTGTTAAAGAAAGTAGTCATTCTATCGCAAAGCCACTTGCAATATTATTAAGACAAAGTGTAGATACAGGCAAGTATATGATGAGACACAAATTAGCGTATAATTACCCCTACTTTCAAAAGTGGATCAAGACTGAGAGGCAAGTAATTATAGGCCTGTGAGTCTAACATCACATATAATGAAAGTGTATGAAAGGGTAATGAAGGAAAAATATATGATTATTTAATAAAAAATAATTTGTTTAATAAAGGACAACATGGTTTCGTACCCGGAAAAAGTACACAAACCCAACTGTTAGTCCACCGTGAAAACATATTCAAAAATATGAAAAAGCGGAAATGAAACAGATGTGGTTTATTTAGACTTTGCAAAAGCTTTGATAAAGTAGACCATAATATATTAGCGAAGAAAATTAGAAAACACAATATCGTGGATAAAGTAGGAAGATGGTTAAAAGAATTTTACACAACAGAAAACAGATAGTTATTGCAAACGACGAGAAATCGGATGAAGCCAAGGTAATATCCGGTGTGCCGCAAGGTACGGTGTTAGCTGCAATACTGTTTGTTATTATGATTGAAGACATAGACAATAATGTTAAGGATTCGGTAGTGAGTAGTTTTTGCAGATGACACAAGAATAAGTAGAAGAAATTACTTGTGATGAAGATAGGAACGCTCTACAAAGAGACCTTAACAAAGTATATGATTGGGCAGAGGTAAATAGGATGGTATTTAACTCTGATAAATTTGAATCAATAAATTATGGACAGAGAAAGAAAGCTATATGCATATAAGGGACCTATAATGAGACCATCACAAATAAGGAGCAGTTAAAGACCTTGGTGTGATGATGAATACATGTTATGCAATGATCAAATAGCAACTCTGTTGGCAAAATGTAAAGCAAAAATGGGAATGTTGTTACGGCACTTCAAACAAGAAAAGCTGAACACATGATTATGCTTTATAAACATATGTTCGTAGTCCACTTGAATATTGCAATATGATATGGTACCCACACTATCAAAAGGATATTGCACAAATAGAGAGTGTACAAAGGTCCTTTACAGCTAGAATAGAAGAAGTTAAGGACCTAGACTACTGGGAAAGACTACAATTCTTAAAATTATATAGTCTGGAAAGGAGGAAGAGAACGCTACATGATAATTCAGGCATGGAAACAGATAGAAGAATAGCAGAAAATATCATGGAACTAAAAATATCAGAAAGAGCAAGCAGAGGTAGATTAATAGTGCCCAAAAATATACAGGAAAATAAGGAAAGCACACAGGACATTAATCCACTACGCACCAGCATCGATAATGCAGCGTCTATTCAATGCGTTGCCAGCTCATCTGAGGAATATATCAGGAGTGAAGCGTAGATGTGTTTAAGAATAAGCTCGACAAATATCTAAACTGCATCCCAGACCATCCAAGATTGGAAGATGCAAAAATATACAGACGATGTACTAGCAACTCTCGCGTAGACATTAGAGGTGCCATCACACTGAGGGACCTGGGGCAACCCGAAGCAAGATGTAAGGTCTGTAAGGTAAGGTAAGGTCTCTCTCTCTCTCTCTCTCTCTCTATATATATATATATATATATATATATATATATATATATATATATATATATATATATATATAGATATATATATATATGTGTGTGTGTGGTGTGTCTGTGTCGTGTGTGTGTGTGTGATTTGTGTGTGTACTCATATATATTTATATATCTATATATATATATATATATATATATATATATATATATATATATATATATATATATATATATATACACATACATATATAAGCGCTTGCATGTGTGCCTGTACCTGTGTCAGATGGTAAATGCCGAGGTATGATTTGTTTGTTTATAAATATTTGAGACCATGTACATACATGTGATATATTTGATTTCGTACTTAAAAACATAATCCCCGGGAATATTTATTTTATGCTGAAAAACGTGTAGCGAATTGCAGATAAATAAATTCATTTCGTCAAAGCTTCTGGCTGCAATATTTTCAACAGACACGATAATTTTTATATTTGACTTTATGAATAAAAGAATTGAGCGTCATGTAGTAGTAGTCCCTGCGATTTTTCAAGTTTCATGATATTACTTTGGAAACTACAAATCTTGCGCCCTGGAGAAATAAAAAGAGAAAAGGTTTAATATGAAGTCAATAAGAAACACACAGCAAATGTGTGTTTCTTATCGAAGTATTTATGTTTCATTTCTTGCTACATCAGGATCTGATCTTTCATTCATTCAAATAAATGTTTTATATATTTTATCTTCTGCTACAGAAGTGTCTCATCTTTTATTCATTTAAATAATTTTTTTTTTTTTTAAATTTTTTTTTTTTTATTTTTTTTTTTTTTTATATATTCATCTCTTGCTAGAGCAGTGTCTGATCTTTCATTCATTTATATACATTCTTTTATGTTTCATCTTTTTCTACAGCAGTATTTGCTGTTTTATTCATTTAGATACATCAGTATCTGATCTTCTATTCATGTAAATACATTTTTTTTTTATATTTCATTTCCTGCTGGAGCAATGTCTCATCTTTTATTAATTTAATTTTTTTCATGATTCACCTGCTACAGGAGTATTTGCTGTTTTATTCATTTAAATACATTTTTTTTTATGTTTCATCTCCTGCTACAGGAGTATCAGCTCTTTCACCAACTGAAATCCATTTCTCCCCCTAAACGTTCCTCGTCCTTCGTCAGGTGCTGGTCAGCGGATCCCGTCTGCCTCTCAACAGAGAACTCCTGCAGATGGGCGTCGTCTCCACGTCCTCCGCGCCCATACCCATCTCCCAGTACGACAGCTCTCCTTCGCCGCCTCCACCCCTGAAACATTCGACGCCGCCGCCCACGCCTCCTCCTCCATTAAGGGCGTCGACGACGACGATGAGTTCCTTCGTCACCACAGAAGTCTCTCCCGTCATTGGCACCGCCTTGGCAGAGGCGATGCTGAACGCGAGGGCGGCTCAAAAAGGGGCAAAGCCGGAGTGCCCGACGGAGGATGAGAGGTCTCTTCTGGAAACGCTCCTGGAGGAGGAGATGGTTGAGGCAAGTCCTGGTAAGTGGCACACACCAGCGGGCTACACACCCGCATGCAACTTTATACACATACACACACACACACACACACACACATATATATATATATATATATATATATATATATATATATATATATATATATATATATAAGTGTATATATATATTTGGGGGTATGCTGTATGTATATATGTACGTATATATGCATGCATGTACATATAAAGAATATCTCCCTGATTAACCCTTCTTCAAAACTTAAACTTACTTAATCAAAGCTGCCCAAAACATGTTGTTATTTTTGAAGATTAAGCTGGCCTTTGGCAAGCACGGGCTCTTGCTCATAGAGCAGCCCGTAGCCAAAACATGAAAAATGCTAAACTGAAGTGTACCAGTGTATGCCAATCCTTAAATCATAACATAACCGTTTCTTAAAAGGAGTCGGGTTGAATGCTTCTTGAAAACAATTAATAAGGACAAAGAATTTCCTGTCATATTTCACAGAAGCCAGTTATCTCCGATCCGCGTACAGAAATTCCAAAGCCATCCATTTCTGAGATATGAGAATGATAAAAGTAG
>NC_061094.1:45648412-45655912 GCF_015104395.2 Macrobrachium nipponense
ATTTGTAATCAAGAATTAACATCAGCACGGCTCAAGCATTTCATAAAATAGTTATATAACGCTGAGTTAATTACGCATTCTTTGAGTTAAATTCCACTCACTTTTTGTTCCTCGGAGAAATTCCGAGATTTCTGATGACAGATAATAAAAAATAACAGAAAATGGTGACAATGGAAATTCCTCATCTCAGCAGACCAGTTATAAAAGTTTTATGTGACTCGCGGAAGCCAAATTAAGTCATGGAATTCTTATTACATGATTTAAAGGGTTTTTTTTTTATTCATCGAAAAAAAGTAGATTAATGATATTCCCCTCTCTCTCTCTCTCTCTCTCTCTCTCTCTCTCTCTCTCTCTCTCTCTCTCTCTCTTTGTGTGCTTAAATTTTCATATCCACAGTTGCGCTCCTTCGGGTGATATAAAGCAAATTCTTGCATATTTAATTTACCAGGGGTTTAACGGCTGGAAAAAGTCAGCCAGTGGTCAAAATCTATGTTCGGAAATATCTCTTGTAACTTTACGATTTCCTTTTATTTTATTTAAGGAATTTGCAGACCGAAACCGAATGAAAAATAACCATTACACATGTCTGAGATTGAAATGTCGTTGGCTGTGATTCCAAAATCTGTTTTTAAAATATTACTTTTATAGAGAGTTTTCGAAACGCGAACAGGTTTTGTTTTGTATTTTTTTAAGTACAATTTATTACGTAAATCATGAAGAACGAACAGATGTTTTTGTTGGGATAGTATTTCGGCTTTATTGAATAGTAACGAGTCTATTTTCCTCTTGGCCAACGATGGCTGTAAACGTGTAATTCGTCTTGCCGTCATTAAATCGCCATCATTTTAAGCTTTTATGTCGGTTTTTATACTTTTTTAGTATCTATCTCTTGACCCATATATTTGTCTATCGTTTGTGTGTTACTGAATACTGTACCATTTTAACCTGAGATGCTGTTTTGTAATATGTCTACTGAAATTTTTTTAAAATTTCTATTGAAATGTTGTAACATTACTACTGGAATTTTGTAACATTTCTACTGAAATTTTGTAATATTTCTACTGAATTTGTGTAAAATTTCTACTCAAATTTTGCTAAGTTGTTTAATCACTGCATAATTAATTGTATTTTCACTCTGAATGTTGCCATTCAGAGTGTTGTATTTTAGATGTGCTGTGCGGTTGTTTTTTTAAGGATAACTATGAGTCATAATCACTGTTGAAGAGGTATTGAACAAGGATGCTTATTGGTAACATACTTTGTTTTATTTAATGTGGCAAAGTTCGTATTTTGTTCAACATTTATTGAGCTCTTTTTACGTTTCTTTTTATGATGCAAAAAACCAGAAATGCTCTCTCTCTCTCTCTCTCTCTCTCTCTCTCTTTGCTTAATTTTTCCACAACCAGATCTACTCTATTGCTCCTGTCACGAGGGTAAAAGAAGGCAATTCTTTCATATTAAATTTACCAGGAAGTCCTCAGGCTACAAAAAGTCAACCTGTACTTTTTGAATATAGTTCAAAAAATCTCTCTGTTCTTTGTGCTTCGTTTTCATCTTATTTCTGGACTTTGCGGACAAAAGCCAAAAGAAATATGGACATTACACAAGAGTACGATAGAATGCCAATGGAAATTTAACTTGCGTAGGTATGTTATACATGTTTTACGTACAGATACGTAAGTGCATTTATACATACAAGATACTTGTTCTTGTTATCCCAGGAACTTCGAACAAATCAAAACTTGTGTAGAAATGTATAAATTCTCAGGCGGTTCTTGATAATTTCTGAAAATTTTGCTCTCTCTCTCTCTCTTCTTCTTCTTCTTCTTCTTCTTCTTCTTCTTCTTCTTCTTCTTCAATCTCGTGTTAAAATATATAAATTCTCCGTAGAAGTTCTGGCGGTTCTTAAAAATTTCTGAAAGAATTGTACTCTCTCTCTCTCTCTCTCTCTCTCTCTCTCTGCTTCAATCTCGTTTAGAAATATATAAATTCTCCGGAGAAGTTCAGGCGGCTCTTGGAAGTTTTTACAATTGAGGGAAGGGAAAAAAATTGTTTTGTTTCAGCCTCTCTCTCTCTTCTCCTCTCTCCTCTCTCTCTCTCTCTCTCTCTCTCTCTCTCTCTCTCTCTCTCTCTGTGCTTAATTTTGCAATGTCAGAAAAGCTCTCTTTTACTCCTGCGGAAATATAATAAAAGACAATTCTTTTTTTTATTTAATTTATTAGGAAGCCCACCAGCTGGAAAAAGTCAACCTGTACTATGAATCTAGTTGGAAATATCTCTTGGATCTTTATGCTTCATTTTATCTTATCCTGGATTTTGCAGACCGAAGCCAAAAGAAATATGGACATTTTATAAGTCTGTGATTGAAATACAGATGTTAGTTTTCGGTTCTATGGCTCTGATTTCAAAGTATTTTACCAAGGCATTATTTTTATACGGAGATTTCAGGCCACTGAATAGATTAGTTTTCAATGCTTTATAGATTTGTACGTGTGAATATGTACGTACTCACATGATACATGTTCTTGCTATGCACAATAAATCCAGTATGAATAAACGTATATTTTGGTTAGCTGCCTTGTATTGAAGAGTAAGTAGCCATTTTTTCTATAACTTACCCAACGTTGGCTATCACAGTTTTTTCATTCTGTGTGACAAAGATTTTTATACTTTTTATAAATCTATGTCCTTTTTGTGATTCAACTATCTATCAATCTATCTATCCATCCATCTATCTATCTATGTTTTATTCCCTAAGCTATACTTAATGCTTATCTATTTAAACGAAGGCGCTGTTTTGCAAAATTTCTTTTTTATTCTATGTTTATTCACGACATAATTAATCATATCCTCATTCAGTAATTGTTGGAATTCTGAATGTAAGATTTGAGTTGCACTGTGCGGTTGGCCCAATTATTGTTCCAGAAGCCTTTAAGTACTGTAATTGATCGTAATTACTGATGAAAAGATATAAAACAGAATGCCTTTGGATGCAATACTATCGTTTATACATATTCACTTTAGCTTTGTTTTTCAGAACGTTGTGAAGTTCTCATTTTGTGGAATATTTAGCTTGTAACTTTTCATTCGTGTATTCTTAGTTCACTAAGGACGGGGTATGCTCTCTCTCTCTCTCTCTCTCTCTCAAGCAGGTTTTTTTTGAAGTATCGAATCATTCTCGGTAAAAGTTATCCTCGAATCCCATATACTCCAGTTTTCGCCTTGATTTCTAGAAAATAACCAATTCGTATGCAAGTTATCGAGTCGATAAACGTTCACATGATGTAGACTACACTGTTTTTTATCGGCGGTCACTCAATGTTGATGAGTTTGCCTTTCTTATATTGCGTTTCCAATTATATGAGGTCGTTAAAAGTTCTTATTAGGGATACGTGTATTTGATACATTTGCCGCTCTCCCGTTGAATTAGTTTTCCTGATATTTTCATTGAAGATTCAGATCGTGTCTTACTTTAATCTTAGATTGGTCGTTATTTAAAAAAAATCATTTAAGAATTCGTTTGAAAAATGCAATTTTTAAAAAATTTATCAATTTTATTTCAAAAATTATTTTAAAAATCGACTAAAAATAGGACAATGAATGTAATATAAAAAAGGTTTAAATAGATATATCAATTTAAATTTAAAATCTTCATGCATTCTGTAAATATTTATACTAGATATTTTCGAAATGTTGAAGTATTTGGAACCTGAAAAATAATATTTTAAAAAATTCAAGAAATTTGTCAGTAATGTTTTAAAAACTAATCATGTAGACCATTTGAAAACGAAACCTTCTAAAGCATAAAAAATGATGGTAGACATATGAACTTAGTCTTCCCTAAGTCTTGCAAGCATTGCCAGTCCAAAGAAATATTATTCACCACACACGAAAGGAATGGCAAGGTAGGGAACAGGTTGTTTTTTTCTGATTCTTAAAACAAGATCGTTACCAACAATAATTGTCTTCATATATAGTCACTCATATAAGTCCATGGATGTCTCCGGGCATAAAGCCGAATTCCATCCAACCCCTTTCTGAACAACTGGTCTGTATAGTGACGTAATACGGGCACACAACCGAAGCTTTCTGAAGCAGAGTTAGGTAGTTGAACATCTGGCCAGTTTCGCACTCCCAGAGACCTGTCATCCAGAAAGGAGTGAATTGGAAATCTCTCTCAAGCACCCGGACATCCATGAACTAATTAATCAGGGACAGAATATCTGAAACATTCAACTAATAATGTCGGGCATTTTAAAGTTATTTTGGCTACTTGATATGTTTTTCCAATAGAAAGCTGAAAGTTTTTATTTCCTGATTTGTTGATGGCAAAGCAAAGGGAAGGTTTACCTTTCCTTTGAGATTAAGAAAAAGGATGGATTCCTTAATTAGGTAAGGTACTAATAGTGTTCTGGTAGTTGAGTATTTGGTCTTATTCAACTTTACGAGCACCGAAGTAGACAATTGTAAGGACATAAGATTTTTTTTCCTATTTTGTTCTTTTTCACTTACATATAACAATATATCATTTGCAAGGAATGCTACGTAGTATCACTCATGACTCCATTTCTCCATTATCTTCATTTCTTGGCAATAAGTTGATTAGCTTTAACCTCTGTTATCATTGCCGTTATGTCTTCTTCTTCTTCCTCTTTGTTTTTAATAACGTTGTGCAGTTCTCATTTTGTAAAATAAATAGCTTGTAATCTCTCTCTCTCTCTCTCTCTCTCTCTCTCTCTCTCTCTCTCTCTCTCTCTCTCTCTCTCTAAGCTAAAATGTGCTCATAAGTTGGCTGAAATTTAGATCGATATTCTTCTCCATGATTGCTCTTCGATAAGTTAACGAAATAATACTTTCAAGGAATAATAATAATAATAATAATAATAATAATAATAATAATAATAATAATAATAATAATAATAATAATAATAATAATAATAATAATAATAATAATAATAATAATAATCTCTAAGCTAAAATTGCTAATAAGTTGGATGAAATTTTGATTAATATTCTTCTCTATAATTGCTCCTCGATAAGCTAACGCTGAACCAAATTACGAAGAAATAATAATAATAATAATAATAATAATAATAATAATAATAATAATTTATCTCGTTCTCTCGCCCACTCTCTTTCATCGCGGTCATCATCATCATCATCATCATCACGTGTGATTCAACCCATGACATATATGTCTCATAAATCACCGCATCGTCTCTTCGGAATTCAAATTAAAAGATTTTTTTTTTTCTCTCCTAAACGGCAGCTCGTCACAACGGAGGTGTGACTGATTATATTTATCCAACAAATTTTAAGAGACATTTATGATGTTAATTTGGTCCTCGTTGATAACATGGGAATTCTGAAAATTTACAAGGCACCTAATAATAATAATAATAATAATAATAATAATAATAATAATAATAATAACAATAATAATAATAATAATAATAATAATAATAATAATAATAATAATAATAATAATAATAATAATTTCAGTTGGGAAAAGATCTTTTATTCCGAGAGTATATATTTTGATATAACGAATCCACAATAATAAAAAATTTTAAGCGTTCAAATATACTTTAAAAACACTTTATAAAGCTTTCAAACCCTTCCCTGAACAAAATAATAATAATAATAATAATAATAATAATAATAATAATAATAATAATAATAATAATAATAATAATAATATGTACCAAGACCTGAAAATAGGAATAAGAAGGATATGATATATGCCAGTGGAAATTGTACCCATAATCATAGGAACACTAGGCACGATCCCAAGATCCCTGAAAAGAAACCTGGAAAAGCTAGATGCCGAAATAGCTCCAGGACTCATTCCAGGAAAGTGTGCTACTAGAAAGAGCCCACATAGTGAGAAAAGTGATGGACTCCTAAGGAGGGAGGATGCAACCTGGAACCCCACACAATAATACCACCCAGTCGAATGGGAAGACTGTGAATAGACCAAAAATGAAAACAAGATAATAATAATAATAATAATAATAATAATAATAATAATAATAATAATAATAATAATAATAATAATAATAATAGTAATAATAATAATAATACTATGATTAATAATAATAATAATAATAATAATCATAGTAAGAAAAGTGATGGACTCCTAAGGAGGCAGGATGCAACCTGGAACCCCACACTATAAATACCACCCAGTCGAATTGGAGGACTGTGATAGAGCAAAAAATAAATAAATAATAATAATAATAATAATAATAATAATAATAATAATAATAATAATAATAATAATAATAATAATAATAATAATAAGATTAAAGTATTTTGGTAATTTTCATATTAGATTTTTCAAAAAAAAAATAAAAATAAAAAGATTAACGGTAACGTGGATGAATGATGGTATGGGTTTGGAATGAATTCTGCCAACAATTTCAGTTCATTTGCTAAGCAGGCGCTAATACCATGCAAAATCTTCCATGGAAACTTGATCCATGTGATTTGGTAATATTGAAGCCATTTTGCAATAGAGATTCGTTTCTCTCTCTCTCTCTCTCTCTCTCTCTCTCTCTCTCTCTCTCTCTCTCTCTCTCTCTTCAGGTTTTCATACTACATCATACAGCAGACATTTGTTCTCTCTCTCTCTCTCTCTCTCTCTCTCTCTCTCTCTCTCTCTCTACTCACTCTGGGGTATTCAACAGTCTAAACAAAACACAATTCTTTTTCAACTATCAAAATAAAACACAATGTCTTTTCGTTCTTTCGTTCTTTCTCTTCTGCTTATGATGGAAATATATTACATTTGATTCATGGAAATCTCCCTCCATCCGAAAAGACGAATTGCAGAATCCAGCTCAGCAATGGTCCTGGATGCTATTTATCTTTTTTCTATTTCTTTCAGCTTCCAGTCTCAAAAGGATATTATGGATGGTATTGAATTTTAACAGCGTTATTTTGACAGTGATTCCAAAAGCTAGTTTTATGAATGAAGTAAAATGTATACATGTAGATGGCACATTCGTTTTAGCAAATATTTCTGGCTGCAGACCGAATACGTTTCTGTGTTTGCAATGAGAAATTTCGGTTTTATTTTCAAATTTTCAATACATTCTCGTTCATAGCTGGTGTAAAAAACGTAAACGTGTAAATGCTACAAGTATTTCAATATATATTCCTGAGTGCACGCTCACTACATTTCTTTATACACAATATATATATATTTTTAAGTCATAAAAAGGTGGAACATTTTTCTTGCTACATATGCAAGAAATGGCCGGATAAAGTTTTGACAAATAAAGAGTCTATGCAGGGAACTAATTTTTTTTTACCTCGAATAAAGTTCGAAAGCTATATGTTTTAGGAAGTGGTTACAAACTCTTTCTTTTTGTCTGTCTCACGGGTATAAACTGCTACTGCTACTACTACTACTACTACTACTACTACCTACTACTACTACTACTACTACTACTGCTAATACTAATACTACTACTACTACTACTACTACTACTACTA
>NC_061094.1:45660912-45665912 GCF_015104395.2 Macrobrachium nipponense
ACTGTACGTAAAATGAACAGATTTAATTAGCGAATATGGTAATAATTTTTAAACGTTTTACGTTATATTCATAGTCTTTTTTAAAGCGATATTTGAAATGATTTTTAAAACAAAAATCATGCATAATAAAAAAGGGCAAGACGCCCAAAGATATTGCATTTAAATTGAAATATCTTTAAGGATTTTTCTATTTTAGTTTTTAACTTTTTTTAAATGATTTTTTTAATGACTGAAACAGAAAACAGCTAAGATGAAGAGAAAAATCTCTCCAAAATATTATACAAAAATTTATATATTTATAAAACTTTTTATTATAAATTCCTTGCCCTAACGGCTGTGACTTCGGTAGGACGCGAAGTATAGTATTTCCAGCCTCAGTTCTTCTGTTTACAATCTGCCTATCTTCGTTTTCTATCAATTTTCAGAGGGAGGCTCCCTGTCACTTGTCGCATTTTGTTACGTCACTTCTGGTTAGAGCTTCATTAATCTCCCAGTTCGGAAAACGCATAAGTTTTTAGTTGATTTTTTTTTCATTTTTTCGTACAGTTAAAGTTTGACTTTTATGATTCATAAACCTTTAATGAACTTATTGCTTTGAGAGACAGAGAAAGTTAACGATTTTCACAGAGTTCGCACAATTCATTCAAATTGCTGTACAACATGGGATTTTGCGCTGCAGTTACACAATATTATTCCGGTGCAACGTTGCATATATAATGTATCATGATAAGGTATGATTTAATTTCTCGAACTTTCACGGAATTACTCTTGGTTTACGATTCATAAACGGCAGAAGTAAACTTTGGGACTGGGTAGTGTATAACATTAATGCATTGGATTCAATCGTCTACGGAATATGAATTTTTCTCAAACTTAAATGTTTCTATCGATTTTTATCCACTAGGAAAGAGATTTAGTATATTTTTTAGTGAACGGCTATTAAAAAGTATCTTTCGTTTATTCTCTGGTTTAATCGTTTAAGCTAACAAAAAATCCACGGATTGTTTAGTATAACATTATTGTATATAGATCAAACTGGAATGGGAACATAAATACAGGAATACAAAATTTAAGTCAAAGGCCAAGCGCTGAGACCTCTGAGGTCATCCATCGCTGAAATGGAAACTGACAGTATAAAGTTTTGAAAGGGGTAACAGGAGGAAAACCTCACTTTTGCACTGTGAATCAATTATTAGGAGAGAGGAAAGTAAAATGAAGGAAAGAGAAAAAGAAAGGAGGCACAGTGAAAGGAATAAAAAGAGTGGCATGTACGGGACGCAGGGACACTGCAGAGGGGCGTAAGTAATGCCTACAGTGCACCGCGTGAGGTACACTGACGGCGCTACTCCCCTACGTCCTCGTGACATGAATTTCTCTCAGAGTGTGATGCTTCTATGAACTTACCTCCACCATGAAGAGATTTAGCAGCTTTCTACTATGAGATTCAGGACCTCTGTAACACGGTTTTTTTGCAATAACTTTTGATCTTTTCATTTCATAAATATAACGCTTATTCAGAATACACATTATATGTACACATAAATTTTGACTGCAATCTGCATTACGTAGGTTGAATAAATTTGGTACTTACAATGTAAAAGTGACTTTTTTTGAAGACTGGCCAACTTACTCAGAGAAAAGGTTTCGAACGCATTCGTTACGTAACTTATGACAGCATTCCTTCCCTCTTTCTCGATGGATGATTGGCTATACGAAACGAAGGCTATACCTCTGGCAACAATGACAAACAAATTTAAATACAAGCAAAGCAGCACACCTTTATGAACTCTGAAACCTCTCCACTGATAATTGTCATAATGAGCAAACCAACAAAATATGTTAATAGATACAAAAACACTTCGATTATTTGTCTAACTCACAAAATAAGTTTCCTAAGAAATTACAGTCTACTTTATAGGCCACAATCAGATTGACAAAATGTAGGGAATAGTTGGTAATTTTCAAAAACATAATAGACAAGCTTGATTTAATAACTGCTATATCCAATGTCAAGCAATTTTCATTTATTGGCTATCTACCTATTTACTGAAAAAAAATAGCTGGTACCGTATTTGGGCTTTAAACCTACACCAGTAATTATCGTCAGAATGATAACTTCATGAGGCTCCACCCACTTTGGCCTCGTTATAATTCAGGATAACACTGAAGGCTATCATGGGCATTATTGGATTACAAAATTTAACTTCTGGATATAAAAACTCATTTCTCGAGTAGTTGTAAGAAGTGCTAAATGATCCTCAAGGATCCCAGCAGTTGGCCTAAACGTTTAATTCATGTATATTACGCAATACTGTTGCGGCACTACTGCTACAGTAGTATTACTACGCTAGCACAGATACCCCACCCACATCTATGTATCGTTCCGCCATTCATAAAGTCTTCGGGTTTCAGAGCCGATGGAACAAGGAGAATGAGTTCTGTCTAGTGTTTACTTTGCTTACGTAATGAATGTTTTTCGACTCTTGGCTCGTAATCATTGTCCATGGCGTCGGCTAGATAATTTTTACTCTATAAAAATTAAAACTATCGGGTTTAGGTTATTAATAATGCTGACAAAATTTGTGTGTGGTTGTAAAATATACATATGTCAACTTTCAGCTACATCCGATGCTTTGAAAAGGAGCAAAGTCCAAAAAACCGTGTTACAGAGGCCCTGAATCTCATAGTAGTTGATGTTTTTGAAGAGTCTCTTTTATTTACTCTTTTGGCCTTCAAACAAACAAACAGACAAACAAACAAAGGGATGTTTGGATCAAACGTTTAAATAACATTAATGTTTGAGGAGGTAGGATATTTTTATCAATATAAATCCATCACGAAAGAGATTTAGGAGTGTTCTTGTGAATTTTTAATAAAAAATAAATTGATTTACTTGTTTGACTTCCAAACAAACAACTCAAGGGGCTGTTTAGTTCGAATTAATAGTCTATTGCTTGAATTAATCTAAAAGCGTAATGTCTTTATCGATTAGCATCTGCCATGAAAGGAATTTAGTAGCTTTCTGGAGAATATTTTTTTGAAGCGTATCTTCTTCTTTTTTATTATTTGTTTACTCTTTAGGGCAAACAACTTACTGGACTATCTAGTGTTTGGATCAAACATGTACATTACTTGAAATTTTCTCAAAGTAATATTTTATTAACTTGAACCCACCAGGAGGAAGTCGTAGTAGCTTTCTATACTCGGTTTTTTCCCATCTGTCCACCCGGCTGTGGTGTTTGCGTATGGTAACACTGCGTCCCGGGCTTTAAATAGTTACATTCAGCTTACATTCAACAATAATGACAATATCGTATTTCGAATATTAACGGTGTAATTCGTATACAGTAAATTATTAAAACACTTTTCAGATGCAAATGTACTCCCAGATATCCTTTTATTTACCTAAAACTTACGCATAGCGTAACTATCTAAAGCCTGTGAAGCAGTGTTACCATACGCAAACAGGCGGGTGGACAGATGGAAAAAAAACAGAGTATATATAGTGAATGGTTTTGAAGAGTATCTTTCATTATTTATATGTTTAACCTCCGGACGAACAATTCAAGGGCTTGTTTAGCTAAACATTTATGTATTTTGATCAAACGTCTAAGGAACTTGAATTTTTCTCAGTATATTTCTTTATTTACTTGCTTGATATCCGGACAAACAATTCAAGGGCCTATTTAGCTTAGCATTATTGTAATTTTACCAAACGTGTAAGGAACTTGAATTTTTCTCAAAGCGTTATGTATTTTCAATTTACAACATCCTGGAAAGAAATTTAGTACATTTTTTAGTGAATGTTCATTAACGAGTATCATTCTTTTGTTTACTTGTTTACTTTCCAAACAAACAACTCCATGGCATGTCTAACGCAACATTAATGCATTTGGATTGAACGTCCACGTAACTTAAATATTTATGAAAGCGTAATGTATTGATTACAGATTTCGTAGTTTTTTTTTATTGAATAACTTTTCAAGAGTCTCTCTCTTCTATTTACTTACCTGACCTCCAGACAAACAACTCAGTCCCCGTGGCGGTAAATCCAGTGGCTTTAATGCATCTTAAGCAGAAGTGCTCTTCCCTGGGGGGCTGTCTTCCCTTGTCACTCAGCGAGCTTGGGTTTTCTACGACCAACCTGATATCATGTATGTGGTTATTTGGTTATGTATGCTTGTGTGAATGTAAGTTTGTGTGTGTGTTTGTGTGTGTGTGGAGAAAGGAGATCTGACAGAGTCTTAAATTCAGATAAAATTAACCTATAAAATCAATACTAAGTTGTAAATTTATATAAGAAAAGGGTTTCGAATAATATTCGCTTGAATCAGTATTCCCTTGAAAGCTCTCTCTCTCTCTCTCTCTCTCTCTCTCTCTCTCTCCTCTCTCTCTCTCTCTCTCTCCGTCTGGTCAAAGGCCATAAGTGGGCAAACGACCGAAAATGGGAATATATGTGATTTACCTGCTATGCGCGATTTTAATTAAATGGCTTCACATCCAAATGTCAGTGATTCGCGTTCTGCATATAAAGCTTTGTCGAAAGGGTTTCGTGTAAATACCAGAATTCTGGTTTAATGCCCTGATGCCCGTCAGCTTAGCAATATCCTGTCTGTCTGTCTGTCTGTTTCTGTCACCTTCTGGCTACGCAGCGTTCAGCTCACAATCTGAAGGTCCAATGTTCGACTCATGAGCCGACCGATGAGGAATAAGGGAGTTGGGGGGGGGGGGGGGGTGGGGGGGGGGGGGGGGTTATGTATTGGGGGGGGGGGGGGGGGGGGCTTCATCAAAATCCAGTATACACCTTCTCTTGACTGTGATTTGGATTTGTGTACCCAGTCGTTATTTCGAACGTTGTGGAACCGCAGCTGCGGTGTAGAGAGAGAGGGAAATATATGTAAGAATGAAAGAGTAGGAAATATGCGGGTTTTCTTTATTCTATTAAAATAATCATGTAGCATTGAATCGGAATAGCCTCGATGAGGTAATTTTTTACCAAT
>NC_061094.1:45668412-45675912 GCF_015104395.2 Macrobrachium nipponense
TGAAACGTAGTAAAAACTGCGTTGGGGAAATATTGATCTTTAGCCGGAAAGCTTCGTCCTTATTTGGTTTGGGAAGAATATTTCATTGTTGGTTTTAGATCAGGCAATTCCAGCGTGTGTTTTGTTGGTTCTTGTGGTCTGAGGGAAAGGAAGGTGAGGATATATTGCCCCTTTGTGTTTTATGTGAGTGCCTTATCTGCAGTGGGGTGGGAAATTTAATGACGGCTATTTCTCTGCTCCCTCTCCTCTCTCTTCTCTCTCTCTCTTCGTTCTCTCTCTCTCTCTCTCTCTCTCTCACACACACACAGACCTACACACATTTATTATTAAATATATTTGTAAAGAATGTTAGTTATTGTCATTTTGAAGGATATTGTCATTATTGATAGATATAATTACTATTATTAAGCAAAATAGGCAACCATTCACATAGAACAACCAAAATATCCACTTACTGAAAATGCAAGTTTGCACCAAATAGAATACCAACTTGTAAAAAAATAGAGATGGAGAAGAATTGCAGTAAAATACTGTACAGAAAAAACAATTGAATAAAGATAAAAGAATCAAATAAACCAATGGACACAACGTAAATAAGTAGAGGGCAAGTAGCAGAAATGTCTGAATCAGAATTGCCCGTTTTTGGGGGGTAAGAACATTAACTTTGCAAAGGAGGAAAAGACTCCAGATGCAGTCATTATCCTGAAAGGAGATCAAAATGTCAAGTGTCGTAAAGGAAAGGTCACATAATGGGATGATAACTCAGCTATTTATGTCGTTTTCTCTTCCCATTAGCAAGATACAGATTGTGCAAAATCCTTATAAACGAACAAAGGCTTCATCTAACTGGAGATGGCTCAGTTATTTAACTGGAAAAGAAATAGTCCAAGCGGGAAGAACAATCTAGTAACACACGCAAGATTCTTGTAATGAAAAGTTAACATCCGTAAAATACGTAATCTGCTTCGCCTAATATCTCAGGTCATCTTCCCCACATAAGATGCTGGAAATAGGAAGATACCTGATGGACTGATATGGCTTTGTTTCCCTTATTGTTGCCATAGTATTTTTAGAACTCTTCTGTCCGTACTCACTGACTGTAAAGAAAATTTTAGTTCACGTAACTTGGTTTTGTAAAGCTGAATGTTTTTTTTAGATTATTTGTGTGTTGGCTGATTTTATCAGGTCGTAATACCCAGGGGCGAAGTTATTTTTACCAATACTTATACTTTTTGTATGTTTAATAACTGTATTCATATGAATAAAGTTCTGAATATGAGTAATGCTACTACGAATTGTCCTCTGCTATTAATATTACTACTACTATTGTGATAACTTTCATTGCTTTAGTTTTCATGGTTGGTCCTATAGTAGATTCACATCAACCGTGCATCTGAAATCTATGCCAGTCCCTTACAACGCTCCTGGTTGGCTGTTGAGAAGCCATTTACAGGGCTGGAAACTCTCAGTCTCTCGAGAGAGTTCGCATAGGCAGGATGCACGTTCCACCGCTCCTAAGGGATACGTCTTTCAAAAGTATCTCTCAGGAGAGTTGGAACTTACATCCTGCCTTTGTGAACTCTCTCGAGAGACTGAAAGTTTCCAGCCCAGTGACTAGCTTATCGACAGCCAATCAGGAGCGTCGTAAGGGACGGACCTAATCATCAGATGCACAGTTGATGTGAATCTACTATAGGACCAACCATGAAAACGAAAGCAATGAAAGTTATCACAATAGTAGTAGTAATATTAATAGCAGAGGACAATTCGTGGTATCATTATTCAAGTTAAATATTTATTCATATGAATACAATTATTAAACACATACAAACAATAACCTATCCCCTGTGTTTGATGTGAATCTACTATAGTCAGTAGTATTGATAGCGACTTGCCACTGTTTTAGTCACAGGCTGAGTTCCCCAGTCCAGTCTTTGACAGATGTTCACTGCCTCACTATCTTATTGTCCCTTTGAGACAGGAATGGAGGACGTTTGGTGGCAATGCATACATTTTCATGCTGAGTTGTCAATAGCTACTGCTGATCGTCCGTATGTATTGCCCAGTCTCTAGGACATTGGGTCAAAGTGCAGTAAACTGCCCTTTGCCTCTCCTGTTCACTGTCGACCTTTTAAAATCGTTTTATTTTTTAGTGTCAGTTTAGTTGTATTGCTAAAATCCAATAACCTTAACCACGTTTCATTATACCTGCTTTATAATAGCTTAGACGTCTTTAGTCTTTTCATTCCACGACATAAACACTACGAATTTGTTGTTTAAAATTAGCTCTGATGAACTTGATGACAAAGCTGCTTTCAGCAAATTTTTTTTGAAGACACAACAATGCTCTGTTGAAATTCCTGTTCTCCCAAAACATCAGCTTCTGAAAAGAAGCAAAACATATAAAGGAAATGATAATCAGTAGTCATAAGATGATAAATGCCACTCTTCCATTAGAAAGTCAACTTTCAAATGAACGATGCTAAATGTTTATTAACTCACGAATTAGATTGTCCACAGAATGAAATATCCATACTTATATTAAAAACATAAGAGACAAGAAAGCAAGAAAAAAATCAGATTAAAGGTAGTTCGACGAATAAACAAATAAACAGAAGAAATAAAAAGTACGAAAGTTATAACAAATAAGGCAGTTGTGAAATCTATTATCAAATCTCCACTCACTCAGTTGTAGAAATCCTAAAATCAGTTCACCCTGAGCTGGAGTTCCTATGCAAACGCAGACGCCTGCATAAATTAATTTCTCTCTCTATTGATGAGACAGTTTGTAGACGATAGACGAATCGCCTACGACCGACCTTTGAACCTTGCTCGGGAAGGTAAACAATCTTCCGATATAGGATCTCAATTTATTTGTCTAAGTCAACATTCCGAGCAGAATGTCCTGATTTCCTCGTCATATATTGCTATTGAAAGGGACACATACAGACGTAAATTTAACATACACGATTGTAAATAGACAGATAACCAGACAATCGCAGTTGCCCCTGGGAGATAAACGTGTTGTATTCTCATGTATAAACTTGTATACATCTTTTTCTCAGCTGTTTTTGTTGAACCTCCTCCAGCTGCTTAAACTTGAACGGGGCATTTCTTTTTTAGTTTCGGCAGACGTTTCATGATTCAGACCCTCCTTCTTTTATCAAGGTTTGGGACCGGCACTGAATTTGGCTGGCCTGCACCGCCCCCCCCCCCCCCCCCCCCCCCCCCCCCCCCCCCCTCACCCAGTCCTCTCCCACTCTTTTTTCGAATATGTCACACGGTAAACATTTTCATTTTTTACTGATTTTACACTTCATTAAATATAAAGATAATTGTCATTAAGTGTACAGACATATTTTCCCTTTACATCTTTCGAATTTTTTATGCAGGCGCACTTCTAATAAAACATTAATTTTAGTGATTTTTTTACCTTAAATCGGACCGAACTCAAGACATTTCGATAGAGAAGGGAAAGCGCTACCATCTATATAACACAAACCTTTGCTTATGCTGAATTACCTCCCTGAGAGAATAATTTAATGGAAGTCGATATAAAAGATATAGTATTTATATTAGTAATCCTCTACTTCAAATCGTGGTTGAACCAAAGATATTTCGAATGAGAAAGGAAGATCTTACCGTCTATACCACACGAGCCTTTGTTTATGTCGAATTACCCTCCTGAATGGATATAACCATGGAAATCATTGCAAAGTTGCATGCAAAATATAAAGAGAAATTTTTCACTCCCGTCACGAGTTTTTTCGTGAATTTTTTCGTACCCAGTCTGAGTCACGAAATCTTTCGTACCAAGTCTGAGTCACGAATTTTTTCGTATCCAGTCTGATTCATGAATTTTTTTCGTACCCAGTCTGAGTCACGAATTTTTTCGTACCCAGTCTGAGTCACGAATTTTTTCGTACCCAGTCTAAGTCACGAAGTTTTTTGTACCCAGTCTGAGTAACGAATTTTTTCGTACCCAGTCTGAGTCACGAATTTTTTCGTACCCAGTCTGAGTCACAATTTTTTTCGTACCCAGTCTGAATCACGAAGTTTTTCGTACCCAGTCTGAATCACGAATTTTTTCGTACCCAGTCTGAATCACGAAGTTTTTCGTACCCAGTCTGAATCACGAATTTTTTCGTACCCAGTCTGAATCACGAATTTTTTCTTACCCAGTCTGAATCACGAATTTTTTCGTACCCAGTCTGAATCACGAATTTTTTCGTACCCAGTCTGAATCACGAAATCTTTCGTACCCAGTCTGAGTCACGAAATTTTTTTGTACCCAGTCTGCGTCACGAAATCTTTCGTACCCAGTCTGAGTCACGAAATCTTTCGTACCAAGTCTGAGTCACGAATTTTTTCGTATCCAGTCTGATTCATGAATTTTTTCGTACCCAGTCTGAGTCACGAATTTTTTCGTACCCAGTCTGAGTCACGAATTTTTTCGCACCCAGTCTGAGTCACGAAGTTTTTCGTCACCCAGTCTGAGTAACGGAATTTTTTCGTACCCAGTTCCTGAGTCACGGAATTTTTTTTCGTACCCAGTCTGAGTCACAATTTTTTTCGTACCCAGTCTGAATCACAAAGTTTTTCGTACCCAGTCTGAATCACGAATTTTTTCGTACCCAGTCTGAATCACGAAGTTTTTCGTACCCAGTCTGAATCACAAATTTTTACGTACCCAGTCTGAATCACGAATTTTTTCATACCCAGTCTGAATCACGATATTGTTTGCTCCCCACTAGTCTGATCACAGGAATTTTGTCGTACCAGTATGAATCACGATTTTTTTCGTACCAGTCTGAATCACGATTTTTTTCGTATCCAGTCTGATTCACGAATTTTTTCGTACCCAGTCTGAGTCACGAATTTTTTCGTACCCAGTCTGAGTCACGAATTTTTTCGTACCCAGTCTGAGTCACGAATTTTTTCTGTTAGTACCCAGGTCCTGAGTCACAATTTTTCATACCCAGTTTGAATCAACGGAAGTTTTTTCGCACCATCTGAGTCACCCGAATTTTTCCGTTACCCAGTCGAATCACCGAATTTTTTTCGCAGTATCCAGTTTTTTTCTGAATTCACGATTTTTTCGTAACCGGTCTGAATCACGAAGTTTTTTTTTCGTACCAGGGTTCTGAATCACGAATTTTTGTCACGAATTTTTTCGTACCAGTCTGAATCACCGATTTTTTTCGTAATTTTTTCGTACCCAGTCTGAATCACGATTTTTTTCGTATCCAGTCTGATTCACGAATTTTTTCGTATCCAGTCTGATTCTCGAATTTTTTCGTACCCAGTCTGCGTCACGATTTTCTTCGTAACCAGGCTGAGTCATTTTTACCTCTGCAGTTTAAAATTCAGTTTACATCCCTTGTTTGGTTTTCAAAAATTTTTTTCATGTTCATAGGATTTTGGAATTCTGCCTCCCAGATCTATATATAGCTTGCTTTAGTCGTCAGGACTAGAACGTCATAAACTGGCATAAAAAGATCAATAAAATCTACAGTACAGCCTGAACAAATTTCAGTTAATTTACAAACAGGCCGAATAATATAGCAAGTGAATCTGAATGTAACCATTTAAACGCCATTACTCTCTACGAAGAACCAGTGATTCTGGAGCTCTCAGTTCATTTGTGGCAATCGAATGGTCCATCCATCAACGTCTTAGAGACTCCAATACCGCAATCATTATGTATTTTTGTATTCTAACTACACCAGAGAGAGAGAGAGAGAGAGAGAGAGAGAGAGAGAGAGAGAGAGAGAGATCAGTAATAGAAATTCATCACTCCTCGTAACTTTTTAATGTACCTACACCACACAGAGAGAGAGAGAGAGAGAGAGAGAGAGAGAGAGAGAGAGAGCTCAGGAATAGAAATTCATCATAATACTCCTCTTATTTCCGTAACGTACCTACACCTGAGAGAGATAGAGAGAGAGAGAGAGAGAGAGAGATTTAGTTTTAGAGATGGAAAGGATATAAAGGAGACATAAAACGTCCTATAATTCTATAGCATCACGAGAGGATTATATCCCCATATAAAACAAAGTACAGAAACCCTCCTTTGAAACCTCAACATAATCTCTATAGTACTGAACGTACATTTGTTGATGGGATTCAGCATCGCCAAACTCGATCCAAATTACTCGCAAAAAAAAAAAAAAAAAAAAAAAATTGAAAGAAGGGAAAGAAGTCTTTCCACTGCCGTCTTTCTTATAGAATCGAGAGATGAGAAAACCGAAGCAGGAATTACAGCGTCATAAAAAAAAGTCCGAGAGAGAGAGAGAGAGAGAGAGAGAGAGAGAGAGAGGGGGGGGTTTATTACCCGCGATTTGCACATCTGGCAAGATGAAGCCGCTTCGAGAAAAAATCCCTCGTAGTCACACTCCCACAAAAACGCAAACACACACACACACACACACACACACACACACACACAGATTTCACTGGCGCGATACGCAGACAAGTCGTCTTTCAATTTCTGTCAACTGGTAGCACATATATATTGATTTATTTTGACATGATGCATGTATATACAAATATCTTATTTGTATTTGTGATATTTACATACGAGTGTAGAAAATATTAAAGATAAATAAAGATGCAAACGATAAGAATCAGTAACTCCTACTAAGACTACTACAACTAGGACTAAAGATAATAACATTACTTTGTTTTTAGCAAGCAACTGCAGAGGTCTGTGGTAATTTTCACTAATAATGATAATGATAGTAGTAGTCAGGAGAAAAGTAAATAAAGGCAGGATTTATTATGTAAATGAAAAATAATCATCATGCATAAATATTCCTCTCAGATGGGCAATATTAGAGATTTGATTGTATAAAATTATACTGAAGTAATACACGCATTCATATCAATTAACAAATGCTACTGAATATTAATAAGCTCTCTCTCTCTCTCACTCTCTCTCTCTTCGTTGGTATGTAATCTGTCAATATGCGTTAAGCTTCTTTTAAGCTTAGCGCGAATTAATCCAGCTTACGCTTCCGCTTGAACGGGATTCGGCGGAATTGTATTGTGATGAATAAAAATATATATATATATATATTATATATTATATATATATATATATATAATATATATGTGTGTGTGTGTGTGTGTGTATACATGACATTACATACACACATATATCTATTATTATATTATAGATATTATAGATATATCAATAATAATATATATATCATGTGGTGACAAATGAGAGGGGTTTATAATTAATAATATGTTTAATATGCCAATGTGATGTGCTGTGACCTTTTTGGAATGAGCAGATCAGAGCCGAAGCAACGACCTGAGGAAGCTGATAATGGATTTCTGGGATGGCGTGATATGAAAATGCATAGTTAAGTGAGTCAATGTTCGTCAATTCATGGGCTCTTGTTCAAATGCCTTTAGAAACTGGTTGTAGCCAGTAACATGGGGTGTTGGCGAAGGGTGGATTCGTATGTAGGTGTGCACCTCTTCCTTTGATAA
>NC_061094.1:45680912-45698401 GCF_015104395.2 Macrobrachium nipponense
GAAGAAATTGAGCATTTTCTCTATAAAGGGATGTTCCAAGAATGGAAAAATACAACAAAAAAGCTGAATTTTTTCAAAATTAAGTTATCAGTATTTGTTTGGAGATAATAAACTCTATTCTATGAAGGGATATTCCCAGAATGGAAAAATATGAAATATAAATATAATGTTTTTAGGTAAAGCCATCGGCATTTTTTGGGGAAAAAATCCTTTTCTCTATAAAGGGATGTTCCTATAAAGAAAAAAAAAAATAAAAATAAAAATAGAGGTAAATTATTTTTAGGTAACGTTATCAGTATTTATTTGAATAAACACACTTTTCTATAAAACGATGGGCAGAGAATAAAAAAAAAGACAGATAGGAAACGAACGAAAACAGAAAAGTGTATCAATTATTTTCTTGTAAAGTTATTAGTATCTGTGAGAAAATATTTCCTGGCCCGTTTCCCTTTTTCCTTTGCTGATGTAAATAAACGATATGTCGGGAATCTATTGACGATACTCCCATAAATAAAGTGAAGAATGAAGGGGAAAGTTAGGGGAGATAATTGGGTAGCTGTTATCAAGAGGAGTTTGCCTCGTCTTTACTGGGGAGGCTTTATTTTACTTTGGTGTTGGGGTGGTGTACCCAAGTTATTATTATTATTATTATTATGTCTTTTGGTCTATCACAGTCATCCTGTTCGACTGGGTGGTTTTATTATTATTATTATTATTATTATTATTATTATTATTATTATTATTATTATTATTATTATTAATTTTTGGGGGAGTTTTTTTATACAATATTAGGACAGTGATAAAGAAATCGATCTTTTTATGTACTATATTTCTTTTCAGGATTATTATTATTATTATTATTATTATTGTTATTATTATTATTGTTATTATTATTATTTTATTATTATTAGTAGTTTAAGGGAGTGTTTTTTACACCATTTTAGTACAGTGATAAATAAATTTACCTTTATAACGTTTTATGTTTCTTGTCAGGGTTATTATTATTATTATTGTTTGTTTGGTTGTTTGTATGGTGTTTTTACGTTGCATGGAACCAGTGGATATTCAGCAACGGGACCAACGGCTTTACGTGACTTCCGAACCAAGTCGAGAGTGAACTTCTATCACCAGAAATACACATCTCTCACTCCTCAATGGAATGGCCGAGAATCGAACCCGCGACCACCGAGGTGGGACGCAGACACCATACCAACCACGCCACCGAGGCGCTTTATTATTATTATTATTATTATTATTATTATTATTATTATTATTATTATTATTACTTATTATTATTA
Organism: Macrobrachium nipponense; assembly: GCF_015104395.2. NCBI lineage: Eukaryota > Metazoa > Arthropoda > Malacostraca > Decapoda > Palaemonidae > Macrobrachium > Macrobrachium nipponense. The sequence goes on from NC_061094.1 coordinate 45,682,211, forward strand.
TTATTATACCACCTACTTTTGAGATATTTTTTAAGCAATCTTAGTACTACGATAAAGTTAGATTTCTAAAATTATTCAATGAACTTTTGGGGTAACATTTTTCTTTTGAGAGTTTGGTAATTTCAAAGGTATGGATGCTATGTTTCCACCATTATCTCCAAAAATTCTCTCTCTCTCTCTCTCTCTCTCTCTCTCTCTCTCTCTCTCTCTCTCTCTCTCTCTCTCTCTCCTCTCTCTCTCTCTCTCATTCTCTCTTATCTCATTATTTTATATTATTATTACTATTATTATTATTGTTAAAAATAATGGTATTTCTAAACAACTGTCCGATATTCATCATGTTGTAGGAGTATAGTTCACCAACCAGTGCGCCAGAGAAAGGAAGTCATAAGAAGAATTGAAAGAGTTATGTATAAAATCAATTCTGTGAATTCTGCCATTATCTTTAATAAGAATGTTCGAAAGAAGGTCTGTTTCCAGCACATTATTATTATTATTATTATTTTTTTTTTTTTTTTTTGCTCTATCACAGTCCTCTAATTCGACTGGGTGGTATTTATAATGTGGGGTTCCGGGTTGCATCCTGCCTCCTTAGGAGTCCATTACTTTTCTTACTATGTGCGCCGTTTCTAGGATCACACTCTTCTGCATGAGTCCTGGAGCTACTTCGGCCTCTAGTTTTCCAGATTCCTTTTCAGGGATCTTGGGATTGTGCCTAGTGTTCCTATGATTATGGGTACAATTTCCATTGGCATATCCCATATCCTTCTTATTTCTATTTTTAGATCTTGATACTTATCCATTTTTTCCCTTTCTTTCTCTTCAACTCTGGCGTCCCATGGTATTGCGACATCAGTGACTGATACTTTCTTTTTTAATTTGTCATTCAACGTCACGTCTGGTCTATTTGCATAGTCCCAGAGAATCTTTGCCCGATCGTTTTTTACCACTCCTTATGGTTGGTGTTCGTACCACTTATCACTGCAAGGTGTTTCTTGCACAGACTACAGTGGAGGGCTTTTGCTACTGAATCATGCCTCTTTTTGTACTGGTTCTGTGCAAGTGCCGGACATTCGCTTGCTATATGGGTTATGGTTTCATTTTTCGTATTGCACTTCCTACATATGAAAGAGATGTTATTTCCATCTATCGTTCTTTGGACATATCTGGTTCTTAGGAACTGATCTTGTGCCGCTGTTATCATTCCTTCAGTTTACTTCTTAAGCTCTCCCCTCTGTAGCCATTGCCATGTGTCATCGCTGGCTAGTTCTTTAGTCTGTCTCATGTAGTGTCCGTGCATCGGTTTGTTATGCCATTCCTCTGTTCTGCTTGTCTTTGTCCTGTCTCTGTATATTTCTCGGTCTTCGTCTACTTTTATTAGTCCTTTTTCCCATGCACTCTTGAGCCACTCGTCTTCACTGGTCTTCATATATTGCCCCAGTGCTCTGTTCTGTTGGTATCCCTTTCTTCTGTTGGTATCCCTTATTCCTGTTCATGTATCGTTGGATCATATGTGCTTTGGCCTTAAGCCTCTGTTCCATCTTCTATTGTTTTGTTTAGTCCCCTCTCCTGTACTTTGTATTTCTCGTTCAGTTCCTCCCTTGTTTTCTTGCTTCTTAGCCTTTTTTCTGCCATCTCTTTCAGTTTACTCAAGTCAGATCTCATCACCATGATTTGCTTTTCCAGGCGCCTTTTCCAAGGTGGTTGCTGTTTTGGTTTCTGTTGGGTTGGTTGTGCTGGTGGTGTTGGTGTTCGTATCCCCATCAGTTCTGCTACTAATCTTGCTCCTGCATATGTCAAGTTATTTGTTTCTGTGATATTGGTGGTGTGTATTAGTGTCATTATTTCATTGACCTGACTTGTTTTCTTTCTTAATTTCTTGGTGTTTCTTCGTATGTCGTTGTTTGATACCTCATCATCCCTGTCGTCTTCTGTGTCATCGTCTCTCAGTTCGTCTTCTTGTAATTCGTTGCCGTGTGTCATTTCCCTTTCCAATTCCTCTCTTTCTGTTGGGGAGAGCCAGTTTTTTTGCTTTATGTTCCTTACTTGGTCTGCCAGCCTCTGATCTATTTTGGGGGTGTTATTCCTCTCATTCCAGATGTTGACCAACCTTCTTCTATATCCTCTCTCCGTCGGATTGCTTCTGATGTAGCATCTCCATATTTCCTTATTTTCTTCTCTTGTTCATTTCTTCCTTCGATTTGCTTCTGTAGCTCAAGTCTCTGGATGTTGGTTACTGTCGTTGTGGTGGTCAGTTGCTGGTTGACGACCTCCAAGTACCTGACCGTCTTCCCCTTCAATTGGGCTGAATACCTGGCTGCCGGACGAAGCTCCTCTGTTGCCAGAGGTTCCATTTACGTCGTTGTCATTTAATCCTTCATTTCTTTCCATCATTGCTGAGTTTTGCTATTTAACCCATAGCTGAGTAGACTGAGGAAATTATGGTAAAGATCCTTTCCCAAGGAATCAAACCCGAGGAGAGCGGTCACCCATCCAACGACTGACCAGCCCCAATGTTGCTTAAACAGTCAATTGACGGCCTAACCCACTTTGCCACTGCGCCACATATTATTATTATTTGTGTGTGTGTGTGTGGGGGGGGGGGGGTGTTTATCACAGTCCTCTAATTCAACTGGGTGTATTTAGGAGTCCATCACTTCTCTTACTTCGTGGGCTGTTTCCAGGAGCACACTGTTTTGCATTAATCCTGGAGCTACTATATCCTCTAGTTTTTCCAGATTCCTTTTCAGGGATCTTGGAATCGTGCCTAGTGTTCCTATTAGTATGGGTACAATTTCCATTGGCATATCCCATATCCTTCTTATGACTATTTTAAGGTCTTGATACTTATCTATTTTCTCCCTTTCTTTCTCTTCAACTCTGGTGTCCCATGATATTATTATTATTATTATTATTATTATTATTATTATTATTATTATTATTATTATTATTATTATTATTATTATTATTATTTTTAGTGATATGCAATATCTATTACATTGTTTTTTCTGTATGTCTGTGTTTTTTTTTCTTGTTTGCCAGTTTTCCTATTATCAGCTTTCATGTTAATTTTTCATGATTGAATTCCTGAAACAGAAACAATTTCTTGAATATTCAAAGGGTTTGTATGAGTGCATAGATATTTGAGACTGAATAAAGGTAACCAGTAAAAACCTTTTACACGTATGGCAAAAAGTGGTTTAATATATTTGTGAAGATTGTCAGGGGAAAAAGAGGGGACAAAAAAAAGACTGTCAAAAATGCAAATGAGGAAACTCCTTCGTTTGGAATTTGCGATGTAACTTTTACGACTTCTTTTGTCTTGGTATTTTATTTTTTGCATTCAGTGTGTTTTATTTTATTTATTTATCTATTTATCTATCCATTTTCTTAATTTCTCATTCATTATCTTTATTTATATACTTATTCATTCACCTGTTTATGTATAATGTATTGGATAATTTATCAAATTAATTATAATGTTTTACTTTATTGATTTATCTATTTATTATTATTTTTTATTTATATACTTATTCATTCACCTGTGTATGTATAATTTATTGAATAATTAATCTAATTAATTATAGTGTTTTACTTTATTAATTTATCTATTTATGTATTTATTCGTTTAATTTCTAATTTATTATTTTTTATTTCTTTACTTATTCATTCACCTGTTTATTTACCATTTATTGAATAATTTATTGAATTAATTATAAACCTCTTTATTTGGCTAATTCTATATGACAGAAATCCATACTACAGATACCAATGAAATGCATACAGTGTGTTTTACTTTATCTATTTAGCTATTTATGTATTTATTTGTTTAATTTCTAATTCATTATCTTTATTTATATACTTATTCACGTATTAAATAATTTATGTAATTAATTATAAACCTATTTGTTTAGCTAACTGTATATGTCAGAAAGCCATCGCTGCAGATACCAATAAAATGATTATTCCAGCAACGAGAATAATTCAAACCCGAACGCTTTAAATCTGGCAGCCAGTACGAACGAATGAAATATAGCACCTGCGTTCATTACGTATCTTACGAGGCAGCCTTTTAATATATGACATCAAAAGCACTCATGAACCAAGCGAATTGGCGCTTACCTCCGAAACATAAATCAGGGAGCGAGGAAAATATCCCGAAAAAAAAAAAGTATTATATATCATCGTTGGCGAAGCATCTCCGCGCTGGAGCTCTGTAGAATCAGAGTCAGGAAAGAATGAAGTAAATGAGGGAATATGAGAGGAGGGAGGAGAAGAAGTTCTCCACCACAACTCATCGATAGAACTGAGGAAATGAAGAAGTAAAAGGAGAAGTAGCAGAGAAAGGAGAAGAATAATTCTCTACCACTACGCTTGAGCTCTTCAGTGAAAGTGTAAAATCAGTGTAAGGAAAGGAAGAAGAAAAATAAATAATAGGAGAGAAAGGAGAAGAATAATTCTCTACCATTACACTGGAACCGTAGAATCAAAACGAGGAAAGGAAGTAAAAGACGAAACAGAAGAGAAACGATAAGAAATCATTCTCAATCTCTTTCAACTGAGCTCTAAAATAAGAGTGAGGAAAGGGGGAGACAGAGGAAAGTGTGAGAGAGAAAGGAGAAGAAGGAAATTCTCCAATACCGCGTATATCCTGTTTCCACCAGAAAGAGCAGCTCCTCAGAAAGAACAATAAAGGAGATATATGAAGCGAATTATGTTCAGTTTGAGAGTCTGGTAAGACTCCATTGACTCCTACGATGAAAAGAGGTTCGCAGAAGTCCTTTTTTTTTTATTCGTTTCGGCCTCGGGTTTCAGATCTAGTACCTCCTTTCTTCATTTCAATGTATTTTTTATTGACAAAGGTACTGGGCGAGTCTATGTTTTTTTTTTTAGTTAAAGTTTATTCTTCCGTTTATTTGATTGTCAGCAGAATGGTATTTTTGTTCAGTATAGAACTCGATGGCTATTTTGTTTACACTTTAGTTGCGAAGCCTCCTAATCAATTAGATTTCTCTCTCTCCTCTCTCTCTCTCTCTCTCTCTCTCTCTCTCTCTCTCTCTCTCATGCACATACAATTTTACCCTGCAAATGTAGCAGTAAACTCCACTTTTCTTTTCAGCATCATGGATCGTATTTTCAAAAAATGACTGCGCAATTTGCTTGCATTTCGTTGTATACGTCTTGGAAATTTGTGACCCTAATTTTCCAGAACTAGTAGTTGGGTCAAACTAAAGATATTATAGTTAATTCACATAAATTTGCGTGAATGGTAGTACATTGTGAAGCTTAGCCTCCCCCCCTCCCCTCTCTCTCTCTCTCTCTCTCTCTCTCTCTCTCTCTCTCTCTCTCTCTCAAGTATTATGTATGGAGATCATTTTTATCCCCGTTGCAGAACGTAGAGACATTTATTGTAAATTTATGTCACTTGATGGATTCAGTACGATGCCTTTTGTTTCATGTGTATTTTAGGAGATTTTATTTCTCTGGCAAAATTACCGTTAATAATCAATAAGTACCCACTCCGGACTAACTAGCCAATCAGCATACGATACCATTGGATGACAAGAAACTGTTAATGCGTGACAGTTTGACTTTAAATTGGCATAATTCCATCCCGATTACTTGACAGTATGTAGGGAGCTTAAATTCTAGCTATAAATGAGAAGTAAGTCTTGGAGATAATCCTTGCACTAACAGCACAAATTCGCCAAAACATAGTCATGTGTTAGTTAAAATGAACCTCAGTTTCTCAAAGACAAAGCTACGTGTAATCACTTCATCTTGCCGATAAATGACAGTCGATTTCCTGAACATTTTTTGCAGTTAGTAAGTATATTCTAGCCTCCAGCAGTGCTATGTTACTGTAGTAGATTCACATTAACCGTGCATTTGACGTCTAGGCCCGTCCCTTACGACGCTCCTGATTGGCTGTTGATAATCCAATCACAGGACTGAGAAGTCTCAGTCTCTCTCGAGAGTTCACATAGGCAGGGTGTTTGTTCCCACTTCTCCTGAGGTATACTCTTTTCAGGAGAAGTGGAACATACATCCTGCCTATGTGAACTCTCGAGAGAGACTGAGAGTTTCCAGCCCTGTAATTGGCTTATCAACAGCCAATCAGGAGCGTCGTAAGGGACTGGCCTCAGGAGAGGTGGAACATACATCCGGGCTACGTGAACTCTCTCGAGAGACTGAGAGTTTCCAGCCCTGTGATTGGCTTATCAACAGCCAATCAGGAGCGTCGTAAGGGACTGGCCTCAGGAGAGGTGGAACATACATCCTGGCTACGTGAACTCTCGAGAGAGACTGAGAGTTTCCAGCCCTGTGATTGGCTTATCAACAGCCAATCGGGAGTGTCGTAAGGGACCGGCCTAGGCGTCAAATGCACGGTTGATGTGAATCTACTATAGCCTAGGATGTCGAAACACTGCTAACGTTGCTGAGGAAACTGCCTATGATAGACCCACACTATCATTCAAAATCAACCAAATAGCGAGGATCGTCTACATCACCTGTCAACAAACTCTTACAGATGGGAGAACACATCCATTTGCGACCACGGCAGACGGATAACATGCGAAACAGGATTAAACACACTTATTTGGAGTTGCTCAAGAAGTGATAACTAACCGGACTGGACAAAAGAGAGCATACAGAGAAGGCTGCAGCTAACAACGACAGGACAATGCAACTTATGGAACTATATATACAGAAGGACAAAGACACGGAAGCAACAAGACTTAGACAATGACACAATACAAGGTAACATTAACAACAACTGAGACAACAAACCAACACAAGCAGGAACAACATAAATGAATTTAGTTCTGGGCTAGGCACTACAGCGTCAGATAATTATCTTGTTTGAAAGGGGGTTTAAAGTGTCTTAAGCCTGGAACAACAAGGAGATAGATACATTGCAATGTTATTGCTTGGTGGATGATTTTGGAAAAAAAATTTACAAAGTTGGCACGAGCAAGTACTTCTGACGTTAGTACTCTTGTAGAACCTCTCAACACGTACTTCCCAACAGTAAATCATAAATGCCAACCAAAAGCTCGTCTTTAAACAGTAGTTTCATTTTTTTTTTTTTTTTGGACGAATTCGTTTCAGAATCTGAGTTACAGATTTTGAGGATAAGTGCAGCAGTTGTGAATTATCAAGCGCAGAAGTATATTGCTTTCAGTAAAAGTGATAATAGTGCCAGTGCTAGGAAAAGCCTTGATTTTCCTCTAGATTTTCTCTAGGAACTCGGCACACGGTCAAAGACTATAACTACACGGGATGTAGGGGGTCAGAATATGGTTTAGGCGTTTTGCCAAGGCGTAGGCAGGTGCGGGCGGAGGGCAATGTCCTCTTAATGACTTTTATGTTACCATATAGGTAACCTAATCCGAAGTCTCTTTGATGGGGGGTGGAAGATGCATGGCATTAGTTGCATCGTTGATTTTTGAAAATACAGTAGTATAGCATTAATAAAATTAATAAAAATTTTATAATAAATAATAAAAATAAATAATAATAATAATAATAATAATAATAAAATAAATAATAATAATAATAATAATGTTATTATTATCACTATCTTTATTACTTTTGAAAATACAATAGACTGGTGGTATTTATAGTGTGGGGATCCGGGTTGCATCCTGCCTCCTTAGGAGTTCATCACTTTTCTTACTATGTGCGCCGTCTCTAGGATCACACTCTTCTGCATGAGTCCTGGAGCTACTTCAGCCTCTAGTTTTTCCAGATTCCTTTTCAGGGATCTTGGGATCGTGCCTAGTGTTCCTATGATTATGGGTACGATTTCCACTGGCATATCCCATATCCTCCTTATTTCTATTTTCAGGTCTTGATACTTATCCATTTTTTCCCTTTCTTTCTCTTCAACTCTGGTGTCCCATGGTATTGCGACATCAATGAGTGATACTTTCTTCTTGACTTTGTCAATCAACGTCACGTGTGGTCTATTTGCACTTATCACCCTATCCGTTCTGATACCATAGTCCCAGAGGATCTTTGCCTGATCGTTTTCTATCACTCCCTCAGGTTGGTGCTCGTACCACTTATTATTGCAAGGTAGCTGGTGTTTATTGCGCAGGCTCAAGTGGAGGGCTTTTGCCACTGAATCATGCCTTTTTTTGTACTGGTTCTGTGCAAGTGCTGGACATTCGCTTGTTATGTGTTTTATGGTCTCATTTTTCGTATTGCACTTCCTACATATCGGAGAGATGTTATTTCCATCTATCGTTCTTTGGATATATGTGGTTCTTAGGGCCTGATCTTGTGCCGCTGTTATCATTACTTCAGTTTCCTTCTTGAGCTCTCCCCTCTGTAACCACTGCCATGTGTCATCGCTGGCCAGTTCTTTAGTCAGTCTCATGTATTGTCTGTGCATTGGTTTGTTATGCCAGTCCTCTGTTCTGTTTGTCTTTCTCCTGTCTCTGTATATTTCTGGGTCTTCGTCTACTTTTATCAGTCCTTCTTCCCATGCACTCCTGAGCCACTCGTCTTCACTGGTTTTCAGATATTGCCCTAGTGCTCTGTTCTCGATGTTGATGCAGTCCTCTATGCTTAGTAGAGTTATTATTGTTTTTTGTTTTTTACTCTTTTTTGCTCTATCACAGTCCTCTAATTCGACTGGGTGGTATTTATCGTGTGGGGTTCCGGGTTGCATCCTGCCTCCTTAAGAGTCCATCATTTTCTTACTATGTGCGCCGTTTCTAGGATCACACTCTTCTGCATGAGTCCTGGAGCTACTTCAGCCTCTAGTTTTTCCAGATTCCTTTTCAGGGATTTCCCTATACATTTTTTCCCTTTCTTTCTCTTCAACTCTGTTGTCCCATGGTATTGCGACATCTATGAGTGATACTTTCTTCTTGATTTTGTCAATCAACGTCACGTCTGGTCTATTTGCACGTACCACCCTATCTGTTCTGATACCATAGTCCAAGAGGATCTTTGCCTGATCGTTTTCTATCACTCCCTTAGGTTGGTGCTCGTACCACTTATTACTGCAAGGTAGCTGGTGTTTCTTGTAAAGGATCCAGTGGAGAGCTTTTGCGACTGAATCATGCCTCTTTTTGTACTGGTTCTGTGCAAGTGCCAGTCATTCGCTTGCTATGTGGTTTATGGTTTCATTTTTCGTATTGCACTTCCTGCACGTGGGAGAGATGTTATTTCCATCTATCGTTCATTGGACATATCTGGTTCTTAGGGCCTGATCTTGTGCGGCTGTTATCATTCCTTCAGTTTCCTTCTTGAGCTCTCCCCTTAGTAGCCATTCCCACGTGTCATCGCTGGCAAGTTCTTTAGTCTGTCTCATGTATTGTCGGTGCATTGGTTTGTTATGCCATTCCTCTGTTCTGCTTGTCTTTCTCATGTCTCTGTATATTTCTGGGTCTTCGTCTACTTTTATCAGTCCTTCTTCCCATGCACTCTTGAGGCACTCGTCTTCACTGGTCTTCATATATTGCCCCAGTGCCCTGTTCGCGATGTTGACGCAGTCCTCTATGCTTAGTAGTCCCCTCCCTCCTTTCTTTCGTGTTATGTATAGTCTGTCTGTATTTCCTCTTGGGTGTAGTGCTTTGTGTATTGTCATATGTTTCCTACTTTTTCTGGTCTATGCAGCAAGGTTCTGCCTTCGTCCATTCCACTATTCCTGCGCTGTATCTGATTCCTGGCATTGCCCATGTGTTTATGGCTTTTATCATATTTCCAGCGTTGAGTTTTGACTTGAGTATCGCCTTGAGTCTCTGCATATATTCTATACTGATCGTGTCCTTCATCTCTTGATGTTTTATATCCCCTCCTTCCATTATTCCCAGGTATTTGTATCCCGACTCATCTATGTGTTTGATGTTGCTCCCATCTGGTAGCTTTATCCCTTCAGTCCTTGTTACTTTGCCCTTTTGTATGTTGACTAAGGTACATTTTTCTATTCCAAACTCCATCCTGATGTCCCCAGATACAATCCTTACAGTCTGGATTAGGGTAGCTATTTCCTTGATGCTCTTACCATACAGCCCTATGTCGTCTCTGAACATCAGATGGTTAATTCTGTTGCCTCTTTTCTTGAGTTGGTACCCAGCATCCATCTTCTGCAGTACTTTTGTCATGGGAATCATGGCTAGTACAAAGAGTAGTAGGGACAGTGAGTTGCCATGGAAGATCCCTCTCCTGATATTAACCTCTGCTAGTCTTATTCCAGAGCTTGTAAGTATTGTATTCCAGTTGCGCATTGCATTTTTGAGGAAGCTGATGGTGTTTTCCTCTGCCCCATATATTTTCAGGCATTCTATTAGCCATGTGTGTGGTACCATGTCGAAGGCTTTCTTATAGTCTATCCATGCCATGGTTAGGTTGGTTTTCCTATTCTTCATTACCATTTTGTCTATCAGGAGCTGGTCTTTTGTGCCCCTACACTTCCTTCTGCAGCCTTTCTGTTGGTGGGGGATGGTGTTTGTATCCTCTAGGTAGTTATATAGCCTTTTGCTGATGATACCTGTTAGTAACTTCCACATTATTGGTAGGCAGGTTATTCAGTTACTGGCTATATTTCCCTTACTCTTGTCTTTCTGAACTAAGGATGTTCTTCCTGTGGTCATCCATTTGGGCGCATGGTAATTTGTGATACAATGCTGGAGTTGTTCTGCTATTCTTGGGTGTAGGGCCTTGAAGTTTTTGAGCCAGTATCCATGGACTTCATCGGGACCTGGGGCTTTCCAGTTGGGCATTTTCTTTAGTTGGTCTCTGACTGTGTCTGTCGTGATGTCAGTGAATTTTTGTTTTATTCTCCCTGTTTCTTCTGCCTTGACTTCCTGGAGCCTTGTTGCATGTTTGTTGTATGATACTGGATTGCTCCAGATGTTTTCCCAGAGTCTCTTACTTGGTTCAGCTACAGGAATTTCTTGGTGGTTGTCTTCCCTCTTAGTTGGCTGTATAGTCTTTTCTGGTTGGTTCCGAATAGTTTGTTCTGTTGGTATCCCTTATTCCTGTTCATGTACCGTTGGATCTTATGTGCTTTGGCCTTAAGCCTCTGTTTTACTCAAGTCAGATCTCATCACCATGATTTGCTTTTCCAGGCGCCTTTTCCAAGGCGGTTGCTGTTTTGGTTTCTGTTGGGTTGGTTCTGCTGGTGGTGTTGGTGTTCGTGTCCCCATCAGTTCTGCTACTAATCTTACTCCTGCATATGTCAAGTTATTTGTTTCTGTGATATTGGTGGTGTGTATTAGTGTCATTATTTCATTGACCTGACTTGTTTTCTCCCTTAATTTCTTGGTGTTGTAGGCTTTCATGGAGGGGATCTTTGTTCTCTCTGTATCTGCCTTCATCCATTGTCTGATCTTTTCTACCCATTCCGTCCTCTCTGTTACTTCGTCGGTGTTTCTTTGTCTGTCATTGTTTGATACCTCATCATCCCTGTCGTCTTCTGTGGCATCGACTCTAAGTTCGTTTTCATGTAATTCGTTGCCGTGTGTCAGTTCCCTTTCCAATTCCTCTCTTTCTGTTGAGGAGAGCCAGTTCTTTTTCTTTATGTTCCTTACTTGCTCTGCCAGCCTCTGCTCTGTTTGGGGGGTGTTATTCTTCTCATTCCAGATATTGACCAACCTTCTTCTATATCCCCTCTCCTTCGGGTTGCTTCTGATGTGGCATCTCCATATTTCCTAATTTTCTTCTCTCGTCCATTTCTTCCTCTGGTTGGTTACTGTCGTTGTGGTGGTCAGTTGCTGGATGACGACCTCCATGTACCTGACCGTCTTCCCCTTCAATTGGGCTGAATACCTGGCTGCCGGACGAAGCTCCTCTGTTGCCAGAGGTTCCATTTTACGTCGTTGTCGTTTAATCCTTCATTTCTTTCCATCATTGCTGAGTTTTGCTATTTAACCAATAGTTGGACCCTACCTCATCAGAAATAGTACTCATTTACAGCTGAGTAGACTGGGGAAATTATGGTAAAGATCCTTTCCAAAGGAATCAACGCTGAGGAGAGCGGTCACCCATCCAACGACTGACCAGCCCTAATGTTGCTTAACCAGTCAATTGACGGCCTAACCAACTCTGCCACGGCACCACTTATTAATATTATTATTATTATTATTATTTTTATTATTATTATTATTATTATCATTACCAGAATTAGAGATAAAAAGAGGTAAAAAAATCACGGATGGAAAAGAACTTTCCTTTGCGGATAAATTTGCTTTCCATTATAAGACTCCAGATCACCGCGGTTCTCTCAGAGTAATCCACATTTAATGCAAAAGCACGTCTTACATCTTAAAATAAATTCTGAGCATTAGGATCATTAAAATAAATGGTTTCCCCTCTTATGATTGAATTCCCCATTGGAAGATTTGTCCTGAATTTTTCAGTGAAATTCTGGAAAATTCAGCAAAGTTTTCTGTCAAATTCAGAAATTCTGGAAAATTCAGCAGAAGCTTTCAGTCAAATTCAGAAATTCTGGAAAATTCAGCAGAAGTTTTCAGTCAAATTCAGAAATTCTGAAAAATTCAGCAAAAGTTTTCAGTCAAATTCAGAAATTCTGGAAAACTCAGCAGAAGTTTTCAGTCAAATTCAGTAAGGTTTAATCTCATTCAGCTAAATGCTGACAGGTATATGTAAAAGCCCTATGAAATATTTGTGAAATATTTTGTTTATTATGCTCCTCTCTCTGACTGGGGGATGTTCATTTGCATTTCTATACCGTACAAATTGCATTTCTCCATACTATGGCGTTTATTACTGTAGGCTGTCACTCGTCATATGGACAATTATAGAGGGTAGATCTCCCAGTGGCATTCAGTTTTCAAAAATGTAGCAGTGCACAGTTCCATTTTAGTTTTCTGAAAAGAAAACTATTGCGTCTGCGCTGTCAGTTCGTCTGCACTTTTTTCTGTTCGCACTTTTCGTGTCTGCCCTCAGATCTTGAAAACTACAGAGGCTAGAGTGCTGCAAATTGGTATGTAAATCATCCACCCTCCAATCATCAAGCATGCCAAATTGCAGCCTTCTAACCTCAATAGTTTTTATTTTACTCAAGGTTAAATTTACCCATAATCGTGTTCCTGGCAACGATGTAGACCAGAACACCACCGGGCCGTGGCTAAAGTTTCATGGGGCGCGGCTCACACAGCATTATTACCGAGACCACAGAAAATTCGATTGTGCCTAAGAAGCTTCGACTCATTTTTTACTTGTTTATTGTAGTCCTAGTCTACGGTGATTTAAAACGGCATGAAGAGTTTAGATTTTGGAGAACCACCACAAGGCTCCTGCTTTATGTTGGGAAAAAACAACACTTTTTTTTTTATGGTCTCATAAAACTTTTGACTGACGGCCACACCTGATGAACTTCCAACTTCCTGAAAACATTTTCGGTAAAGATACAGTAAACTTAAAGTGGCTTCTTGATGTCAGCGGAGCAATGTCAAAAATCTGGTGGTCTTTTGATAATAAAATACAATATTCAAAAATTTTATGACGTTTATGGGTATGATAGAGAATATAGATGACGAAATTTGGCAAACTTAGTAGCATGCACTAATTCTAAATATGACTTTAGTGAAGATAATTAAGTGGAAATTACTCAAACGTTTACAAAGTATATGAATGTACATATATAAACACACACACTGACATTTTATGTTTTTTAGGGGTGTTGATAACTAAACGGTGGGAGCTAAGGTCATTTTTGATACTAATTAATGCGAGCACATCATACCAGTCATTTTTTATTACAACTTTTTATTTCCCATAATCATCATCAGAAATCATCATCGTAGTGATATTCAGTCAGAGAAAACCAGAGCATTGAATTGATGTTGACTCAGAAACCTTGACAATTATGAGCTAAAGAAAAAAGAGAGAGGGAGAGAGAGAGAGAAAAAAAACAGAAAATTTAAGAGGGAACATCAAACTTGTATCTTTATGACCGGACGCTCCAATTTGTTACAGTTAATGGACGTATAAAACAAAGGACAGTCGCTTGCCTCTCGAGACACTTCATCGGGAGAGAGGAATAAAAGTTCCTTTAGGAAGAAAGTTCATAAATTTGCCGTAGATCAAGATTGGCTCCTCTGTATCATTGCTTCCGTGCCATAAATTTCAGTTCGCTCCAATGAAACAATTGCGTGATAAGGCAGAAAGGACAAAGGGAGATGAGAAGATACACACAGAAATAGAAGGGGAAAGTATTTTTCTTCAGCCGTTTTCCCTTGTTTCAGTGTCAGTTTCTTGTTGATTTAATAACATTGGTCTTTTTTTTCTGTCCGCCCCCAGATTTTAAAAAAACTACCGTGGCTAGAGGGCTGCAAATTGAGATGTTCAGCATCCCCTATCTAATCATCAAACATACCAAATTGCAGCCCTCTAGCCTTTGTAGTTCTTATTTTATTTAAGGTTAAAGTCACCCATGATCGTGCGTCTGGCACCGCAGTGGGTGCCAACAACACAGGCTACCACTGGGCCGTGGCAGAAAGTTTCATGCAACGTGGCTGAGAGTTTCATGGGCCGTGGTCTAGAGCTTCATACAGCATTATACGCTGTACGGAAAACTTTTTTTTTTTTTTTTACTTTTTTTAACTTTGGGTTAACACTTCGCGAGGTCATTAACAATTTCTTGGGTCTGTTTCTTTTCCTAAAAAATAAAAACTTTTTCTGACATGTTCATGCGGGATTTAATATCTACAGCGGTACCAAAAGCACCAACCCATTGCTTTATCGGTATAGGGACGAAAATTATAGTAAATATATACATGCCTGATATCATATGAAACATTAATTTGTAAAAGGTGGCTGGCAAAATATGTCCCAATAAATGTTCTAAACCTTGGAAGATAAAACCATCTCGAAGAGTTGCACGAATACGCTCAGGGAGACAATCTTCCAACATATGCAAATGACTTAGCTGAAACAAGTGCGCTAAAGCTATTATCTTTGTGGGCATAGGAAATTGGAAATGTTTTGAATGATATGAAGTTTCCTGGTAAAATTAGGTGATAAATTAATCATGTACTGTGGAAAATAAATCTTGAACCAAAATACATGTATGTGAAGTATACTCAGGTGTTTAGTATCGTTATATACTGGGAAACATAAGCAGAGAAAAGCATGGAGTGGGAGAATGGAACGAAACTGTCTCATGAACAAGACTCCTTTCCATTGATAAATCAATTACTACATCCATTCATAATCTCTGTAAAGGGGTAAAAGCCACTTCATTGCACACTTAATATGTGAAATTCTACAACAAGAGTTGAATCATTTGCACTCTGCGTTATTCTGTCTAAAAAGTAAACTGTGATTTCATGAGCAAAGATTGAAAACAACAAGCTTAATGCCACGAAAATGTAAACGTAATGGCTATCTGAAACGGCAGAGAGAGAGAGAGAGAGAGAGAGAGAGAGAGAGAGAATATATTTTTCAAATGGTTGATGTCCATAAAAAACATTCAAACTGCAAGGTAAAATGAGCCACTACAAGATAAAAATCCACTGAGGCTAGAGTGCTGCAAATTGGTATGTTGATCATCCACCCTCCAATCGTCAACCACACAAAATTGCATCCCTCTAGTCTTAGTAGTTTTTATTTTACTCAAGGTTACATTTAGCCATAGTCGTGCGTCTGGTAACGACATAGACTAGGCCACCACCTGGCCGTGGTTAAAGTTTCATGGGACCCTGCTCATAGAGCTTTATATCGAGACCACAGAAACTTTGACGCATTTTTTACGTTTTTATTCTAGTCCTACTCTATGGTGATTTAAAACACTGCATAAAGAGAGTTTAGATTTTGGAGAACCACCACAAATTACTTACTAATATTAAAGTTTAAGATTTATTTAGTGATTTTAGATGTTTCAAAATGAAATTGTTTTCGCCATAAACATATAATATATCATGTCAATGAATAGCTCAGAAATGCGGGAGCGACTGAGTCACCCTATACATCATTTGCTCTATTTGTCTCTACTAGAAAGAATGTTCATAAGAGTGAGAGCTTAATTAGAATGTTTGCGCAGAGTGATTATTTCGTTTGTTTTCTCTTCGTCTTATTCAGTATTTTTAGGATGGAAGTGTTTACTTTCATTGCTTTTTAAAAGATTCGGTGATGAAAATGATCATACTTTCTCTTCAGTATTAAATAGCCCCAAACATTGTTTCGTATATAAAAATACACGAAGATGGG
>NC_061094.1:45698901-45703901 GCF_015104395.2 Macrobrachium nipponense
ACACGAAGATGGGCTCTAATAGGTATATATAAAATACACTTACATGCGTATAAATATTCTAAATATGTGGATTATAAACTCCACTGATAAGTATATTTTTACTAACGCTATCTTAAAGGCCAAAAACTTTTCCCAAAAAAAACATTTTGACTAAAATTTGCTATTAATATGGGGGAAAAAACATTTCGTTAATTTTCTTTTCGGTTGTTCTTAGAAAAATTCAGTTCCGTAAGGGGGGGGGGGACTATATGACAGTGTCCTAGTAAATCATAAAAATCACGTAACAAATACCTATTTTAACACTTAATATTTTATATTCAAGTTAATATCCATTGACTAATGTTTCCATTTACAAGCATTGAAAGCCAAGATTATATTTATGAGCGGTTGATTGACTGATTAATTGACGCGAGTAAGAAGTTGTTTTTTTTTACACTGGATGAAGAATTATTCACATGGATTCCACGCTTGTGCAATTTATCAGAAGTGCAAATAGATCACTGTCATTCACAATCTATCACTGGAACCATTGCAGAAGAAGAAGAAGAAGAAGAAGAAGAAGAAGAGAGAGAGAGAGAGAGAGAGAGAGAGATGATTAAGTTTTATCGAAGGAATCTGTAATGGATGAGACAAGAAGAAGAAGAAGAAGAAGAGAGAGAGAGAGAGAGAGAAAGAGAGAGAGAGAGAGAGATGATTAAGTTTTATCGATGGAATCTGTGATGGACAAGACAAGAAGAAGAAGAAGAAGAAGAAGAGTAGAGAGTTGAGGAGAGAGAGAGAGAGAGAGAGAGAGAGATTATTAAGTTTTATCGAGGAATCTGTGATGGATGAGACATGAAGAAGAAGAAGAAGAAGAAGAAGAAGAAGAGAGAGAGAGAGAGAGAGAGAGAGAGAGAGAGAGAGAGAGAAATCAGCTGATCAAGTTTTATCAAAGGAATCCGTACAGGATGCGATGTTAACTTCTTTTCATTGTTCTTCATCATTAAATCAACAATGTAGATTGGCATGAGGCTATATATAACCCATGACTGAATACGAGTTAACAAACATATTTCGAGGATGGAAGAATAGACTTTGGTGAAACTATAATATAACTTTTAATGGTTGACCTCCTACACATGGATAACTAATGGTGAATTTGCTGTAGACTATGTCAAGTATTCGTTGCTGTCCACCACAGGGTCATCCATCGTTCAGTGATTGTGTCCACTAAATTTTACAAAGTCCGTTCATTCATGCTCAAGGTGTATGGTTATGGAACACGTGAACACACAAACAAACGGACGCCCTCACAGGGGCTGGGAGTGGTAACAGGTCCAGTATGCTTTCTCAGATTTGGAAATCAACATTCAAAATTGAACTATTTATCCCCATACAAACTGTCTAGTGATTTGTAAACAAATTTAATCATTACACAAGGTATAAGTACTGTAGATTCGGTTGTCCTCAAAAAAGCTCCGACTAGTAATTTGTAAACACATATAATTATCATGGTAAGGTAAAGTACTTTGTATTCTGTTATCAGGAGGGAATGATTTGCTGTTAACTGGCCTTGTAAACTGAACGCCCCACTTGAGTCAACTGGCTTATGGAAATGAAATGAATTTCCTATTAAATGTTCATGATAAATGGAAAGATTTTTCGCCTTACAGACTACTTCCAATAATCTGTAAATTCATTGATTATGCTAAGGTAAAAGTACTGTGTATTCTGTTATCGGGAGGAAATCCTGCACAGTTAAGTGGCCTTTTAGATTAAACGTCCAATTTTGAGCAGTCTGTCTTACGGTAATTATAGGAATTTCCTATTGGATATTCGTGATAGATTAAACGATTCCTCTCCTTACAGACTATTCCCAGTTATTTGTAAATAAATTCAATAATTACACAAGGTAAAAGTACAGTAGAGTCAGTCATCAAGAAGGAATTATCCACTGTTAAGTGGCCTTGGAGATTGAATGGTCTGTTTTGAGTAATCTGGCTTTTAATCAATAAAGTACTCTTTTTGTATTTGATTTTCGTGGTAAACGTGGCTGCGAGTCATATGCCCATTAGTTTACGGCATTGTTAGCATGAATGGCCTCTATACAGAGCTTTTGGCTTTGACGAAAGCCTTTTAGAGGTAAATTTATATCATTGAATGCTTACCTAATCATGTAATGGTTGTAGTTAGAATTACATGGTCACTTGATCTCCGTTAACGGTCTGATTAATAAATCGCTTAATCCTCGTACTTATACTGGAGTGATTGATTGATTCGTGGCCATTAAAACTGGCGTCGCAATATACTTATAAGTGCTTATATCATTATCGAATTCCTATGAGTACTTAAGCCTTTAGAAAGGGACGATTGGCTTTTAATGTTACTGATGAAATCTTTAGTGATTATCACTTATTAAGAGATCTGTAAAAACAAATATATTCAGATCAGTAATTCTACAGTCTTTGATGTATTATTACTTTGCCTTTTAAAACCTTTGATATTTATTAGATCTGAATGAAAGGTTTACAATTGATCCTAAACACACCTTTTAGTAATTTACTGTATTACGTGGTCATATATAGATAAATTTTCTATTTATAGTTTTCTGAATAACGCCTCCTGGATAGAATTCATATATGATTAATTAGTGAAGTTTTCTGGTGTAGTAATTGTTTATTTTTCCACATTACTTCATTTTTTTCAGATGACTCACACTTACTAACGCCATACTACTAAAATGTATTTTTTTTTAACCAATGAATTTTTTTTTCTTTATGTGGATATAAGCAATATGACAAACATTCTCATTTTTGCTTATACTTTATTTTTTTTATTGCTGAACATTTTTTTTTTATTTTGCATTACGCAAATAATAGATAATGACATGCATTGTTGAAACAATTCCACAGTTATGTTATGGATGCTTATATCTTAAAATAAATTTGTAGAGAGAGACTTCGGGAATCTATTCGATTTCCCTTTTCAATCTTTGAAAAGTGGAATCTATACAGCTTTATATATATATATATATAATATATATATATATATATATATAATATATATATCTATATATATATATCTATATATATATATATATATATATATAATATATATATATAATATACTATATATATATCTATAATTAGTATCGATATATAAGATATATAGATATTAGATATATATATATTATATATATATATATATATATATATATATATATATAATATATATATATATATATATTATATATATATATATATATATATATATATAGATATATACAGATATATATATATATATATATATATAGTTATACATAGATATATATAGATATAGATATATATAATATAGATATAGATATATGTATATATATATAAATATATATATATATATATATATATATATATATATATATATATACTATTATGAAATATATATATATATATAGATATATATATATATATATATATATATATATATATATACCTATATATATATATATAGCTATATATATCATATATATATATACATATAGAATTACTATATATATATATATATATATATCTATATAATATATATATATATATATATATATATATACATCCATACATACACGTAACTGTGGATTAGTTTCTGTACTCCAAAGACCATGCATTAAAACATGTTACCCACAGATTTGGAAGAGTGTACCCTTATAAAATAATTGGGAAAAAAATCACAAACAATAAGAGAATCACAAAAGAACTTCATCTTTTCACATCTAAAGATACAGAATCCATCTCGAATATCATCCTCTTAAACAAATTGCGAAATATAAAATATAATGATGGATATTCTCTTTCTCTATCTGCGTCTCTGCCTGTCTGTCTGTCTATACGTATGCTCGTATGATTGCACCTCTCTATACGACGCGACGAGAAATCTGTGAATATTTGTAAGGCTTCTTTCAAGCTCACACGGATTTAGCATTGATGCGCCTTGACTCAGACTGGGATTTGGCCTTGTCTTAGTTAAAAGTACATATCCATATGCAACACAATCTTCGGACTATAGAGTTTTATCTTTACTGTGACAGGCTTTGCCTGTGACACCTGGAGATGTATATTAAATGTTTCGTTTTTGTAATTTCTTACTTAGAAAAATCCTTTTCAGAACTGTCTTAGTAATAAGTACATATTGATATGCAACACGATCTTTGGACTTTGGTTTTAATCTTTATAATGATAAACAAATCATCTAATATTTACAGACTCTATGTTTTGCCCGTGATGTATGAGGATCTATATCAAAATGTCTCTCCTATTGAATTTCTCACTTAGAAAATCCTTACTATCTTAGTTGAAAGTGCATTTTCATATGTAAAACAGTCTTCGTACTGTAGCGTTTTATCTTGACGGTAACAAACAGGTGAATTTAAATTTATTTTCTTATAATTGCCTTACCTAAAAAAATTCCTTTACAGAACTGTCTTACTAAGAAGTCTTTATTCATATGCAACACAGTCTTCGGTGACAAACAGGCTAACGAATACGTGCAAAAGTCGGGCTTACCCTAAGACATTTCGAGGCGTTTATTAGATTTTTATTTTATTTATTTTTTCTATTTCTTACCCCAAAAAAATTATTTCCAGAACAGTCTTCATTAGCGGGAGCAGTGAACGGATTTTACCAACATATTAATTATTCGTTTTATTCTATCATTTTCCTAAGTAATAATAAAATAACAAATGTTAACATTGAAAGATTATGGAAAATGGACAGGTTGTGGAGTAATATTTCAAAATTTGTTAACGGAATTTCATTATTGTACAAAGAATTTGAGGGAGAACGTGAAAATGAAATGTTATTGAAATGGCACAGTTTACATCAGTTTTTTTTCTACTATTTAAACGTTATTCTGTGCTTGCTGTAATACTAATATACTGGAAACATCCTAGAGAAGAACAAGATGTAATTTAGTTAGGTAATTCAGCCTCTTACGAGAAAATTGTGATTCCTACATGAATCTCCTATGTCATC
>NC_061094.1:45708901-45741190 GCF_015104395.2 Macrobrachium nipponense
AATTGTCACCTCAAGTTATCGTTTTTTTTTTTTAGAATGAATGAGTTGCAGATATTGGTTATACAATTGTCAGGCCAAGTGATAATATTTTGGAATGGATGAGCAGCAGATATTGGTAATAATATTGCCAGATGAAGTGATAATTTTCTAATATGATTCATCAGCAGATTTTGGTAATAAAATTGTCAGATCAAGGAATCATATTTTGGAGGGAATTAACAGTAGATATTGGTAATGAAGTTGTCAGATCTGTTGATTAATTTCGTTTGGTAATTTTCTGGCCAACAACTGATTTAGATTCGGATGTAATTAGCCAATAATATTGATAAAAGATCGATTTGCAGTTGAATTTATGCTGAGATTTTAACTTTCTAAAATGTCTAGTTTAAACTATGATTTCAGCTTCCTAAAATGTTTAATTTCTCCTAAAATTTCAATTTCCTAAAATGCAAAGTTTATATTATGATTATAACTCCATTATGCATCTAAGTTAAGCAGTGATTTTTAAGATCTGAAATTCCAAGTTTATTCTGTGTTTTTTTATTTCGTGAAACGCTTACTTTATATTAAGATATTAACTTCACAAAGTATCTCCTTAGCTCTAAAAAATTTCAAGATTATGCTATGATTCTAAGTAAAGGAAGTGTCTATTTCCTGGTACGATTTTAACTACAAGAAATGTTTGTATCATGCCATGATTTTACCGGTATGACTGATGTGATGAGATTTGTAAATGACTAATACATGACGTTTCAGAATGATATCAATATGGGGGATCCGATGGGTTTATGAGCTTGACTGTAATTAAAATAAGTACCCAGATCTCTCTGATAAATATTTGTATTACGTAAATAAATGGCGAAGTTCATCAGAAATAAGAATGATGCTATTTCAAAACGATAAAGATTGTGAAAAATTGAAAATTGTTTAGGTTTTTCATTATTTAAATCACGGTTGACTCAATCGCTTCCTGGAGTAGAATTCATAGGAGAGAGAGAGAGAGAGAGAGAGAGAGAGAGAGAGAGAGAGAGAGAGAGAGATCATGATTGTGTTTGGAGAACTTGGTAATAGTATTTCCAACGTTACAATGC
Organism: Macrobrachium nipponense; assembly: GCF_015104395.2. Classification (NCBI taxonomy): domain Eukaryota; kingdom Metazoa; phylum Arthropoda; class Malacostraca; order Decapoda; family Palaemonidae; genus Macrobrachium; species Macrobrachium nipponense. Next base: position 45,709,993 of record NC_061094.1, read on the forward strand.
TCTCTTTACACTACTATAAAACTTTCCTTTGAATATAACTTAAACATCATAATACATTTCTGAAAGCTATCTCAATAATGAACTTATACGTATACCGGGTACATAAATCCATAAAACTATTTCGCCTCATGAGTGTTCCGTTGTCATGTGAAAAATAGAACATATAATTTTTTTATTTTCATCTCATTATTTTGATTCCGATACTAGAGGAAATTACATATGTTATTAATGACTATTTTTTCCGGTTTATTTCATTTATTTGCTTTTATACAGAGGGAAATTACATGCATTATTAAATGGATATTATTTTCATTTTTCTTCCGTCATTTTTTTATTACAAAATTAAATGAGTTGTTAAAAGTGTTTTGAGAAGATAGCGTTTCCTATCTCGCACAGTCTATTTACATATGAACTTTTGGTTGGAAATTAAACAGTATCTGACAGCTCAAATATCTTTTTCAGAATATTATATATATATATATATATAATATATATATATATTATATATATATACAGATATACGTATATACACACACGCATATGTATGTATGCATGTATATATGTATGTATTTATGTATCATACTATGCCTGTCTATACGCCACTGTCTTTCATACGCATGAGCAAGACAAGAGACATAAATCTAGGCCGTGAGTAACGTATTTTCTGTTAACAAGTCAATATTGAACAAGTGACAGGAAATATGCGTCATCTCGCAGAACTCTAAATTGGCTCTGAAAACAATTAAATAGCATTCCCTCGTGAGTCACCGTCTCTTTGAGTAACAGTAGATGGATGATATTCGATAAGTCAATTGAAGGTCAAAGGGGCAGAAAGCTTTGTTTCATGTCTCATAGTTTAAGAAGTTTTTTTCATGGGTGCTTTTGTTATTATTATTATTATTATTGCATTATTATTATTATTGGGAACAGTTTTCCGTGTCGGAAATGAAGACAATGGTTGTAGGTCCACAATAATGTAGCATGCGAGTACCTGGTCTTTAATGGATACTAAAAACTTTCGAACCTTGTACTAGGTTCATCTTCAGTCAAGCTTTTAATATCCATTAAAGATCATATACTCACATGCTATATTATTGTGGACCGGCAACCATTATTATTATTATCATTATTATGGTCTTTAATGGATATCATACTATATTATTGTGGACCTGCAACCATTATTATTATTATTATTATTATTATTATTATTATTATTATTATTATTATTATTATTATTATTATTCTAAGGGCCTTCTCATCTTTTACATATTTTTAGTGCATCTACTTCCTGCCTTACAGTTTTATGGACTTGCTATGGTTGTCATCTGGCTCCGTCAAACTGCCAAGGAGACAGTTATGTATAGACGCTGTTCAACCATGCGAATAGACAAATTGATGTTCATGAGTATTTGTGTTAGTTTTTCAATATTTTCCGTAGTTCCTTTCCACGTGGAACAGCGTGAGAGGGCGCGACGGACGAAGGCATCAGCTGCAGACTTGTTATACCTGTCTGGGCACTCACTGGACCCTTTATGAAATATATCCGTTTTTTTTTTTTTACGGTGGTGGTATAACCAGTCAGGGGCTATTGTACCAAAACGTCCAGGAAAGGGATGGGTTATTATTTTATCATATTATCATTATTGGTGCAGAAATCCCTAATTAGGTCAGTGCAAATATAGATTGGCAAAAATTATTAGACCAGTTTTAATATTTTTTAATTTTGAACATGATATTTACAGTGACATTGTTGATTTCTTCGCCATTTTCGTGACTCATGCGATTATGAGATTTATTTTTAAAGTTATTATTATTATTATTATTATTATTATTATTATTATTTAATTATTATTATTATTATTATTCTTATTATTATTATTATTATTATTCGGTTAAAGGCTTTCATCCTTTAATTTTAACAGCGGACGCCAACAGGAGACATCAAAGAGAACGAAGCAGATAATAATCTTTCGGTCTCCCAGTTATCTGCTTTGTCATTTCGATTGAAGATGATAAACACTGGATTGATAAAGCATTTGAAATATTTATGTTATTTTGCCGCGGCACAGATCTGTCGTTTTGAGAAACCTTTGTGTAAATCATTAACAAACATGGATTGTTACAGTCTCTCTCTCTCTCTCTCTCTCTCTCTCTCTCTCAAACACATTCAAAGAGCACTATTTACAATATTTAAATACATACATACTACATACATACATTATCATATATATATATATATATATATATATATATATATGTATATATAATATATATATATATTATATATATATAATATATATATATTCTCTCTCTCTCTCTCTCTCTCTCTCTTCTCTCTCTCTTCTCTCTCTCTCTCTCTCTCCGTTATAACAGAAAACAACAAATAACATGAAAGCTGTTTTCACTTCCTCTAACAGACAACAGATTTTCATACGCCATAAAGGATAATGAACAGATAGGAAATTAAAAGGGAAGTGTCTACATCAATGCGTCATTTATAAATTAATATCATATTTGAGTTTGAGCTAATTTCTCATCTTCTCTCTCTCTCTCTCTCTCTCTCTCTCTCTCTCTCTCTCTCTCTCTCTTCTCACATCTGGAAAAGGATGCGTCCACTTTTAATGGATGGCATTTTTAATGGACTAAAAATATATGAATTTGTGTCGACTTAAACTATATAGTAGCGTCCTGTTATCTTGATATATTAATTGAAAATTATTTTTCACGGTTGTAATACATGGTTATTATTTTTTTTTTCTTTTTTGCTCTATCACAGTCCTCTAATTCGACTGGGTGGTATTTATAGTGTGGGGTTCCGGGTTGCATCCTGCCTCCTTAGGAGTCCATCACTTTTCTTACTATGTGCGCCGTTTCTAGGATCACACTCTTCTGCATGAGTCCTGGAGCTACTTCAGCCTCTAGTTTTTCCAGATTCCTTTTCAGGGATCTTGGGATCGTGACTAGTGTTCCTATGATTATGGGTACAGTTTCCACTGGCATACCCCATATCCTTCTTATTTTTATTTTCCGGTCTTGATACTTATCCATTTTTTCCCTCTCTTTCTCTTCAACTCTGTTTTCCCATGGTATTGCAACATTATTATTATTATTATTATTATTATTATTATTATTATTATTATTATTATTATTATTATTATTATTGAAATTGTTTATGTGTATTTATTGCATTTTTCCTTAATATTCTTTGCAGTTGATTAATTAATCAAAATCATAATAACAATAAGATTATTATTATTACTATTATTATTATTATTATTATTATTATTATTACTATTATTATTATTATTAACAGAGGTATCATTTTCATTATCCCGAAATGGAGGGAAGTTACGAATTTCAAATCATTGAGAAATATCAAAGCGTGATCCTACCTCCAGCTTACTTGGGACGCATGAAAGATTTTCCCCCAAACGCATAACTTGTAAACATGACATTCCCAACTTTTAACGTATATTAAAACGTACTAAATTCTTCGGTTAAATAGACCCTTGTTTCTCAAACAATAATTTTAGTAAATACGCTATATTTCATCAGAAATAAAATTTCTGTACTGTTCAACATGCAAATTATTTATGCTTTACATTTTCATTCTCATAATTAAATCATAAATATCCTATCCTAAAATTCCAGTATCTTTAACTCAAAATAAAACACCTTTTTCAGACCTTTTCAGGCTCTTCCATAGAGCTTCCCTACTCCCCAACCCCAACAACAGCAACAAAGTAGTTTGTAGGCTTACTCCCCAAGTAAGCGAAATAATGGCCAGATGTCTCAAAGAGAAACGGTTCTCTATCACACCAGAATATAAATCAAGATGGCTCTCCCTCGGGCCAAAGAATTTCATTCCCAGGAAACGCTCGTAAATTCAGAATCGATTTTTAGTTTTGATGGCGCCAGCAGTACCGCATCGTAATAACGGATATGTGTCAGTGGCCCAAAGAAGGTGTTCCAAACCCAATTTTCTTTGCTTGTTCGGAATATAGTTACAAATGCTTCAGTACGGTGATGATTTACTGCTTGAACGAAAGCAAATTGCAGTTGGTCTAAAATGGCTGATAGGGACTCTTGTTCTTGTGATATTCTTACCGGATGAGAATTTTTTATTCAAATGCTTCACACATCGTGTATCTTTTTTATAAGAATATCTCTTTCTGTTGCTATCATAAACTATATACACACACACACACACACAAATATATATATATATATATATATATATCTTATATATATATATATATATATATATATAAATATATATATATATTATCAATGCTAGCGAGAGAGAGAGAGAGAGGAGAGGAGAAAGAGAAAGAGAGAGGAGAGAGAGACGAGAGAGAGGAAATGAGACGAGAGAGAGAGAGAGGAGAGAGGAGAGAGAGTTTGAAATATTTTTTTATATTAACACATGCCGAATATCTGGAGGTGTTTTTTCGTAAAAGATTCTTCTTGAAATAATAAAATAGTTAATCATCCACACGAAAACTTATTTGGCGTCTGAAAACAGGAACAGCAACTGATTCTAATATCATGTGGATATCCGAATATAAGTAGCATAAAAATATGCCAGACAATTTTTGGAGATTTTTTATAAATTCACGCTTAAATAAATGTAATATATTTGTTTTGCGTTTAACACCACTAAAGTAGTAATGATTCGATATTAAACGAAATATGTTTTGTCTCATATCTTTGCAAAAAAGGAGGTATTTTTTTAATATATTGTATAATTAAAATAATATTCCTGACCTGAAATATTTTAAATCTCCTGATTGTGCCCAGTTTTGATAAAAGAGAAAATCTGTTCACATTGCCGGTACTGTGTTGGATGTATCTTACATTTTGTAGTCAAAGTGATGGGCTTCAGCTGAAATTTGTAAATCTTCCAACTTTGCCCATCTAATAAAAGATAAAAAATCAGTTCATATTCCTGGTAATGTACTGGATTTATATCTCAAGCTGACTCACCCATGCCAAGGTTCTCAGACAGAAGTTCTGACCGCTGTACTGTAAAGAGGATTCCACGGATAATCTAAGCTTTGGCGTCTATCGTTTCACCTTTTGTAGGTCTAAAGGTCCGTAAATACTTGGAAAAACTTTACCTTTCTCTGTTTCATGTTTCAGGTTTGAGATCAATGCTATCAGTAAAATAAATGAGATAAATTAAAATAGAATAAATCCGACACTCATAATTACGATCTCGTTACACCCGAAAAAATCACATCAAAAGTTGAGTAAAGTCTTAAACACATTTACCTGTTGAATAATATAAACGCCTAGGCCAAGGTAAACGAGCCAAGTTCAACAGTTGCGGTAGAATCATTTCCAGAAGGACTGTCAGGACTCAATCGATAGCCATTTACCGTTGAAATAAATGTTTACAAGCTTACTGTTTAGAAATGATGAGTAGGCGAAGACCAAACTAAACGAACAAATCCAGCCTCATCTTTGGTGAGCCAAGTTCAGATACTCATATTTCGGACATAAGACACCTCATACCTAGTACCTTTACCAGTGAAAACAGTCGGGGTAATTCTTGGATGGGTGACCGCTGAGATATTTCAAACATAATCGGTCGATGCGTCATATGAATGTTTTATGCCTAGTGGTGGGGCTAGCATCTTCAACCCGGCATGTGTTATAAATCTGAAAGTCCCAGCTTACTTAATTACTTGCGTGCCTTGATAAATTGCCTTATTTTTTATGTATTTTAAAATGATAGAATGCCCCTCGTGGTTATTAATGTTATTTTAAGGATTTAGTTTCCATGGATTCAATTTTCTTTTTTAGTTCTCGTAAGCTTTTTATTTGTTATTATTTTTCCTTTCAATATCCGTCTGTTATTTCATTATGTTCCTTGACTCTTGGGTTGTCCTGGGAAAAATGTTTGCTGTTTATAAACAGCAACAACAACAACAACAACAACACCAACAATAATAATAATAATAATAATAATAATAATAATAATAATAATAATAATAATAATAATAATAATTGAACTTTATATGTATATATGTGTATATATATGTATATATATACATACACACACGCAAAAATATATATATATATATATATATATATGTATATATATATATATATATATATATATATATATATATATATATATATATATATGTATCTATATATATGTATATATATATATGTGTATATATATATATATATATATATATATATATATATATATATATATATATATACATGCTTTCGATGTTTAAATATCTCACATAATTGAAGTATTTTACTTACCAAATTAATGTACACAGCAAACTGGACGATTATATGTATCTTCATTTTTGAGAGCGCACAACACTAATTTACTATTTATTATTGTTTTGTTTGTTTCTTTTTAGTTTACTGTAATAATTTGTTTCGTTTTCTCTTTATAGTTATATTTTACCTCTCCATAAACGGTTTATTCAGAGGTAAATAATTACGATTAAAATTCTCTTACGGTTTTTCAGTCGTTTTCTTTTATTTATATTCTCTTCAATTGTTTATTCCTTGAAGCTTTTTCAGTTTTCCTCGTTTAAGTGTATTTTAATCACTGAATTATCACATTTACAAAGAATTACTTTAGGACTTTAATCCATTCATCACTTTCAGGAATTCATTAAGCATAGAATCAAGTTCGTCTTTAACACTTGTTAGTTTTATGCCTTTGTAATCAATGGTAAAGTCAGTTCAGGGGAGAAAATAATAACGAATTAATCAAAATTTGGAATCGTTACAGTTTCTATTAAGTAAATACCACCGCAAATCAACCACAGGAAGTAAGAAAAAGTAGAAGCTACTTTATTGCCAACTAAGGTCTTTCCAATACAAGGCCTAAATCATGTTGGTATCCTTTACCGACTAAAATTAAATTAAAAAACGAAAAATTAATGCTGGCAATTGTCAATGTGCCACGTCTTTATCTACCCTTATCTCTTCTCACATTCCCTCGAACCGTCACCTAAAATAAAACGCTAGGACATCAGCCGTTTCGCCACTTAAAAAAAGTACTTAATGCAAATAAGAATTAGGTAGAGAGTTTCCGGGTGGCGTCACGACCACATGCGAGATACTGGGAATACTCGGTCGGCACTACCTTCGCTCCCAGCTGCCCGCCACACACTGGAGTGACTCCTAGAGACAGACTGGGCCACTGATGATGAGGGCTCCGCGGCGTTCTTTCTTCTTCTTCCTCGGTCCTCGGGAGAGAAGCCGGAGCCGTTTCTGAGGTTCTGGGAAGTGTATGGGAAATCATATGCAGGTGTCAGTGGATTCGCTGCTGTATGGTGGTACATCGGAGCCGTTACTTGCGCTATTCTATTAGATTATTGTCTTCTTCCTCTTCTTCTTCCTCTTCTTCTTCCTCTTCTTATTATTATCATCATTATTATTACTATTATTATACAGAACATGAACCCTGTTCATATGGAATAAGCCCACCACAGGGACCACTGACTTGAAATTCAAGCTTCCAAAGAACATGGCGCCCATATAAAAGCGGTAACAGATGGTAATAGGAAATAGAAAAAGAAGAGCTCAGTTATTAAAAAAAACGAATGCAAAATTAAACTAGCAAATTAAAAAATAAATGCAAAAAAATAATGAAGTAAATTACGACGAGGGCTCGTGGCAATGCATCGGAATTACAAATAACAAGACGTCCATTTGAAAGCAATAGGAACTACAGAAATAAAGAGTTCATTTATTATAAAAAAAACTAATACAAAATTAAACTAACAAATTGATAAATAAATGCAAAAGAAAATTAATTAAATTACGTAGAGGGCTTGCGGCAATGCATCGGAATTACTCTATAATCGGGAGTCTTTTTCTACAATTATCTATGGTACTGTTCTCATTGTATCTTAAAGGCGTCCCAACTTTACCCCCTTTTCCATATATCATATAGAAAACATTTACCGACTTTTATGAAAGCCGGTGCCCCCCCGCCTGCACTATATCAATTCAGGGCTTCCATTTTAATTTCCAGGGAAGGATTAGGCGCGGAATAAAGAGGGAACGTACACTGTCCATATTCCCCTATCCCACTCGATTTTGTCTGGCATAGAAGGAGGACCTTTTGCCCTTTCGAGGAAAAGGGCGTCATCAATATTCCCGAAAGGACAATTGTGTGAGGTTTTTAGTTTTCTGTAAAAGAAAACTATGGAGATGGCTTTGTCCGTCCGCCCTCGGATCTTAAAAACTACTGAGGCTAGAGAGTTGTAAATTGGTATGTTGATCATTCACCGTCCAATCATCAAACATACCACATTGCAGCCCTCTAGCCTCAGCAGTATTGATCTTATTCAAGATTAAAGTTAGCCATAATACTGCGTCTGGCAACTATATAGGACATGCCACCACCGGGCCGTGGCTCACGTTTCATGGGCAGCGGTTCATAAGCATTATACCAAGACCACTGAAAGATAGATTTATTTTCGGTGGCCTTAATTATACTCTGTACAGAAAGCTTGATTATGCCGAAGAAACCTGGGCCTTCGGCGTGTTTTTTGCTTATTATTTATTGATGATTCTGTTTTCGGACGCTGTTCTGTGTATAACGGTAAGGAGAGGCGTCTGAAAATAATGATTAAAAGTAAACAAGTTTTTTATTCTTTTGATATGCGTTATGATTTAGATCATAGAATAAGGTAATCTGTTTTACATCTCTTGGATAAAATTTAGACTTGGTTTATTTTACCGTAAGCTTGGTACATTCAACGATGCGGCTACAATCGACTGTAGTTCCTATGGGGAAGGCGGAGTTATTCATTTTTACGGACTATGTAGGAAGGAACACATTTACTTCGTGATTTTGGAATGAAACAAGATTACATCATAACTAAAAGTTAAGAGCACAAAATTCTTAGGCTAACAAGTGTCTCTCTAGGAGATAAAATTCTCTCTCTCTCTCTCCTCTCTCTCTCTCTCTCTCTCTCTCTGATATTAATTTTGCCCAGTAATCTCTCTCTCTCTCTCTCTCTCTCTCTCTCTCTCTCTCTCTCTCTCTCTCTCTCTCCTTAAATAACTCTAACTTGAAATAAGTCCAAAATCAAAAAACTACTATTTGATGCCACATGATTACCCAATTGTTCCAGAGGTTCCTGATTCGTTTTACTTATACAAATTCTGTTTAATATCTGTTTTGTGTATACATATCATTAAATGCTTGTCTCATGAATATTTAGTCAGTATTTCCTTCTTTTACATTGTTTTAATCAACTATAGAGTCTAACTTTGAAGGTTTTCTAGCGAAGCGAACATTTAGGAAAAAGCATATTTTTGGAGAAAGTAGATAACAACTTTAATCAAGGTTCCTGATATATCGTAGATCCAATCATCTATAGACCAGTCTTCGTTGTAGAAAAAAAAAATAATATTAACGACTTCTGGAAACTACTTATTGCTCTTTCGAAGACGTCCCAGTTACGCCTGAAAATCCACAAATTATTTCGAGAAGGTTTTATTTTTTATTTTTCCTAGAACAATCATTGGGGAACAACTAAACCAGCCAGCTTCAAATAGGTTAGGAAGTATATAGTTTCTGAGAGATAGGTAAAATTATTGAATGGATCTCAATGTGAAACAATTATACGAATAAAACGTATAGGAAATATATAGTTTTTGAGAGATAGGAAACATTACGAGTTTACACGAAATGTGAGACAATTATGCGAATATAACGATATAGGATATATATAGTTTCTGAGAGATAGGAAAAAAGTATTAATTTAACCAAAATGTATGATAATTAAACGAATAAAATGATACAGGAAGTATAGAGATTCTGAGATAGGAAAAAATATAGATTTAACCACAATGTTAAACAATTATACGAATAGGCAACACAAACAACTTGGTTCGAGAACGAAAGAAACAAAGGTTTAGGGCATACGAAATTAATAAGGAATATAGATAATCTTTTTTTCAATAAACTATACGTTTCCATACAAAGTCTCCCTCGTCTAAAATTTCTATTTATCTTTTCGTGAAGTGCATCCATTCATCTGGAAACGGAACATCCTCGAATAACCTAAATTCGCTCTCGAGTTTCCTACCCAAGGAACAACAATGTTACGTAACTTGATAATCCCGTTTAGGGGAGAAGTGGTCGTGTTCCTTGCTTCAAAGGCTCCGGGTTTCATTGCCACGATGTATTTCATGCAATTCAATCTTCCACTCTCGTGCGCTTCCTTAGTTTCCCACCGGGAAGCAACGTGGGCTTCCTTAATAGATTATTTTATGTTTTTTTTTTTATTTGTTAAATCTGGATTTTCAGTTTACTGTAAAAGAAATCTATTGAGATACTTCCCCCTAGAGAGTACTTCAACTGGTTACTTTTTTTATGTCTTTTTTGTTTGTTAAACCTGGATTTTCAGTTTATTGTAAAAGAAATCTATTGAGATACGCCCCCCTAGAGAGTACTTCCACTGGTTACTTTATATGCTTCAGTTTATCCAGAAGTATTGGTATATTCTGTTCACTGAGGCATCAAAATTTCAAATTAGATCTTCTTGAATGAATTCTTTGCTTGTCATAAAATGTTTAGTGGACGTTTTCGAAACACTAAGAAAAAGCAATGGATGATACATTCGACAAGATCAAGACAATAATGCCATGAAAGCACAGCGGAAAGGAAAACGGGAATAAATCAAGCATAAGGAGAGGTGCGAAAAGACAACCAGATAATTGGAATCAAGATAGAACAGCTAAGAAGATAAAATGTCTGGAATACCACAAGACAGATAATAAATTGGAATCAAAATGGAACAGCTAAGAAAAGATAAAAATTCTGGAATACTACAAGACAGATAAATTGGAATCAAAATGCAACAACTAAGAAACAATAAAAATCTGGAATACCACAGGACAGATAAATTGGAATCAAAATGGAACGGCTAAGAAAAGATAAAAATCTGGAATACCACAAGACAGATAAATTTGAAATAAAAAGAAACAGTTAATAAAAGATAAAAAATCTGGAATACCACAAGATAGATAAATTGGAATCAAAATGGAACAGCTAAGAAAAGCTAAACAAATCTGGAATACCACAACACAGATAAATTGAAATCAAAATGGAACAGCTAAGACAAGATAAAAATCCGAAATACCACAATACCGATAAATTAGAATCAAAATGGTACAGCTAAGAAAAGATAAAAATCGGGAACACCACAAGACAGATAAACTAGAATCAAAATGGAACAGCTAATAAAGATAAAAAATCTGGAATACCACAAGACAGACGACAGAGGAAAAAATGCTACGCAAAAAGATTAAAAACAAAGAGTAGAAAATAATTCTCTCTCTCTCTCTCTCTCTCTCTCTCTCTCTCTCTCTCTCTCTCTTCTCTCTTAACTGTGTTTGCCTTTTTTAAAAAACCACATCCTCTTCCATGTTCACGATTTAGGCAGGGGAAAGAAACGAGGCGACTTGAGAATGGCCGTATTTTAAGAGATTCTATCAAGGAGTGTTTGTGCGCGCCTGCCGGCCGAAATCTAATTTCGTTCCTGGAAGGAAAGAGGACGAAGGAAGTAGCTCTCTGGCAGGAAAAGAACGTCCTACAGGTGACGATGAAGGACAGTAGATTTCCCCGAAGAAATCTTAGCGCGGGGAGAGACTGACTAATCTAATGCTACCGGCGATGCGCTCCTGTCTCGTTTCTGTCAACGCGGTAAAGACGCGAGTAAAATCCATGATTTTTTCTGTGTGCAACTTCGCTTTTCTGAATGCCATCTCCCACCCAGGGGCAAACCTTCCTCACTCGTCCATTTAGGCCTGTGCAGAATTAACTTATCTTTCCTCAAATACTATTTTTGTTGAGACGAGAGTAAAATCCACATATTTTTTTCTGTGTGCAACTTCGATTTTCTAAATGCCATCTATCAACCAGGGCGCAAACCTTCCTAACTGGTCTAGTTAGGCCTATGCGGAATTAATTTGCCTTTGCTCCAACTCTTTTTGTTGAGACGCGAATAAAATCCATGATTTTTTCCGCTAGTAGCTCCTGCATACAGCAACAATAGTCTGCGGGTGATAAACTTCGCTTTTCTAATTGCCATCTATCAACCAGGGGCAAACATTCCTCACTGGTCCATTTAGGCCTATGCAGAATTTTACCTGTGTTCCAACGCCATCGATTTGCCCAGTCATCAACTTTTTTCACATGTACTTTTGAATCTTTTCAGAAATAACGCACGTTTGTTGTAACTCTATTTATGTTAGGACGCGAATAGAATCCATAGATTTATCTGTGTGTAAGTCAGTGAACAGTAATAACAGTCTCGGGGCAATATGCTTCACTTTTGTAATTACAATCGACTTGCCAAGGGTCAACCTTTCTCACTGCTCTATTTAGACCTATGTCCAAATTCTTCTTATGTTAAGACGCGAGTAAAATCCATATATTTTTCCGTGTGTAACTCACGAGCAGTAATAATGCCCACATACACTGAACGATTGTCTGAACGATTGTCGTTGTCGGCCCACACACACACTATTCAGAGAGTAAGAACGATCTCCGCAGCGATTTCAGTCTGAACAAAGATTTTGTCTCGAGAAGACATGGCATCATCTCTAGAAGAGACGCGCGCGATAGCGTTATATGGACAGACAAACCCATACATTGAACGATCTGTGTATGACAAGACTTGAGTCGCAAGCCAGCAACAACCTGGTCGTGACAGATTCTCGCGGAGATCGTTCAGACACGAAATTCCGCCCACTTTTGCATTCAGACAAGCCCATACACAGTGTTTTTGCGAACGATACAGACAGCCGTTCAGATAATCGTTCAGACAATCGTTCAGTGTACGGGGGCCTTAAGAGTCATAAACATCGACCAACCAGGGGTCAGCCTTTCTCGCTAATCCATTTAGACTTATACAGAATTAACGTACCTTTGTCCGAGCTGTGAAATACATGTAATGTCCCTAGAGTGGAGAATTGCTGAGTTCTCTCACTACTGGGTCAAATGAGAACGCGAAATGAGAGCTCACCTTTGTTTGAGAGAAAAAGGGGTATTAAGTTATGTAAAGGATTAGGAGGGGATTGCTAAGGGATTCAGAGAATGGTGGCCAGCCTCCAGCAGAGCATAGTAATAGCCAATTTTCCAGGGGTCTCCAAGGTATATGGCCTAACTTAACTATTATTCAAATTTGTAATACGTGCCGGAAATGAATAGATACTGTAGCACTCAATGGTATTAAACTCTTAGATACACACACACACATACACACACGAAGAGAATCTACATTGACGTACACCAATTAAACATTATATATGCAAATGATTAACTAAGCTACTGAATGTTTGAAGATATTGGGGAGTCAGAAGTCAGCGAGGAAGATAAATGTAAATAGATTGAAGCATAAATTAAACCCCTCAAGTCGTTAAGAGATGAGGGGTTAAGGGAGGTGGTGCGGAAACCTCAATTTAGATATTATATAATTATTAATATATATATATATATATTATATAATATTACATAATACATAATATATTTAGATATATATATATATATATATATATATATATATAGTATATATATATATATATATTATATATATATATACTATATATATATATATATATATATATATATATATATATATATATATATGTATATATATAAATATATATATATATATATATATATATATATATATATATATATATATATATATATATAATATATATATATATATATATTATATATATATATATATATATATATATATATGATATTATATATTATATATATATATATATATATATATAATATATATATATATATGTTTGTATATTCTATGTTGTATATATTATATATAATATATATATATATATATATATATAATTATATATAATAATTATGTATTATAATATTAATATATATATATTGTGTGTGTCATTATAATTTTCATGATTAAGATCATTATAATTATAATTATTTGTTGTTTACTTGCAACTAGGTCGCCGGTTGGAGGCTCAGCAAATACCTGTCGACTGGTAAATAGTCTCTGGCTATTTAATTAAATTATTCATTATTGTAATTGTCCTCTTTTTCAATGGAGGTTTTCATTAACTTATCATATCATTCCATACATGAATGAATACAATAACCATTATTTCTCTAAATCAGAAATGTTTAGCCGATTTACAAAAATCATTTCCACACATTCTATTCTTAGCATCATGGCATTATTTCTCGGTCAATTTCATCATATGCCTTTTCATGGATCCTACAAATAACATGCAACTTTATCTTTTACTCTTAAACTTTCCATAAAAATTTCATAATAAACAGTTGTTCCTAATATTAGGTCTATGTATCACCTTACCCTGTTCTTTGCCCACCAATTCCTGTCACCTGTCACCTTTAACAGTGCGCTAAATAATGCCAAGCCCTGCAATAAGAACACTCATTGATTTCACTTCCGCCTTTATCTAGTGAATCCTTTTTCTTTTAGCCTATATCGCTCTGGGACTTTCAACAAATCCAGAGAAACCTTACACAGCCTGGTCAGCCACTCAGTTAAGGCTTCGTCACCATACGATATCTCGTTTTCCGGCAACTTTTTGTGTCTTTCCATTCATTAACCTCTTAGCTACATTTATTATTGAACTCATGGCAATATTTATTACATCCTCACCAGTCCACTTACCAAAGTATTGTCAAATTTACGTACGTTTTTTCAAGCTCGTAAATCATCCTGCGTTTCTTTGTCTTTCCATTCATTGACCTCTTAAGAACATTTATTACCTCCTCCTGTATCCGCTCACCAAAGTATTGTCAAATTCACAAAAGCTTTTTTACTCTTAAATAATTCAGATCCTTCTTCTACGTCTCTTTAGATGCAAACTCCATCGGCGGAGAACTTTCTCCTCACCAGGGACCTTAATTGCATCTTTTATTCTAAGCGTTCTGGTCAGTTCTATCGATTCCCTATTGAAGACCCACAACTTGATTCGACCGGCCTACTTGAAATTCTGATCAAAATTCCGTTTAACATTTAAAGTTCCAACTTAAGATTCTTCCGTACTTGAGACAAATTTATCGCATGAGTGGAAGGACACGCTCGAACTAAAGGAGCTATTTGTTAGGTTGTTAAATCTTATCAGTGAAGTTCATAACAATTTGAGCAGAAATTGTAAAAAAACAAAGAAAAAAATAAATAAAAATAAAATTAAAATAAATAAAATAGATGAATTAATAAAAATAAAATCTTTTTCTATATCACTCCTTATCTTGGATTTTTTTTTTTTTTTTTTTTTTTTTTAGTTTCCAACTTTTCAATCATTCTGTTTTTCCTAGGACATAGAAGACTTAAACGTCATCATTATTATTATTAGTTATTAGTTATTAATTATTATTTTATTTATTATTATTATTATTATTATTACTTATTATTATTATTATTATTATTAATTCTTATTTATTTTTTTTTATTTTTTTGTTTTTTATTTATTTATTTTCTTATCACAGTCATCTTAGTCGACTGGGTGCATTTATAGTGTGGTGTTCCGGGTTGCATCCTGCCTCCTTAGGAGTCCATCCCGTTTCTCACTAGGTGCGCTGTATCTAGGAGCACACTCTTCTGCATGAGTCCTAGAGCTATTTCAGCATCTTGTTTTTTCAGGTTCTTTTTCAAGGATCTTGGGATCGTGCCTAGTGTCCCTATGATTATGGGTACAATTCCCACTGGCATATCCCATATCCTTCTTACTTCTATTTTTCATATCAATTTTTTTCTTTCTTTCTCACCTAATCTGGTGTTCCATGCTATTGCATCAATGAGTGATACTTTCTTCTTGATTCTCTCATTATTATTATTATTATTATTATTATTATTTTATTATTATTATTATTATTATTATTATTATTTTATTATTGCACAAAGCAGAAATTATAACAAACCTTGAGTATTTTGGAACGATATTGCAAAACTATTTTTTGTAATATAAAACTTCCATGTGACCGAATGGCCAAATGGCTTATTTCCTTCTGATAGATTTTTTATTGTATTTTATTTATCTCTTTCCATTTCAAGTATTTGGTTTATAAACGAGAAGCACTGGAGTTCTCGTTTTTCAAGTAAAAAAAAAAAAAAAAAAAAAAAAAAACACAATGAGATTTCTCTTTCAATATCTAAATGGAAACGTTTCAACGTAAGGTGTCCTTTTTCCATCATATCTATACTCCAGGACATTATGGTCACTCAAGTGGACACGAAAGCTAGCCATGAGTTTTCCTTTTCTGAATCGCTTCGGAAGGAATCAGGAAACAAACACACACACACACACACAGAGCGATTGGAATATTAAATTTTGGCCAAAAGCAGAGAGAGAGAGAGAGAGAGAGAGAGAGAGAGAGAGAGAGAGAGAGAGAGATTGGAATATCAAATTTAGGCCAAAAGCAGAGAGAGAGAGAGAGAGAGAGAGAGAGAGAGACAGACAGAGAGACAGAGATTGGAATATCAAATTTTAGGCCAAAAGCCGAGACCTTACCTTACTTACAGACCTTACAGTTCGTTCGGGTTGCCCCAGGTCCCTCAGTGTGAGGCACCTCTAATGTCTACCAGAGAGTTGCTAGTACATCTTCCGGTATATTTTGCATCTTCCAATCTTGGATGGTCTGGGATGCAGTTTAGATATTTGTCGAGCTTATTCTTAAACACATCTACGCTCACTCCTGATATATTCCTCAGATGAGCTGGCAACGCATTGAATAGACGCTGCAATATCGATGCTGGTGCGTAGTGGATTAATGTCCTGTGTGCTTTCCTTATTTTTCCTGGTATAGTTTTGGGCACTATTAATCTACCTCTGCTTGCTCTTTCTGATATTTTTAGTTCCATGATATTTTCTGTTATTCCTTCTATCTGTTTCCATGCCTGAATTATCATGTAGCATTCTCTTCTCCTTTCTAGACTATATAATTTTAAGGATTGTAGTCTTTCCCAGTAGTCTAGGTCCTTAACTTCTTCTATTCTAGCTGTAAAGGACCTTTGTACACTCTCTATTTGTGCAATATCCTTTTGATAGTGTGGGTACCATATCATATTGCAATATTCAAGTGGACTACGAACATATGTTTTATAAAGCATAATCATGTGTTCAGCTTTTCTTGTTTTGAAGTGCCGTAACAACATTCCCATTTTTGCTTTACATTTTGCCAAAAGAATTGCTATTTGATCATTGCATAACATGTTCCTATTCATCATCACACCAAAGTCTTTAACTGCTTCCTTATTTGTGATTGTCTCATTATTAGGTCCCCTATATGCATATAGCTTTCCTTCTCTGTCTCCATAATTTATTGATTCAAATTTATCAGAGTTAAATACCATCCTATTTTCCTCTGCCCAATCATATACTTTGTTAAGGTCTCTTTGTAGAGCGTTCCTATCTTCATCACAAGTAATTTCTCTACTTATTCTTGTGTCATCAGCGAAACTACTCACTACCGAATCCTTAACATTATGTCTATGTCTTCAATCATAATAACAAAACAGTATTGCAGCTAACACCGTACCTGTGGCACACCGGATATTACCTTGGTTTCATCCGATTTCTCATCATTTGCAATAACTATCTGTTTTCTGTTGTGTAAAAATTCTTTTAACCATCTTCCTACTTTATCTACGATATTGTGTTTTCTAATTTTCTTTGCTAATATATTATGGTCTACTTTGTCAAAAGCTTTTGCAAAGTCTAGATAAACCACATCTGTTTCATTTTCCACTTTTCATATTTTTGAATATGTTCTCACGGTGGACTAACAGTTGGGTTTTGTGTACTTTTTCCGGGTACGAAACCGTGTTGTCCTATATTAAACAAATTATTCTTTATTAAATGTTTCATAATATTTTTCTTCATTACCCTTTCGTACACTTTCATAATATGTGATGTTAGACTCACAGGCCTATGATTACTTGCCTCTAGTCTTGATCCACTTTTGAAAGTAGGGGTGATATATGCTAATTTGTGCTCATCATAAATCTTGCCTGTATCTACACTTTGTCTTAATAATATTGCAAGTGGCTTTGCGATAGAATGAACTACTTTCTTTAACAAAATAGCAGGGACTCCATCCGGCCCTGCAGCAGCTCCATTTTTAATTTCAATAATTGCCTGCACAATATCAGCTTCATTAATTTCTATGTCAGCTAAATATTCACTATTTTCGTCCCTTACTTCTATATCATTATCTTCATTATCTATTCTAGGGGTGAATTCTCTCTTATATCGTTCTGCCAGTATGTTGGCAAATTTCCTTTTTTCATTCGTTAATCTCCCTTCAATTCTCAGAGGGCCTATTTCTATTCTTCTTTTATTCATCTTCTTCGCATATGAGTATAATAGTTTGGGGTTTTGCTTGATATTTAATAGGGTTTTTTCTTCCAAGACCCGTTTTTCATTTTCTTTTGATTGTATAATCTTTTGTTCTGCATTTTCTATCTTACTTTTTAGTTCTATAACTTTCCATGCATTTTTTTCTTTTGCAAGACCTTTTTTCCACTTTCTGATTTTCTGGAACAAGATCCTTCTGTCTCTTGGTATGCATGCCTGATGTTTACTTTTCTTCTTCGGTATATATTTATCTACTATTTTCTCCAATATTTTATATAATATCTCCGTATTTACCCTTATGTCATCACTTACGAAAATGTTATCCCAATCTTTGTTTAATTCTTCATTTATTTCTGACCATTTTATATTTTTACTGTAGAAGTTGTATTTTCCATATCCTTCCCCCTTTTTCATTTCTTGCTTATCTCTGTTTTCACTTGCTTTGGAATGAACTGTTAATTCTATGACATTATGGTCTGAAATACTCGCATTATAAACTATTATTTCTTTAACATAATTCATCTCGTTCACAAATACTAGGTCTAAAGTATTTTCCTTTCTTGTTGGCAGGTGATTTATTTGTTGAATGTTGTATTCTAGTAGCATATCTAATAGCTTTTCAAATTGCCTCTTATCTTCTGCAATACTATTACTCTCTTTTTTATATGTATAAGTACAACCACAATCTCCTATTCGTTCTTTCCATTCTACGAAAGGAAAGTTGAAGTCACCAGATAGGAGAATAGTCCAGTCCTTGTGATTTCTACATATATCATCCAATTTTTCAATTATTAAGTCAAACTCTTTAGTATTAGGAGGTCTATATATTACAATGTTCATTAATTTTTCAGATTCAAATTCTACCGCTATTAGTTCACATTCTGAGTTACTATATTTTTCCTTGTTTTTTGTCTTTCCCATATATTGCGGTTCCCCCTTGATTCCTATTTTTTCTATCTGATCTATAAGTTTGGAACCCTTTTATTTGATCATCATTCCCAGTCTCTTGGGAATACCAGGTTTCACTTATATTCATTATATCTATTTTCTTTTCAATTTGGGTTAGTTCTTCTAAGTACTCTATTTTTCTTTTTGAGTTACTCGTAACTAAACCCTGCTCATTCATCACTATGATGGTTTGCGTGTTTTCTCCTTCATTTAATAATGGTAGTAATAAGGATTTTCCCATGTCTCTTTCCTGTTCTGGTATGTTGTTCTTTTTTTCATTTCCAGAAATTCTGACATTAAAAAATCCAACTTTTCCATAATATTTGATCTTCCTTCATCATAATTATTCATTTTGTGTCTGAATCTGCAATTTTCTCCGTTTCTGCAATATCCTCTTGCATAATAAATACAGTAATTATCTCTTGAGTAGAATTTCGGAGCTGATGCTTTGAAATTTTTTGCTGACACCTCTGCATATCTCATTGGTGGTTTGCTTTTCTCTTTTACCTGATATTCTTGATTTCTCTCTTTATTTGTTTCTTTCTTATTTTGGATTTTATTACTTGGTTGATTATTTATTTGATTATGATTCATGGCTACAGGGTGCATATATTTGCATTTTTTGTCGAACTTACATCCTTTTCCTTTTTTTAGGTTTTTGCATATTTTTGGATGCAGATCTCTGCAATCATCCCCATAGCCATCTAGGTATGCACATTTACCATATATTTCATAGTTGTGACATACCTTAGGATGTTTGTAGTAACATCTTTCTCCAAATCTGCAATTCCCTCTTTTCAAAAGGTTGCAGATTTTGTCTTTCTTGTCTATTTTTTCCTCTTTCCCGTCATTGTGTAGATCTGGGTAGAGCCTCTTCGGGATTTGCTTTTCTGTTGTCATATCGTAATTTATTTCTTCGTAGGTATGCTGCTTTATTGCCTCATATGTAGTATCAATGAGTATCTCTGCATCCATACTTTTATCTTGTTCTTTGTTTTCCTTATTTTTTTCTGTCATTTCCTTTTTGTTTACTTCTCTTCCATTTTCCTCTTCTTCTTCTTCTTCTTCCTCTTCCTCTTCTTCTTCATCCTCAACTATTTGTACATTCAATCTTGATTTAATAACATTGTCTATCCATGATAGACATGCTGAACAAAAAATTCTTGTATCTTTTCTCAAATCTTGCATTACCTCAGCACACTGTGGATGGGTCGGAATGTTGCATGCAGCACATTTTCTGATTAGGTTTTGTGGATTGACTATGCTATACCAAACCTTACACAGTTTGCATGCTTTTGGCATTCTTTTTCCTAATGCATCAATTAGGATATTCACAAGATTCACCTTATTCATTTTCTTTGTCGGAATATGTTGGTTTATGTATATTTTCTTTATGAGTCTCTTGACCACTTGGATTTTATTTGGAACTTCTTCAATTTTTTTCAAGATGTTTTCATTAGATTTGTTCCAGTTTGAAGGATTATATCCTTCTAATATATCTATGAATGCTTTTGTATCTTTTTGGTTAGGACTGTTGCTTATTTCATAGATGAGAAATGCCAGTTCCCTTCCTGCTACCTCATCGTATTGTGAATCCGCCAAGCAAGCTAAATTACGCCATTTCTTCCCGCAGTTGGAACTTACTGCCATCTTGTTCTGATTTACAGTATTACACTTGATAACTAACTTAGAAAGACGCTTTTCCTACTATTTTTCACACTAATCTTATCACCGATAGTTCACGAACACTTCTAGATATTTCTCAAATTCTAGTCGTATGTTAAACTTGTGATATCTGTTGATTAATCTGACTTCACGCAGGAACGTCTCACCAAGCAAGATGGCTACTACGAGAGAGAGAGAGAGAGAGAGAGAGAGAGAGAGAGAGAGACTGGAATGTCAAATTTAGGCCAAAAGCCAACCAACTTGGACCTACTGAGGTCATTCAGAGCTGTTACGGAAATTGACAGTGAAAAGGTTTGAAAGGCGTAACAGCTTTATTAAGAAAGAACTGTTAGAGGGTGGAAATGGAATAAAGTGATTATGAACGGAGGTATAGTAAAAGGAAGGAAAGAGGATGCAGCTAGGGACCGAAGGTGGACGCTGCAAAGACCCTTTAGTAATGCCTACAGTGCACCACGTGAGGTGCACTGGGGGCACTACCCATCCCACGGAGAGAGAGAGAAAGAGAGACAGAGACAGAGATATAGACTGGCAGACAGACAGGCAGACAAACGGAGTGACTGCTAGACAGACAAAAGTTCGAATATCTTAAAAATTTGAGAAGAATTTTTCCACACACTGCCTCCCAAAGCAGTCGACTAATCACCAGATACTAACTCACTGCTAAAGTTAGCAAAGGCAAAATGCTTTCAAGTCTATCAACCTATACTCTGTTTTTTTCCATCTGTCCATCCGCCTGTGGTGTTTGCGCATGGTAACACTGCGTCCCGGGCTTTAAATAATATCCTATTTCGTATATTAACGGTGTAATTTGCTTACAGTAAATTATTAAAACACTTTTCAGATGCAAATGTACACCCAAATATCCTTTTATTTACCTAAAACTTACACATAGCGTAACTATTTAAAGCCCGGGACGCAGTGTTACCATGCGAAAACATAACAGGCGGATGGACAGATGGAAAAAACAGAGTATAGTAATAAGCGCTTCTCACTCTATTACAGAAACGACAGTAATTAGTGTTGTATCATATTTCTTTTTACGGTTACAGTGAAAAGATTTAAATAGATACTTTTAATGGCATTGTCTGAGTTGACTTATTTGTAACCCAAATTCTACTGACTATTTATTTTCGTTTGCTATATCACTTTCAGTTTAATTTTAATATTCATTCGATTTTTCTGTCTACGATGGCATAGGAAAATGCGTTAGATTTGTTTTTTTTATGGACGAAAACAGTTTTAATTAAAATCGTCGAAATCTGTTGTTCGTGAGAAGAAACTCTCATATACATTGTTTTTCAAACTAAACTTTGCTTCGTGGTGCTTCTCACTGGAAAGTTGGCTACCATCCATTTCCTAACAAAAGTTTTTATTGAAATTCTTACAGAAGACAGTTTTGATTTCCGTTTTCATAAAAGAAATTATTCCCTTTATGAATAAAATTAAGTCTATTTTAGTTTTACGAGACCACCGAGCTGATTAACAGCTCTCCTAGGGCTGGACCGAGGGAATAGATATTTTTACGTGACTAGGAACCAATTGGTTACCCAGCAACCTGTCCTACAGCTTATTGTGGGATCCGAACCACATTATATCGAGGAATGAATTTCTAATCACCAGAAACAAACTCCTCTGATTCCACGTATGGCAGGGTGGTGAATCGAACCCCTGACTACCGAATCGGTAGGCGAGCACGTAAACCTCCCGTCCAACGAAGAACTCCGTTTATGAATAAAGTGACCTAAAGGGACTTTTGTTTATGTTTTTGCAGTCATCCCCAGCGGGCTTGTACTGAACGCGAAACAGAGATTGATACGTACCGGGTTAAAACCCTTGGAGGGTCAATATCTATGAAAGATCCATTGGGATGTTTTGGAGGAAGTGGCGTCTTAAGTAATTGTATCTTATACCATAAATAAAAAGGTGCGAAGAACTCACTTCCCTTAATGACAGTTTTAAATGAAGATGTCAGATGTTCAAGAAATAAACTAACTCAATAAAATCCCAAAATATAATAGGGAAGGCTAAAGACACGTTGCTCGAAAGATGACGTGGAGCAAGATATGATATTTATGGTGCAACTTATCCTTCGAATGTTGGGTTGTAAATTAATATTTTCCGCTAAACATTAAATTTTGTGTTTTCAAGTGACTGAACAACACAAATAGCTTCCGTTGCGTTTATCTGAAAAAATGAATAGGTAACTGCAGAGTAAACAAGTGAACATACATCCGCTGAAATATGAATCAAGTATCAAAATTCAGCTGATAAAAAATAGGGTCTGTATTAAGTCTTGTCCAAATTTTGTGACAGAACCGTGTGAGGTGGAACCAATAACCTTTCCAGCAGAGAGACAACAGCCAACAGGAACACTTCTCCAAACTAAATACATGTTATTAGACCACCACATCTTTAATCGAGTTATGAAAGTTGTGATGGCAGGGAGTTGTCTTGTGTGCTTCTCGGGAGATTGAACTAATTTGTTTTTATTTTTTTTTTACAAACGTCTCATTATTATTCCTGCAAATAACTGAGGACTCTGGGGAGTTTATATCTCTGTGGTTATTTATTTAGCGCATGCGCTGTGCTTATGCTTTAGATCATGGTCTTCCGTCTAACATGAACTGAGCAAAGAATAAGGAATGAGGAAATCGTATTTTTTAATTCACTTAACTAATGATATGTAAAATTCGAAGTGAAAAAGGGTAATATATCGTTTATTTTCTTACCTTACTAATTAAAGGCAGAATGTTTTTAAAACTTAAACTTTCACCTCATTTAACACAGGAAGTCATTTAGGGTGAGAAAGTGCTATACTAAATTAATTAACCTTTTAGTACCAAGCGAATGTCAAGTTTGGCAAGATTAGCATCCCAGTGAGAGACTGCCAAAATGTTAATTTGGGTACAGGAAAAAGAAGGATTTAAGACTTAAACTGTAAACCTCAATTAGCATATGAAATTCTTCAACGAAAGCTTAATACTTTATATCACTAATTCACATTATAGTACCACAATCAACCCATCTCTATGAAAGCCGATTTGTAAGTGTGTGATGCCTGGCTTATTATGTATCTGTTACTTATATGCATGTATATATATATATATATATATATATATATATATATATATAATATATATATTATATATATATATTATACATCGTAAAGTAGGTGTGGAAACTGTATTTAAAACAAAATTTAGAATATACTCGCTATATTTAGATATATTAAGTTAAAACACTGATTTATTAGCATATAGTTAATGGTTTCTAAAGTTTTGTCCCTTAGATGTTTTCGTCTTCAAATAAAAATATTTTTTGTATTTGTTAAAGCTTTGGAAAAGCTTAAACGACCTTATTAAAAATCTTCTCAAATTATTTACTTTGCACCCATCAATAAAAAAAAAAAGATTATTCGACACGGCGCTCTGAAACGATTATTTTGCGCCCATCAAAAAGAAAAAAAATTGATAAGACACGACACTCCGAAACGATTATAGAACGATTATACACAAGTTCAAGAACGATCGTACACAAGTTCCTTGACATTTTCCAGCGGAAAGCTTCTTTTAGACTTTTCGCACCCGCGTATTTTCCTAAACTTTTTCTCTTTTTTCCTTCTGGAATCAAATTACGTCACGCTCGCGTTTCCCAGGAGCAAAAAAAAAAAAAGACCTTTGGGGAAAAATGGGGAATCACATTTTCAATGACGTAATTATGCTGGGGAACGTTATCCTGTCGTTTTTACAGAGACGCTCGATTTTAGCGCTTTCGGATAATGGGAGAGAAAGAGAGAGAGAGAGAGAGAGAGAGAGAGAGAGAGGATGACGCTGAAGATTCGATTGTAATTTGAAGGTCCTACTTCATATGTATATATACATATGCGTATTAATACGTATGTGTATGTATATATACGGGTATATATATACATATGTGTCTATATATATATATATATATATATATATATATATATATATATATATATATTATATATATATATTAATACAGGCAAAATGGAATCCGTATTTTATGAGTATATATTAAACTACGTGCCATTGTGCCTTTCAACGAACACACACACACACACACACACACACACTACACACACACACACACACACACACACACATATATATATATATATATATATATATATATATATATATTATATATATATATGTATGTATGTATGCCGAAAAGGCAAGACAGGGTCATATTCACTTGGCTATCAAAAGAGATACAGAGCGGTTCCGTCTGTCCCGAATATATTCGTGTCAAATTCCCTCCTTGGATTTGAAACCAGCCAAACTCCACTTTGACACTTGAATGCTAAATTGGAAACCGGTCATTTTATTGGAAAGTCTTATCGTCTTACAAGCCATAAATATTTCATATTCATAGATAACGTATATATATATCAGCCGATGAAGAAAGAAATTAGGTTCACCACCTGACGTAATTTTTGTCAGAACTTTATGACTACGTCAGTTTACCCTAGAGATTTTTTACAGCCGCCAATTATTTATTAGAGAAATCCCAATTAAATTGAATGGAATTAAAAACTTTTATATTTCTCCAGCTCTGAATTTTGAGAGTTTTGAGAATATATATTGCCGTGGGAGAAAAACATTAAGCAGGGAATATCAATAAAAAAAATAAGTACGGGGAGAGGGTCTCTTTCCCATTAATTATTATTATTATTATTATTATTATTATTATTATTATTATTATTATTATTATTATTATTATTATTATTATTATTATTATTATCGTTGTTGTTGTTGTTGTTATCCTTTTTATTAAAACACCCTTTACATTTTCTCACCTTTGAATTTTGGGAATATATATTGCCTACTATCGCCGTGGAAGAAACATATTAAGAATGGAATATCAATAAAGAAATTAGTACATGGAGAGGGGTCTCTTTCCAATTATTATTATTAGTATTATTATTATTATTATTATTATTATTATTATTATTATTATTATTATTATTATTATTATTATTATTATTATCTCGATCGCTTTTGCCTAAATAGTAGCTTGCTTACATAAGTCTTATGTCCAAATATCTTGTCCTTCAATTTCATTTAACTTCGGTATAGGAAAACGGTCACTGGAATTGATATATTCTCCGAAATGCGCGCCACCACCAAGGTCTCTTTTTTGGGAGGCGAATATCGGAAAATGCTATGGCGCGAAATCACTAGAACCGCCTAATCCTGAAAGATTACGTTTCCCCGAAAACATATTTCCTCCACGAGTCAGACCAGCAACACTGTAGACCCCAATTCGGTCGCCTGAATGCCCTCGACCCTTCCTTTCCCTGGGTATTCATTCGCCTCATTCGTAATCTCAGGAAAGGTGTCCATTCACCCCATGTCGTGGCAATAATAATAATAATAATAATAATAATAATAATAATAATAATAATGATAAGAAAAGCGATGGGCCCCTAAGGAGGTAGGATGCAACACGGAACCCCACACTATAAATACCACCCAGTCGAATTGGAGGACTGTGATAGACAAAAAAAAATAAATAAAAATAATAATAATGAACCAAGGAAACACTGTAACGAGGCTGTAATATTGAGAATTAAATGGCACAATAGTGTTAAGAATATATTTTCAACCCTGTATTTAAATATATTTTTAACACTACATTGGCTTTTAATAATAACAATAATAATTATAAGGATCCAAGGAAACCCTGTAACGAGGCTACAATATTGAGAATTAAATGGCACAGTAGTTTTTAGAATATATTTTTAACACCACTGTGGTTTTAATTCTCAATAATAATAATAATAATAATAAAATAATAATAATAATAATAATAATAATAATAATAATAATAATAATAATAATAAGGGAGTGATAGAAAACGATCAGGCAAAGATCCTCTGGGACTATGGTATCAGAACGGATAGGGTGATACGTGCAAATAGACCAGACGTGACGTTGATTGACAAAATCAAGAAGAAAGTATCACTCATTGATGTCGCAATACCATGGGACACCAGAGTTGAAGAGAAAGAGAGGGAAAAAATGGATAAGTATCAAGATCTGAAAATAGAAATAAGAAGGATATGGGATATGCCAGTGGAAATCGTAACCCATAATCATAGGAGCACTAGGTCACGAATTCCCAATAATCCCTGAAAAGGAATTCTTAGAAAAAACTAAGGAGGCTGAAGTTAGCCGTCCAGGTCTCATGCAGAAGTGTGTGATCCTTAGAAACGGCACACATAGTAAGAAAAGTGATGGACTCCTAAGGAGGCAGGATGCAACCCGGAACCCCACACTATAAATACCACCCAGTCGAATTAGAGGACTGTGATAGAGAAAAAAAAAAAAAATAAATAAATAAATAAATAATAATAATAATATAATAATAATAATAATAATAATAATAATAATAATAATAATAATAATAATAATAATAATAATGTGGCGCCGTGGAGGAGTGGGTTAGGTCGTCAATAAACTTAAGTCAAGTTAAGCAACATTGGGGCTGGTCAGTCGTTGGATGGGTGACCGCTCTCTTTGGCGTTGATTCCTTGGGAAAGGATCTTTACCATAATTTCCTCAGTCTACTCAGCTGTAAATGAGTACCTATCCCTGATGGGGTAGGGTCCAGCTATGGGTTAAATAGCAAAACTCAGCAATGATGGAAAGAAATGAAGGAATAAACGACAACGACGTAAATGGAACCTCTGGCAACAGCCGAGCTTCGTCCGGCAACCAGGTATTCAACCCAATTGAAGGGGAAGACGGTCAGGTACTTGGAGGTCGTCATCCAGCAACTGATCACCCCAACGACAGTAATCAACAGCCTGAGATTGGAGCCGAACCAAGTAAGAGACTCTGGGAAAACATATGGAGCAATCCGGTATCACACAACAAACATGCAACATGGCTCCAGGAAGTCAAGGAAGAAGAAACAGGGAGAATAAAACAAAGATTCACAGAGATCACGACAGACACAGTCAGACACCAACTAAAGAAAATGCCAAACTGGAGAGCCCCAGGTCCCGATGAAGTCCATGGATACTGGCTCAAAAACTTCAAGGCCCTACACCCACGAATAGCAGAACAACTCCAGCATTGTATCTCAAATCACCAAGCACCCAAATGTATGACCACAGGAAAAACATCCTTAGTACAAAAAGACAAGTGTAAGGGAAATATAGCCAGTAACTACAGGCCTATCACCTGCCTACCAATAATGTGGAAATTACTAACAGGTATCATCAGTGAAAGGCTATACAACTACCTAGAGGAGACAAACACCATCCCCCACCAACAGAAAGGCTGCAGAAGGAAGTGTAGGGGCACAAAAGACCAGCATGTTTGTTGTGTGATACCGGATTGCTCCATATGTTTTCCCAGAGTCTCTTACTTGGTTCGGCTTCAGGAATTTCTGGGTGGTTGTCTTCCCCTCTTAGTTGGCTGTATAGTCTTTTCTGGTTGGTTCCGAATAGTTTGTTCTGTTGGTATCCCTTATTCCTGTTCATGTACCGTTGGATCTTGTGTGCTTTGGTTTTAATCCTCTGTTTTACATCTTCTATTGTGTTGTTTAGTCCCCTCTCTTGTACTTTGTATTTCTCGTTGAGTTCCTCCCTTGTTTTCTTGCTTCTTATTTTTTGCCTTTTTCTGCCATCTCTTTCAGTTTACTCAAGTCAGATCTCATCACCATGATTTGCTTTGGGAGGCGCCTTTTCCAAGGATGGTTTGCTGGTTTTGGTTTCCTGTTGGGTTGGTTTTTGTGCTGGGTGGTGTTGTTGTTCGAATCCCCATCCAGTTCTGCTACTAATCTTGCTCCTGCATATACCAAGTTATTGTTTCTGTGATACTGGTGGTGTGTATGCCCATTATTTCATGACCTCACTTGTTTTCTCCCTTAATTTCTTGGTGTGTAGGCTTTCATGGAAGGGATCCTTTGTTTCTCTCTGTATCTGGCTCCATCCATTGTCTAATCTTTTCTACCCATTCCGTCCTCTCTGTTACTTCGTCGGTGTTTCTTCGTGTGTCGTTGTTTGGTACCTCATCCTCCCTCTCGTCTTCTTTATTGGCAATCGACCTGCTCAGTTCGTCTTCGTGTTTTGTAAGTTCGTTGTCGTGTGTCCATTTCCCTTTGTCCGAGTTTCTTCTCTTTCTGTTGGGGAGAGAGCCAGTTCTTTTTCTTTATGTTCCTTACTTGGTCTGCCAACCTCTGCTCTGTTTGGGGGGTGTTATTCCTCTCATTCCAGATGTTGACCAATCTTCTTCTATATCCTCTCTCCGTCGGGTTGCTTCTGATGTAGCATCTCCATATGTAGGAAGTGCAATACGAAAAATGAAACCATAAACCACATAGCAAGCGAATGCCCGGCACTTGCACAGAACCAGTACAAAAAGAGGCATGATTCAGTGGCAAAAGCCCTCCACTGGAGCCTGTGCAAGAAACATCAGCTACCTTGCAGTAATAAGTGGTACGAGCACCAACCTGAGTGAGTGATAGAAAACGATCAGGCAAAGATCCTCTGGGACTATGGTATCAGAACAGATAGGGTGATACGTGCAAACAGACCAGACGTGACGTTAATTGACAAAGTCAAGAAGAAAGTATCACTCATTGATGTCGCAATACCATGGGACACCAGAGTTGGAGAGAAAGAGAGGGTAAAAATGGATAAGTATCAAGATCTGAAAATAGAAATAAGAAGGATATGGGATATGCCAGTGGAAATCGTACCCATAATCATAGGAGCACTTGGCATGATCCCAAGATCCCTGAAAATGAATCTAGAAAAACTAGAGGCTGAAGTAGCTCCAAGACTAATGCAGAAGAGTTGTGGATCCTAGAAACGGCACACATAGTAAGAAAAGTGATGGACTCCTAAGGAGGCAGGATGCAACCCGGAACCCCACACTATAAATACCACCCAATCGAATTGGAGGACTGTGATACAGCCAACAAAATAATAATAATAATAATAATAATAATAATAATAATAATAATAATAATAACTGTCAGGCTAAAGAGGCCAACTGATCACATTGGTGAAAGCTTCCTGCATAAAACAATATACATAACTACTACTGCTGACTTTCTTTTTCCATTTAAGATCACGAGAAAGTGATGGTATCAAATAATAATAATAATAATAATAATAATAATAATAATAATAATAATAATAATAATAATAATAATAATGTCTGCAAGGATGATGTTGTGTGCCTTTTGCTCTGAAAAGAGCAAGAATGGAATTGGTTTGAAGGGGATCAGAGACGTAATCAGATTCCTTTAGGGAGTACATGTTCGTCAAAGGTGTTTTTTTTTTAGCCTTGAGTAAGACGCTCCATGCAGATTACCTTTTTTTTTGTATCAGAATACTAATTGAATTTTATTTATTATAATCAAGTGAAAAAGGAAAAAAAACAAGATTTTCCCCTCATGCATAAGTTGTAAACATTATATTCGTAACTTGACGTAAATGAAAACGTGCTAAAATCTATGGTCAAATAGAGCCTTGTTTCACCAACAAGAAATTAAAATGAATACGCTATACTTTATTAGAAATAATTTTTCTGTACTGTTTAACATGCACATTATTGATTTTTTACACTTTCATTTTAATAAATAAATCATAAATATCCTATCCTAAAACGCCTGTATCTTTTACTCGACGCAAAACACCTTTTTCAGAAATTTTTAGGCTCTTCCATAGACCTTTCCTATTCCCCCAACAACAACAACAACAACAACAACAACAAAGTAGTTTGTAAGGTTACTCCCCGAGCAAGCGAAAAGAAAATGAAATGTCACATTCATAAGATCCCATCTTGAAATACTAATATATCACTCAGGTAACTGAGTACGTTAACAATATTCTTGAAAACATCATCAATAACAAAGCGTTATTCAATATCATCAACTAGCCAAAGAATTTAGTAGAGGGATATTTGATTTAATCATATTTACTGAACTATGAACGAATTTCATTCGACGTTTACCTGATATTATCCAGAATTCTAATAAACTAAGATTGTCTTCTCCGGCCGACTATTAGCACCTTCAAAATAAATGTAAATAAAAAATTATATTGGGGGACATGATTGAAAGCTGAAACGAAAAATGATACTGTAAAGATTTAGACCATTGGTTCTCAACATTTATTTTGGCCCATGTACCA
>NC_061094.1:45741690-45789190 GCF_015104395.2 Macrobrachium nipponense
TGGCTATTATGCATTTCATATGATTTAATTCGGTGAATTGGGGCCTTAATAAAGCTAAATATTCTGCTTGGTAGAGAAATTCAGTGTTCGGAATGATAAAGGTTTAAAGTCCAGTCAAATATGAAGTTCTGACAGAGACGACTCATGTTCAAGTTTCCATTAATAACCACTATCATTATTAACTATATCAACACGTACACAGACATACATAAATGTGTATGGTTATGTATGTATATGTATATATATATATACTATTATATATAATATATATATATATATATATGCTATGTATATACATGAAGCATGGACAGAGAATATTCGTTTTCAAGTGGCCATTAATAACACTACCATTATTTCAACTATATTAAAACACACACTTACATACATAAATGTATGCATACATACACACACATCACACACATACACACACACACACACACACATATATATATATATATATATATATATATATATATCTATATATATATATATATATATATATATATATATATATCTATACATACATACATATATATATATATATATATATATATATATATATATATATATATATATATATATATATGCTACACACAACACACAATACGTGTGTGTGTGTGTGTTTATGTGTCGGAGAGAGAGAGAGAGAGAGAGAGAGAGAGAGAGAGAGAGAGAGAGTACTGTATATATCCTTTAATACTGCTAATTTCGAATTTTACCTCAAATGCGATTAAAACAACCTAACCATCTAATGTGTATCACTTCACTATACCCGGAAATTATAAATAATTATCCACAATTATGTTTATTAACAAATGCTTTATTTAAGAAAATTCAAGATATCAATGAAAAATAAAATCTTTTGATCCTCTCTATACGTTTCTTCAGGTAAGTGAAGATAAAAAAATAATTCATAAAAACAATATTTGCTTATATACATAATTGTAAATGTTCATTTACAAAATTTATCACGTTCGGTTAATCATTAGGTTAAAGATAAAGAATTTAAATTGCCATTTTATACCGTTGCCGATGGTATTCCAAGTCCATATCTCTTAAGTTTTTCTCCAGTTGATGAAAAAAAATGACCCTTTCCAAGAAAATCTTTGTAAAATAACAATAAAGAGACGTTCAGCGAAAAGGCAATAATTCAGAAAAAAGTTCAATTTCGAAAAATAAACTCCAGCTCTTTTTCCAGTAGTCGAGATGTTTTTCAATATAGAGTTTTCTAGGAAAGACAATCCCAAACGTTCCTAGATTTGGACAGTAATCCCATAACATCGTCGAAATATATTAGAAAAGAGACCTTAAGTGTTATGTCTTCTAGATAGAGATTTGTTCTTAATATTAAATATATAGGTGAATCCCCATCCAATAAAAATGAAGCTGAGTCAGCTTTCCTTCGTAGAGGACGAGAATTATTTTACGGCTTCTCTCTCTCTCTCTCTCTCTCTCTCTCTCTCTCTCTCTCTCTCTCTCTCTCTCTCTGGTGTACGAACGTCACCCAGATACGAGGAATATGACACATTACTATTACTGATCTTTCCATGAAGGAAGAGAATTATTGTACAGATTTTATTACCTCTCTCTCTCTCTCTCTCTCTCTCTCTCTCTCTCTCTCTCTCTCTCTCTCTCTCTCTCTCTCTCTCGCTCTCTCTCTCTCTCTCTCTTTCTCTCTCTCTCTCTCTCTCTCTCTCTCTCTCGTTTCAATGCGTTACTCAAACCGGCGGATTACAACGCACTGCTGTGCTTGCTAAGGAGGATGGGAATTATTGCAAGCATTTTATCAACTCCCTCTCTCTCTCTCTCTCTCTCTCTCTCTCTCTTCTCCTAAAGACGTTACTCAAATCGGAGCATTATATTGCATTTACATATATATACAGTATTATATATATAATATAGATATATTTATATATATATATATATATATATATATAATTATTTCAGTAGGTAAAATAAATAGTAAGCTTTGAGAGCGATTATCTATGATGCAAGTATCGATACAATGTAACTGAAAAAGGAGAAGATCAATTTCTATTGATAAAAGAGCATTACGATCTATTCACCTCAGTATACACTGATTTTTGGCAATGACCTTGTATAGTCTTTTGTTCCCGTTGCACATATCGTTGCAGATCCTTTGTGTCTGCAGCATTCGATACTGATTGGCCCAAGCGCTCAAGTGTTTTGTTGCGTCACTGTTAAAGCGACCGGCTGTGTAGCAAAAACTATCTGCATCCTTTTCCCACAGTTAAACAAAATAAATAAATAAATAAATAAAATCTTCTCAATCTGGTAGGGTTCACTCACAAGCTCACTAGATAAATAAACTTCTAAAGTCACGTGACATAAATATTCTCACCCTCTTCCTATTTTCATAGTTCAGTGTTCTTAATTTTAGTAAAAACTATCTGCGCTACTTTTCCACAGTTACAAAAAAAAAAAAAAAAATTCTTCTCAAACTGGGAGGTTTCACTCAAAAGTTCACTAGATGAACAAACTTCTAACAATATACGACTCAAATATTCTAGCATCACATGACACAAACATTCTAACCCTCTTCCTATTTTCTTAGTTCAGTGTTCTTAATTTTAGCAAAAAATATCTGCGCTACTTTTCCACAGGGAGGTTTCACTCACAAGCTCACTAGATAAATAAACTTCTAACAATATACGACTCAAATATTCTAACCCTTCCTATTTTCATAGTTCAATGTTCTTAATTTTAGCAAAAACTATCTACGCTACTTTTCCACATTTAACAAACAAACAAAAATCTTCCCAAACCGGGAGGTTTCACTCACAAGCTCACTAGATAAACTTCTAACAATATACGACTCAAATATTCTCACCCTCTTCCTATTTTCATAGTTCAATGTTCTTAATTTTAGCAAAAAAACAATCTGGCCACTTTTCCACAGTTAACAAAAAATCTTCTCAAACTGGGGGGTTTCACTCACAAACCCACTAGATAAAAAAAAATTCTAACATCATATGCGTCAAATATTCTAACCTTCTTCCTTTTTTCATAGTTCAGTATCCTTAAATTTAGGTTGATACATCATACATATAATTATATCTAGAAAATATGTTCACCCTCCCAGTATTGAGAGGTAGGTCCAACACACTCATTATTTTTAAAAGCAAATGATTAACCTTATTATAAGATTCCTGTAGGCAGATATGCTAAAACAAATAGGTCAAGATCAACAATAAACTGCACGTTATTTTGATAGGAATAGCCGCAATTATTGGATGGAAACTAGGAGTTCTGGGAATATTGCAAAACTGGTATATTATAAATAATATTTCCATTTCGTTGAGAGGGGTCCGCAGGACTGCAGAAAATAATTGAAAATTGCCGGAAATGTTTGCTGCCTCGATGTAAATTCGTAGTGGCCAAAATATGAGGTTATCAGTATTGTTTTCTGTACATAAAGAGATAGTCTATAAAACAAACGAATTTTCCTTAGCACCACCCCCCATCTCTCTTCTTTCTCTCTCTCTCTCTCTCTCTCTCTCTCTCTCGTCTCTCTCTCTAAATCTTCTTCTCTCTCATTCTCGTCTCTCTTACGACATACGTACACATACACGTACATATATATATATATATGTATATATATATATATATATATATATATATATATATATATATATATATACTATATATATACGTATATATATATATATATATATATATATATATATATATATATATATATATATATATATATATATATACAATATACATATACATGCAGTTGCAAAGCCAAAAGAACAAAGGAAGGAGAAGAATGAAAGAGAAGGAAGGAGTAAATTAGATAATAAATCAATGGAGATACGAAATTTCTGTATAAAGGGATATACGAATTGCCTAGAAATGACCAATTCATCGGGAAACAATAGAATCAGGTAAGACAAACACAAAGAGAAGAGTTATTCTCTGCCAGTGCAGACAATATTGGTATTTCAGGATATAACTGTATAACCGTTTTCTATATAACTGGATTACCGTTTTCTCTCTCGCTGTGGGACTGTAAACAATCATTTCTATTATCATTTTTGTATGTGTGTGTCTCTGTGTCTTTCCAGCTCGTATTATCCTAGTTTATGGATGTCCTTCACGAATAAAATTTCACTTGGCACTGCAAAGTCACTGGGTTGTATGGTGGTAGAAGATATCAACTAAAATAAATGGCTATTGATATTCTATGATCTCACGTTTACGTTATCATCATTCTCAGTGCAGTTTGTAATGAAGTTTATTATGGTAGATTATCTGAACTTCATGCAAGGAATTGTTAATTTAATTTTTTAGTAAGTTTTCCCCGCGCTTTCACAAATCAGATGCCAGTTCATTATCACTTGAAAATTCCATTGATTGTTTAGAAGAATTATATATATATATATATATATATATATATATATATATATATATATATAATATTATATATATATATATATATATATATATAGGGGAAGAGGAGGCGTTAACTTTTTGTTTTTTCCTCTCGTGGTAGCTGCGTGTAGCTGACTGGTTACGGGCTCTTCACTGTATGTCCTGATTTCTGGGTTCCTAGATTTGCGCCCGGGAGCCGACGAAAAAATTATTATCAACTAAAAAATTCCCCTTCAGTTAACATATATGAAAAATATATTAATTCTGAGGTATATATATATATATATATATATATATATATATATATATATATATATATATATATATATATATATATATAATATATATATATATCTATATTATATATATATATCTATATATATAGTATATACATATATATATATATATATATAGATTATATATATATATATATATATATTAATATATATATAAACGTGTGTGTGTGCTTCCTTATAAAAGCGTATGACATATTTCTGTCTGTCAAAGCTATTTCAACGTATCGCTCAAGTCTAGAATTATATTTCTATGGAACAGATGTATGGCGTTGTATCTGTTTAGTCGACGTTTTGTTAAACCATATCCAGTGTGCTAACATGTTCAGGTCACCTCTACCTATTCGTCCCATGACGCTGTATGAATGAATACGTCGTCCACAAAATTTTCCGACGATCATTTTCCTCGACGTTTACCTGTCAGCTGAGTTAATTGTAAATAAAACTTCTGAACGCAAGTCACGATGATAATGTTAAAGGCACTACCTTGTCATTAACACAAGAAAAGAAACACCAAACCACCTGTAACTGACAAACATTATTAGTCCACTCAACCTCATGAATACCCAGCTTGGAGGCCATGGTGTCCTCGTCAGCTCTCTCTCTGAAAGTGGATAAACAATCCATATTCAACAGCTACTCAGGAGTTCCGCTCATGTCATTTTGAAAGTTAAAAATTCCTGCAGATACGTCATAACGTGTGGTCTGTTTCAGAGACGGGAATATTGCTCAGTTAATACTAATATCCGTTTCTCTGCCTTGCTTCTGTTTCTCTTGTTTTTTCTTTTATCTTTTGCTATTGTGTTTCTATTTTTTTTTTTTAATATGGGAGACCTCTTCTTTATTGATTTCCTATTACCCTCTGTTATTTCTTTTTAATAAACACCGTATTCTTTGGAAACTTGAGTTTCAAGTCAGTGGCCCCTGTGGCTTGTTCCATATGAATAGGGTTAATTTTCTGAATAATAATAATAATAATAATAATAATAATAATAATAATAATAATAATAATAATAATAATAATAATTATTATATCTGACAAGTTCATAAAGCGATTATACGAATTATCTTTTTAATCATTCTTGTGACGTGCAAAATAGTGCAGAGGAACTAGGAGTGAAGTCTAAGACCCAAGGTATAGTTTGATTTCGACGAGTGTAAAAAAAATAAAATAAAATAAAAAAATAAAAAATAAAGAGATTTATAACTTGGACGAAACAAAAAAATTAAATTACACTAAAAATATACATGAAAATAAAAATAATGAAGAATTCTCTATGGTTTGGTTCACCAACTACCAAAAGGAACGGACCAATCAAGGCAACGGGTATTCGAGAACTATTATAAAATTCATCTACCATGAGTTATGATGTATGAAAAGGATATTCTACGCAGCAGATTTTGATTTTAAAGTCTTCTAAAAAATCACTTAGAGGAAGCATAATATTTTTACAACGAGGAATGACTGTGTAAAATATTGATAAAAGGTAAATTGCCACGTGATATAAATCGCGCAATGTGTATTATGAAGACATCTTAGCGGCAATAAAATTAATCGTGAGTAATATTTAGCGCTCTCGAAAGGGCACAATTCCGCATTCTGTTCGTTGCAAAAGCAAGTCATTTCCCTCAAGCGTCCTCTAAAGTCGAGGGTATTTTAACTAAAAGCTTTTGGGGCGCTGGAGACGCAATCTCTTTCTGTAAAACCTTAAGACAAGCAACTTTAAAAACTAGTAAAATTAAAGGGCTCAAATTTAGCAATGCGGAAGGGAGGATTAGTCTGGAGAATGGAGATAAGGTTGGGTTTAGCTAAAAAGAGGATTTTTTTCCTTATGTTATTTGTAAAGCGTGAATATCGCTGGAAGGAAAGGTAAAAAAATATAGTAATTTCCCTTTGTTTCGAGTTGAAGTGAGTGGCGAAATTTAATACCTAAAAAAATAAAAAATAAAAAAAAATTATAGCACCTAAATAGGTTCCCCAGCGCCTCAGCGGCGTGGTTGGTATGGTATTAGCGTCCCACCTCGGTGGTCGCGGGTTCAATTCTCGGCCATTCCATTGAGGAGTGAGAGATGTATATTTCTGGTGATAGAAGTTCACTCTCGACGTGGTTCGAAAGTCACGTAAAGCCGCTGGTCCCGTTGCTGAATAACCACTGGTTCCATGCAACGTAAAAGCACCATACAAACAAACAAACAAACAAACAAAATAAATAGGTCTCGTGAATTTGTGAGTTTCCACAGCATATCTATCATCTACCTATCTATCTATCTATAATAATAATAAAATGCGGCTGAATCTTGTTTGTACTACCCCGGGTGGCTTATTCCCGAAAAGTAACCGAGTATCGAACCTTCCCTGAGAAAACGGAGCGCCATATTTTAAAATCTAGCCATAGAATCTTCTCGAAAAGAATCTCTACGGGCTGTTCTACGAGCAAGAGCCCGAGCTGGCTTAAGGCCAGCTTTATCTTCAACAACAACAACAACAACAAATAATCTCATGACGTATCCCAAACCCAAACTACTTATAAGCTGCTTCTCTGGACTAACTTAATCTAACCTAACCTAACCTAACCTAGGGGCATGGCAGGAAAACAGGGGTTAGTGCATTACTAGTAAACATCTCAGGAATGTGCTACCGGGTGACAGTAGGGGAGACATTGCACAGCCACCCATCCTCTGCAAACCGGTTTGTCCGCCCCAGGTGGAGCCGGGGTAGGAAGGGGATGGTATAAGAGACATCCATCCTCCTCCTGCAAACCTGTTTGTCCACCCCGGATGGGACCATGGTAGGAAGGGGAAGGGGTGGTATAGGAGACATCCACCCACCTCCTGCAAACCTGTTTGTCCTCCCCTGGAGGAGCTGGGCTATTAGAGGATCGGAAGGGTAGGGGATATATCAGAGGCAACAAGCTCGTTATCAAATATGAGAGGATATCTTAATAGCAGTTCAGTCATAGCTGCGACAGTTTATGGAATTTCATTATGAATAATTTACTTTGCAAATCTTTCAGTGCTCATGCTTATGGCCTCGGCAAAATAAACTCCAGTACACAAAAGGAATTTGCTAATTTGAGAATTATAGTAGTATCACATCAACCGTGCATCTGATGTCTAGGCCAGTCTCTTACGAAGCTCCAGATTGGCTGCTGATAAGCCAATCACAGGGCTGGAAGCTCTCAGTCTCTCTCGAGATTTCATATAGGCAGGATGTATATTCCAGCTCTCCTGAGGGATGCTTTTGAAAGACGTATCCTTCTGGAGAAGTGGAACACATCCTGTCTATGTGAACTGTCAAGCGAGACTGAGAGTTTCCAGCCCTGTGATTGGCTTATCAACAACCAATCAGGAGCGTCGTAAAGGACTGGCCTAGACATCATATGCACGGTTGATGTGAATCTACTATAGTATGTACCTTACGTCATCATGATTGAATCCATATCAAAAGATGTTAAAATGACATTAATCAACGCTAAAATGTACCTCTCTTCAATTTTCGTGTTCAAATATTAGATTCGTACATTCAGTTTTGAATAATGGATTAGGCAAAACGTCATAAAGCAATAACACAAATCTGCAGCCAAGTAATGTAATTCATACTGAAACCCCTTTTCCAACTTAGTTATGCTCTACAATAATCACGAGACGTATTTTGTTGTCTTAATCAAATTGGAAAAACGAGAACAGTGAAGTTATGCATTTATATAACTTTTGCTTCACAACGCTGAGAGAGAGAGAGAGAGAGAGAGAGAGAGAGAGAGAGAGAGAGAGAGAGAGGGTCCCTTTGCTAAAGGGTATCAATTGAATACCCTTCATGCTCTAACGATGCTGGGACCATAGGAATTCCATAGAACATTTAGTACAGCATACTAAATACAAAATAAGGAGTCCATTATGAGGCTCAGCGCCTCAGTGGCGTGGTTGGCATGGTGTTGGCGTCCTACCTCGGTGGTCGCGGGTTCAATTCCATTTCCATTGACGAGCGAGAGATGTGTACTTCTGGTGGTAGAAGTTCACTCTCGACGTGGTTCGGAAGTCACGTAAAGCCGTTGGTCCCGTTGCTGAATAACCACTGGTTCCATGCAACGTAAAAGCGCCATACAAACAAAGAAACCAATCATTATGAGGCTCAGAGAGAGAGAGAGAGAGAGAGAGAGAGAGAGAGAGAGAGAGAGAGAGAGAGAGAGAGAGGACGCAAGTGATCGCTCTGATTCAAATTGAAAAGTCTAATCAGATTTGGCTCGTGCACTGAGCATGATTGGCAATTTGCATCTGCTATTCTGACCTTAGAACGTCATTGAATTACATAATGTGATTGATGAATCCCTCTCATTTCCCCCCCTCCCCCCCGCTCCCCCATGTAATGCAATCCATTTCATAGTAGAGAGAGAGAGAGAGAGAGAGAGAGAGAGAGAGAGAGAGAGAGAGAGAGAGAGTTTCTATGGTGCACTGAGAATATTTCATGATTATACAAAATAAATATCAAAATAAAAATGGGGTGATTTTTTTAACTATCATAAACTGTCGTTACAAAAACCATGGTAGAAAAAACTTGATACGTCGCTTTTTAGAAAATTTTTTTTAACCCAATTTGAAAACCAGTATTTATTACCTCTAAAGAAAGCTATGTATTGATCGTGTCTAAACTTTTAACAATAAATACACGTTTTAAATATATACAAAAATCAACATAACCTCATCCAAAGAAAAACGAAAGAAAGATAATAATGATATACATTAAACATAATTTCTGAGGTAACCAGTTCAAGGATGGCAATCATACCAGTTAAAATTATTGAGTGAAATGTCCTATATACCAGAAAATTACCACAATTTGAAACTGGATTTAATAGGGAATTATAAATCAATACACCTCCAACATTATTCGGAACTGGAGTCTGACAACCTTGTTCCGAGTTTTTATGATGTAAGTTAAGTATATCTTAGCTTAACCAGACCACTGGTTACCTAGCAACGGGTCCTACAGCTTATTGCGGGATCCGAACCACATTATATAGAGAAATTGATTTATAGCCACCAGAAACAAATTCCTCTGATTCCACGTTGGCAGAGCGGAGAATCGAACTCGGGAATACCGAATCGGTAGCGCAAGCATGTAAACCGCTCGTCCAACAAAGAACTAATTTTGTAATAATCTGCTTGTTTCCTTTTCGTTGTACTTTTTGGTGGAAGACTAGGATAATAGAGCATTTGAGTACGTTTTCTTTTATACTAAATTTGCTTCGGTTAACCATCTTACCTAAAATGAGTGGCGATTTTCTAGTGTGTTATTTTGGATTCTGTCATCTTCAATATCTGTCCGTCTTTAGTTTATTATGAGATAACTTTTAATCAGTTATTCCAGTTTTAACACTTGTTACTCGTCCAGTCTATCTATATCTTTGTTGTTTGCATTGTCCACTAATTGCAACATACACATACTCACACACACATACACACCCACCCACAAATATATGAGATATATATATATATATATTATATATATATATATATATATATATATATATATATATATATATATATATATATATAGTGTGTTTGTGTATTGGAACATGATGAATATATAAATAAAGGCATAATCCACT
Organism: Macrobrachium nipponense; assembly: GCF_015104395.2. Taxonomy (NCBI): domain Eukaryota; kingdom Metazoa; phylum Arthropoda; class Malacostraca; order Decapoda; family Palaemonidae; genus Macrobrachium; species Macrobrachium nipponense. The sequence goes on from NC_061094.1 coordinate 45,751,988, forward strand.
AGGGAAAGTGAAACAAAGGAGTACTGCTGCAAGGCCTTTCGATTCTAGTCCTTTACTAACCAGTCTGCTTAGTAGAGGACGAGAAATAGAAAGGCCTTGCGGCGGTACTACATTGTTTCACTTTTCCTCGTTGAATTTGTCTATATATATATATATATATATATATATATATATATATACATACAAATATATATATATATATATATATATATATATATATCAGGTATATCTGATATATATATATATTACACCTATTATGATAGTAAATCTTACGTTACATTATTTGAATTAACAAGTCGAGACTGCTGGTTTAATCGTTAATATTATAAACAAAAGCGTAGGAGAGCTTAGTTGTCAAAAGTTTAATTCCAGTTCATCAAAGCTTAATGATGCATATGATTTAGCGAATCATTCCTGTTTCAATGAAAGCGTCGTCAGCGATTAAGTGGAAATTATTTCATCAAAGTTGAAGTTGAAAATGACAAGGTTCACTGAACTGGCTAAACTCATTCGGCGATTACCGGGAAATTATTACGTATAATAATTATACCAACGTCGTGAGAGCTTTCATGCACTATTGTTTTGCTGTGGGAAAATCCGTCTCAAATTTACTCTTGCTATCTATTCGTGCCCAGTATCTTTCTATTTATGGGGAAATTATTGGGAGATATGTCTTTTAAAACATAAAAATTTTCATTCGTACGTCTTGATTCAATAATTTTTTGGGTGAAATAGTTGTCACGCGTGATTCAAGGTTTGACACTTGCTAGTCACTCAGTCTTTCAGTTTTCTCTACGTTTATCTTTTTGTTACGAATATTATCCACTAGTTGCAACATACACACACACAAAAACACACACATACAAACAAACACACTCTCTCACACACACACACACACATATATATATAATATATATATATATATATATATATATATATATATATATATATATATATATATATATATTATATATATATATATATATATATATATATGTATTAAAATTCACAGTAGATACACGTGACTTCATTAAATAAGCGTACCACAGGAAAAGATAGGCAGAAATCCAAGCGCTTTCGTCTTGACCATGTCTTAGTAAAGACGAAAGCGCTTGGATTTCTGCCTTTCATTTTCCTGTTGAATTCGTTTATATATATATATATATATATATATATATATATATATATATATATTATATATTATATAGTCTCAGATAATGGGGCTACTTAGGAAATCTTAGCTTGATGATAAATAACAGTGCCAAGACAAGGAAGAACATTCTTTATTAAACGAGCTCGTTTAATAAAGAATGTTCTTCCTGGTCTTGGCACTGTTATTTATCATCAAGCTATATATATATATATATATATATATATATATATATATATATATATATATATTATATATATATATACATATACATGTGTGTGTGTGTGTGTATGTGTGTTGTGTGTGTGTGTGTATGTACGTATTACCGGCATTAGTAGAAAGAAACCTAAATTTATTTTTTTGAAACATAGGGTGTTTAAAATAGCTGGTTTAATCGTTAATATTATGGGCAAGTGCGTAAAAATTGATGAAAAAAAAAACATGAATTTGTGACTGATTGGTTGAAATTACGGAGTCAAAGTTTAGCGACGCTTTTGAATTTGTTCAAACCTTTTGCCTCAAATGACAACGCCAACAAACATTCGGTGGAAATTGTTTGATCAAAATCAAAGGCTGGAAATGACAAAGTTCACTGAACTGGCTAAACTGATTCGGCAATTACCGGCTAACGTTGTTAACAGTAACTATCAATGTGCGAAAAGAATTTGTTCATTACCTTTTATCTCTATTTTGTTTCTCCTATTATGGTTTGTGATCTTACAACTTCATCAATAGCGTCTAGGTCAGTGGTTCTCAACGGGGGAGGGGGGGGGGTTGTCTTCAGAGTTTGGGGGGATGGGAGGTGGGAGATAATGAACAATTAGTTTTTGTATTATATGCATATTATTGGAATGCACTTTTTGGGGCAGACAATTTTGGAAAATGGATGGGATGACATTCGGACAAATGGTGAAATGGTACATGGGCCAAAAAAATGTTGAGAACCAATGGTTTAAATATTTACAGTAACATTTTTCGTTTCAGCTTTCAATCATGTTTCCCAATACAATTTTTTATTTACATTTATTTTGAAGGTGCTAATAGTCTGCCTCAGAAGACAATCCTAGTATATTAGAATTCTGGATAATATCAGGTAAACGTCGAATGAAACTCGTTCATAGTTCAGTAAATATGATTATCCCTCTACTAAATTCTTTGGCTAGTTGATGATATTGAATAACGCCTCGTTATTGATCATGTTTTCAAGAATATTGTTAACGTACTCAGTTACCTGAATGATATATTAGTATTTCAAGATGGAATCTTATGAATGTGACATTTCATTTTCTTTTCGCTTACTCGGGAAGTAACCCTACAAACTATTGTGTTGTTATTGTTGTTGTTGTTGTTGGGGGAATAGGAAAGGGAATAGGAATAGGAAGAGCCTAAAAATTTCTGAAAAAGGTGTTTTGCGTCGAGTAAAATATGCAGGAATTTTAGGATAGAATATTTATGATTTAATTATTAGAATGAAAATGTAAAAAATAAATAATGTGCATGTTAAACAGTACAGAAAAATTATTTCTAATAAAGTATAGCGTATTCATTTTAATTTTTTGTTGGTGAAACGAGGCTCTATTTGACCATAGATTTTAGCACGTTTTCATTTACGTCAAGTTACAAATATAATGTTTACAACTTACGCATGATGGGAAAATCTTGTTTTTTCCTTTTTCACTTGATAAAAATAAATAAAATTCAATTGGTGTTCTGATACAAGAAAAATGGTAATCAGCATGGAGCCTCTTACTAAAGGTAAAAAAAAAACACCTTTTGACGAACATGTACTCCCTCACGGAATCTGATTACGTCTCTGATCCCCTTGAAACCCATTCCATTCTTGCTCTTTTCACAGCAAAAGGCACACAACATCATCCTTGCAGACATTGTTATTATTATTATTATTTTTTTTTTTTTTTTTTTTTTTTTTTTTTTTGCTCTATCACAGTCCTCCAATTAGACTGGGTGGTATTTATAGTGTGGGGTTCCGGGTTGCATCCTGCCTCCTTAGGAGTCCATCACTTTTCTTACTATGTGTGCCGTTTCTAGGATCACACTCTTCTGCATGAGACCTGGAGCTACTTCAGCCTCTAGTTTTTCTAGATTCCTTTTCAGGGATCTTGGGATCGTGCCTAGTGCTCCTATGATTATGATTAATTGTTATTATTATTATTATTATTATTATTATTATTATTATTATTATTATTATTATTATTATTATTATTTGATACCATCACTTTCTCGGGATCTTAAATGGAAAAAGAAAGTCAGCAGTAGTAGTTATGTATATTGCTTTATGCAGGAAGCTTTTACCAATGTGATCAGTTGGCCTCTTAAGCCTGAAAGTATTATTATTATTATTATTATTATTATTATTATATATTATTATTATTATTATTATTATTATTATTATTATTATTATTATTATTATTATTGAGAATTAAAAGCCACAGTGGTGTTAAAAATATATTTATATACAAGGTTAAAAATATATTCTAAGCACTACTGTGCCATTTAATTTTCAATATTGTAGCCTCGTTATAGGGTTTCCTTGGATCGTTATATTATTGTTATTATTATTATTATTAAAAGCCAAGGTAGTGTTAAAAATATATTTAAATACAGGGTTGAGAATATATTCTTAACACTACTGTGCCATTTAATTCTCAATATTACAGCCTCGTTACAGTGTTTCCTTGGTTCATTATTATTATTTTTACTTTATTATTATTATTTTTACTTTATTATTTTTTTGTCTATCACAGTCCTCCAATTCGACTGGGTGGTATTTATAGTGTGGGGTTCCGTGTTGCATCCATCACTTTTCTTATCATTATTATTATTATTATTATTATCATTATTATTATTATTTTATTATTATTATTATTATTATTATTATCATTATTATTGACCTAGGGTGAATGGACACCTTTCCTGAGATTACGAATGAGGCGAATGAATACCCAGGGAAAGGAAAGGTCGAGGGCATTCAGGCGACCGAAATTGGGGTCTACAGTGTTGCTGGTCTGACTCGTGGAGGAAATATGTTTTCGGGGAAACGTAATCTTTCAGGATTATGCGGTGCTAGCATTTTCCAATATTCGCCTCCAAAAAAAGAGACCTTGGTGGTGGCACGGATTTCGGAGAATATATCAATTCCAGTGACGTTTCCTTTACCTGAAGTTAAATGAAATTGAAGGACGATCATATTTGGACATGAGGCATGTAAGCATAGGTACTATTTAGGCAAACGCGATCGAGAAATAATAATAATAATAATAATAATAATAATAATAATAATATAATAATAATAATAATAATAATAATAATAATAATAATAATAATAATAATATAATAGGAAAGAGACCCCTCTCCATGTACTAATTTCTTTATTGATATTCCATTCTTAATATGTTTCTTCCACGGCGATAGTAGGCAATATAAATTCCCAAAATTCAAAGGTGAGAAAATGTAAAGGGTTTTAATAAAAATGATAACAACAACAACAACGCTAATAATAATAATAATAATAATAATAATAATAATAATAATAATAATAATAATAATAATAATAATAATATGTTTTGTTAAAGATGATGGCAGCATCAGTGGAATTGATTTTATATATGGTCTTTTCAATTCTTCTTATTATTCTCTTCTCATCAGGGCTGATATTTGCTAATAGCTGGCCGATGTTCATATCTTGGTTAAAGAAATGTTTTCTAAAAATACTAATTTATTGTTATGATAACAAAAGTGGTTAACAAATCTTAGTAATGGAATTCCAACGTTTCCAACCGTATCATCGGTTCATCTTCAAGGAAAGGTGAGCGTGAACTGATTGGAAAGGTTGTTTGTTGTTTTTGATTTAGCTGACCTTGTGTCAGCACGGGCTCTTGCTCACAGAGCAGCCCGTAACGTTGGAAAGGGGTCGTTCGGCGGTATTTATTGTGTCCCAGGTGCTCTGTCTGATGGGCGTTGTGTTTTCATTTGCTGAACAGAGGATTAAGTCCCTGAGTCAAGCCGTCTTGCAGAGGTGGAAGCTCGCGCTGCTCTTCGCGTGCGGACGCTGGAGACTGGGAGCGTAGTATTGGGCAGGGGCACCTGATTGGTCCGTTCGATCGGCTCTATGGTGCCGGCGGGCGGCGCCCTACGTGCCACTGTCGGAAGGAGTGCCGTCTCTTGAGTGGTGTTGAGGCTGGGTCTCTCCTTCCCGATGTGTAGGGCCTCTAAGAGGCGGAGGCGACGGTGGTCTGCCGCCTTATCGACAATACCAATATTAGGAATAATGTCCTTCCGAGTTATCCTTGTATTGTGGATGTTTTTTGCATGATTATGGATGGCGCCTTCCTGAGCGTGGCAGGATATCCTCTTGGAAAATCGCATCATTGTCATACCGATGTAGGCGCAAAAACATGTTTGAGAGAGGGTCTCCTACCTTCAAATAATAATAATAATAATAATAATGGGAAAGAGACCCTCTCCCCGTACTTATTTTTTTTATTGATATTCCCTGCTTAATGTTTTTCTCCCACGGCAATATATATTCTCAAAACTCTCAAAATTCAGAGCTGGAGAAAAATAAAAGTTTTAATTCCATTCAATTTAATTGGGATTTTATCTAATAAATAAATGATAGTTGTAAAAATCTCTAGGATAAAGTGACGATGTCATAAATTTCTGACAAAAATTACGTCAGGTGGTGTACCTCTTTCTTTCTTCATAGGCTTGATATCTAATATATGTATCTATGAATATGACCCTGTCTTGCCTTTTCGGCATATATATATATATATATATATATATATATATATATATATATATATATATATATATATATATATATATATATATATATATATATATATATATATATATATTATAATATATATATATATATATATATATATATAATATATATATATATATATATATATATATATATATATATAAATATATATATATATATGTGTGTGTGTGTGTGTGTGTGTGTGTGTGTGTGTGTGTGTGTGTGCGTTGAAAGACACAATGGCACGTAGTTAATATATACTCATAAAATACAGTTTCATTTTGCCTGTAGAATATATATATATATATATATATATATATATATATATATATATCTATATATATTATTATATATATATATATATATATATAATATATTTTATATGTATATATATATACACACATATGAATATATATATACCCGTATGTACGTATACATACACATACGTATTAATACGCATATGTATATATACATATAAAGTAGGACCTTCAAATTACAATCGAATCTTCAGCGTTATCCTCTCTCTCTCTCTCTCTCTCTCTCTCTCTCTCTCTCTCTCTCTCTCTCTCCCATTATCCGAAAGCGCTAAAAATTGAGCGTCTCTGTAAAAACGACAGGAAAACGTTCCCCAGCATAATTACGTCATTGAAAATGTGATTCCCCATTTTTCCCCAAAAGTTCTTTTTTTTTTGCTCCGGGGAAACGCGAGCGTGACGTAATTTGATTCCAGAAGGAAAAAGAAAAAAAAGTTTAGGAAAATACGCGGGTGCGAAAAGTCTAAAAGGAGCTCTCCGCTGGTAAATGTCAAGGAACTTGTGTACGATCGTTCTTGAACTTGTCTATAATCGTTCTATAATTGTTTCGGAGGGTCGTCTCATCATTTTTTTGTCTTTTTGTCTTTTTGATGGGCGCAAAATAATCGTTTCAGAGCGCCTTGTCGAATAATCTTTTTTTTTATTGATGGGTGCAAAGTAAATAATTTGAGAAGATTTTTGATAATGTTGTTAAGCTTTTCCAAAGCTTAACAAATAAAAAAAATCATTTATGTGAAGACGAAACATCTAAGGAAAAACTTTAGAAACATTAATATATGCTAAATAAATCAAGTTTTAACTTATTATATCTAAATATAGAGAGTATATTCAAAATTTTGTTTTAAATACAGTTTCCACACCTACTTTACGAGATATATATATATATATATATATATATATATATATATATATATATATATATATATATATATATATATATATTACGTGCACATAAGTAACAGATACATAATAAGCCAGGCATCGCAAACTTACAAATCGGCTTTCATAGAGATGGGTTGATTGTGTCACTAAAATGTGAATTAGTGATATAAAGTACTAAGCTTTCGTTGAAGAATTTCATATGCTAATTGAGGTTTACAGTTTAAGTCTTAAATCCTTCTTTTTCCTGTACCCAAATTAACATTTTGACAAGTTTTTCACTGGGATGCTAATCTTGCCAAATTTGACATTCGCATGGTACTAAAAGGTTAATTAATTTAGTATAGCACTTTCTCTCCCTAAATGACTTCCTGTGTTAAATGAGGTGAAAGTTTAAGTCTTAAAATCTTTCTGCTTTTAATTAACAAGGTAAGAAAATAAACGATATATTACCCTTTCTCACTTCGAATTTTACATATTAGTTAAGTGAATAAAAAAATACGATTTCCTCATTCCTTATTCTTTGCTCAGTTCATGTTAGACGGAAGACCATGATCTAAAGCATCAGCACTGCGCATGCGCTAAATAAATAACCAAAGAGATATAAACTCCCCAGAGTCCTCAGTTAATTGCAGGAATAATAATGAGACGTTTGTAAAAAAAAAATAAAAAAAAATTAGTTCAATCTCCCGAAAAGCACACAAGAAAACGCCGTGCCATCACAACTTTCATAACTCGATTAAAGATGTGGTGGTCTAATAACATGTATTTAGTTTGGAGAAGTGTTCCTGTTGGCTGTTGTCTCTCTGCTGGAAAGGTTATTGGTTCCCCCTCACACGGTTTTGTCACAGAATTTGGACTAGACTTAATACAGACCCATTTTTTTTATCAGGTGAATTCTGATACTTGATTCATATTTCAGCGGATGTTTGTTCACTTGTTTACTCTGTGGTTACCTATTTATTTTTCAGATAAACGCATCAGAGGATATTTGTGTTGTTCAGTCACTTGAAAACACAAAATTTAATGTTTTGCCGCAAATATTCATATCCAACCCAACATTCGAAGGATACGTTGCACTATAAATATCATATCTTGCTCCACGAAATCTTTCAAGCAACATGTCTTTGGCCTTCCCTCTTTTATTTTGGGATTTTATCGAGTTAGTTTATTTCTTGAACATCTGACATCTTCATTTAAAACTGTCATTACGGGAAGTGAATTCTTCGCACCTTTTTATTTATGGTATAAGATACAATTACTTAATACGCCACTTCCTCTAAAACATCCCAATGGATCTTTCATAGATATTGACCCTCCAAGGTATGTATCAATCTCTGCTTCGCGTTCAGTACAAGCCCGCTGGGGATGACTGCAAAAACATAAACAAAAGTCCCTTTAGGTCACTTTATTCATAAACGGAGTTCCTCGTTGGAAGAGAGGTTTACGTTCTCGCCTACCGATTCGGTAGTCAGGGGTTCGATTCCCCACCCTGCCAACGTGGAATCAGAGGAGTTTGTTTCTGGTGATTAGAAATTTATTCCTCGATATAATGTGGTTCGGATCCCACAATAAGCTGTAGGACAGGTTGCTGGGTAACCAATTGGTTCCTAGCCAAGTAAAAATATCTATTCCTTCGGTCCAGCTCTAGGAGACCTGTTAATCAGCTCGGTGGTCTCGTAAAACTAAAATAGACTTAATTTTATTCATAAAGGGAATCATTTCTTTTATGAAAACGGATATCAAAACTGTCTTCTGTAAGAATTTCAATAAAAATTTTTCTTAGGAAATGGATGGTAGCTGACTTTCCAGTGAGAAGCACCACGAAGCAAAGTTTAGTTTGAAAAACAATGTATATGAGAGTTTCTTCTCACGAACAACAGATTTCGACGATTTTAATTAAAACTGTTTTCGTCCAGAAAAAAACAAATCTGACGCATTTTCCTATGCCATCGTAGACAGAAAAATCGAATGAATATTAAAATTAAACTGAAAAGTGATATAGCAAACGAAAATAAAATGTAAGTAGAATTTGGGTTACAAATAAGTCAACTCAGACAATGCCATTTAAAGTATCTATTAAAATCTCTTCATTGTAATCGTAAAAAAAAAAAAAAACGATACAACACTAATTACTGTCGTTTCTGTAATAGAGTGAGAAGCGCTTATTACTATACTTTTTTTTTTCCATCTGTCCATCCGCCTGTGATGTTTTCGTATGGTAGCACTGCGTCCCGGGCTTTAAAATGTGTAAGTTTTAGGACAATAAAAGGATATTTGGGTGTACATTTGCAACTGAAAAGTGTTTTAATAATTTACTGTACGCAGATTACACCGTTAATATTCGAAATAGGATGTTAATTAAAGCCCAGGACATCTCAATTTTAGGATGGGATAATCTAGGTTGATAGACTTGAACGCATTTTGCCTTTGCTAACTTTAGCAGTGAGTTGGTATCTGGTGATGTGTCGACTGTTTTGGGAGGCATTGTGTGAAAACATTCTTCACATATTTTTAAGATATTCGCACTTCTGTCTCTCTAGCAGTCATTCCGTTTGTCTGCCTGTCTGCCTGTCTGTCAGTCTATCTCTCTGTCTCTGTCTCTCTCCGTGAGATGGATAGTGCCCCCAGTGCACCTCACGTGGTGCACTGTAGGCATTACTTAAGGGTCTTTGCAGCGTCCACCTTCGGCCCCTCGCTGCATCCTCTTTCCTTCCTTTTACTATACCTCCGTTCATATTCACTCTATTCCATTTCCACCCTCTAACAGTTCTTTCTTAATAAAACTGTTACGCCTTTCAAACCTTTTTACTGTCAATTTCCGTAACAGCGATGAATGACCTCAGTAGGTCCAAGTTGGTTGGCTTTTGGCCTAAATTTTTGACATTCCCAAATTTCTCTCTCGCTCTCTTCCTCTCTCTCTCTCGTCGGCTCTCTCTCTCTCTCTCTCTCTCGGCTTTTGGCCTAGATTTTGTTATTCCAATCCTCCTCTCCTCCTCTCTCGTCTCTCTCTCTCTCTCTCTTTTTCCTCCGCCTCTTGGCCTAGATTTGTTTATTCCAATCTCTCTCTCTCTTCTCCTCTTCTCTCTCTCTCCTCTCTCAATCTGTTTTTTGGCCTAAATTTGATTATTCCAATCTCTCTCTCTCTCTCTCTCTCTCTCTCTCTCTCTCTCCCTCTCTCTCTCTCTCTCTCCTCTCTCTCTCTCTCGCTTTTGGCCTAATTTTGACATTTTTCCACTCTCTCTCTCTCTCTCTCTCTCTCTCTCTCTCTCTCTCTCTCGGCTTTTGGCCTAAATTTGATATTCCAATCTCTCTCTCTCTCTCTCTCCCTCTGTGTCTGTGTGTGTATGTTTGTTTCCTGATTCCTTCCGAAGCGATTCAGAAAAGGAAAACGCATGGCTAGCTTTCGTGTCCACTTGAGTGACCTTAATGTCCTGGAGTATAAATATGATGGAAAAAGGACACCTTACGTTGAAACGTTTCCATTTAGATATTGAAAGAGAAATCTCGTTATGTTGTTTTTTTTTTACTTGAAAAACGAGAACTCCAGTGCTTCTCGTTTATAAACCAAATACTTGAAATGGAAAGAGATAAATAAAATACAATAAAAAATCTATCAGAAAGAAATAAGCCACTTGGCCATTCGGTCACATGGAAGTTTTATATTACAAAAAATAGTTTTGCAATATCGTTCCAAAATACTCAAGGTTTGTTATAATTTCTACTTTGTGCAATAATAATAATAATATAATAATAATAATAATAATAATAATAATAATAATAATAATAATAATAATAATAATAATAATAATAATAATGAGAGAATCAAGAAGAAAGTATCACTCATTGATGCAATAGCATGGAACACCAGATTAGGTGAGAAAGAAAGAAAAAAATTGATATGAAAAATAAAAGTAAGAAGGATATGGGATATGCCAGTGGGAATTGTACCCATAATCATAGGGACACTAGGCACGATCCCAAGATCCCTGAAAAGGAACCTGAAAAAACAAGATGCTGAAATAGTCCTAGGACTCATGCAGAAGAGTGTGCTCCTAGAAACAGCGCACCTAGTGAGAAAAGGGATGGACTCCTAAGGAGGCAGGATGCAACCCGGAACACCACACTATAAATACAACCCAGTCGACTAGGATGAGTGTGATGGGAAAATAAATAATAAATAATAATAATAATAATAATAATAATAATAATAATAATATTATATAATAATAATAATAATAATAATAATAATAATAATAATAATAATAATAATAATAATAATAATAATAATAATAATAATAATAATAATAATAATAATAATAATAATAATAATGATGACGTTTAAGTCTTTTGTGTCCTAGGAAAAACAGAATGATTGAAAAGTTGGACAAATAAAAAAAATCCAATATAAGGAGTGATTTAGAATAAGATTTTATTTTTATTAATTCAACTATTTTACAATTTCTGCTCAAATTGTTAGGAACTTCACTGATAAGATTTAACAACGTACCAAAGAGCTCCTTTAGTTCGAGCGTGTCCTTCCACTCATGCGATAAATTTGTCTCAAGTACGGAAGAATCTTTTGTTGGAACTTTAAATGTTAAAACGGAATGAATGAAGAAAATTTCAAGTAAGCCAGTCGAATCAAGTTATAAATCTCTATTTTTTTTAATTTTTTTCGCACTCGTCGAAATCTAACTATAATTGGGTCTTAGACTTCACTCCTATTTCCTCTGCACTATTTTGCCTTTTCCCTTCATCTGCGATTAAATAGTTTTATGTTGCACGTTACAAGAATCATTAAAAAGATCATTTCTTATAATCGCTTTTCCTACTGTCAGATGTTATTATTATTATTATTATATTCATTATTATTATTATTACTATTATTATTATTATTATTATTATTATTATTATTATTATTATTATTATTATTATTATTATTCAGAAAATTAACCCTATTTCTATTTAACAAGCACACAGGGGTCACTGACTTGAAACTCAAGTTTCCAAAGAATACGGTGTTTATTAAAAAGGAATAACAGAGGGTAATAGGGAATAAAGCAAGAAGAGGCCTCCCTTATTAAAATGAAAAAATTAGGAATAAAAAAAATAACAAAAGATAAAAGAAAAAGCAGGAGAAACAGAATATTAGTATTAACTGAGCAATATTCCCGTCTCTCAAATAGACCGCTCGTTATGACGGATCTGCAGGAATTTTTAACTTTCAAAATGACATGAGCTGAACTCCTGAGTGGCTGTTGAATATGGATTGTTTATCCACTTTCAGAGAGAGCTGACGAGGACACCATGGCCTCCAATCTGGGTATTCATGAGGTTGAGTGGACTAATATTGTTTGTCAGTTACAGGTGGTTTGGTGTTTCTTTTCTTGTGTTAATGACAAGGTAGTGCCTTTAACATAATCTTCGTGACTTGTGTTCTGAAGTTTTATTTATAATTTACTCAGCTGACAGATAAACGTCGAGGAAAATGAGCATCGGAAAATTTTGTGGACGGCGTATTCATTCATACAGCGTCATGGGACGAACAGGTGGAGGTGAACTGAACATGTTAGCACACAGGATATCGCTTAACAAAACCTCGGCTAAACAGGTACAACGCCATACATCTGCTCCATAGAAATATAATTCTAGACTAAAGCGATATGTTGAAATAGCTTTGACAGCAAGATATATGCCATACGCTTTTATAAGGAAGCACACACACAAATGTAATATATATATATATATATATATATATAATATAACCTCAGAATTAATATATTTTCATATATGTTAACTGAAGGGGAGTTTTTTGGTTGATAACAATTTCGTTGGCTCCCGGGCACGAACCTAGGAACCCAGAAATCAGGACATACAGTGAGAGCCTGTAACCACTCAGCTACCACGGCACGACAAAAAGTTAACGCGCCGCCTCTCACCTATATATATATATATATATATATATATATATATATATTATATATAGATATATATATATATATATATATACATACATATATATATATATATATATATATATATATATATATGTATATATATATTCTAAACAATCAATGGAATTTTCAGATGATAATGAACTGGCATGTGATTTATGAATGCGCGGGAAAAAACTTACATAAAAAATTAATTCCACCAATTTCTTGCATGAAGTTCAGATAATCTACATTACAAACCTCATTGAGAATGATTACAATGTAAACGTGAAATCACAGAATATCAATAGTCATTTTTCCTAATTGATATCTTCTACCACCATACAACCCAGTGACTTTGCAGTGCCAAGTGAAATTTTACTCGTCAAGGACATCCATAAAACTAGGATAATACAAGCTGGAAAGACACAAAGACACAAATACAAAAATAATGAAAGAAATAATTGTTTACAGTCCCACAACGAGAGAGAAAACGGTTATACAGTTATGCAGAAAACGGTTATACAGTTATATCCTGAAATACCAATATTGTTTCCTGCACTGGCAGAGAATTATGTCTTCTCTTTGTGTTTTGTTTTTACCTGATTCTATTGTTTCCCGATGAATTGGTCATTTCTAGGCAATTTTATATCCATTTATATAGGAATTTCGTTTCTCCATTGATTTATTATCTAATTTACTCCCTCTTTCTCTTCATTCTCCTCCTTCATTTGTTCTTTTGGCTTTGCAAATACATGTAATAATATATATTATATATATATATATATATATCTATATATATATATATATATATATATATATATATATATATATAATTGTGCACAGGGAACAGAGCAGGAACAAACATGGCGAAGTATTTTACACTTTATTCCGACGCGTTTCGCATTCGGCAGAATGCATCTTCAGGGTCTGTATAATAAATAATGACTAATATAAATTAAATTGATTTGAAAATAGTCTAAAAATGATTTACAAACTAGTTTAAAAATGAAAAACGAAACTTCACACATAGATAAAAATACACTAACAATTGATAAAACAACACGAGAATTAAAAGCACATACGTTAGTTAAAAGTTCAGATGGAAAGTTAAAAAAAAAAAAAAAATAAATAAATTAGTAAAAATAAAAATAAAAGTTTAAAAAATATTTGAGGAGCACTGGGGGTCGACCTACCATGGTAAGAGATAAATAAAAACTAAAAGAATGTACACAGAAACATAGGCTTAAGAGAGAAACAAGGGGGTGGTGGAAGGTGGTCTGGTTGTTCAACTGCGGAACAAGTTGTTTAATAAAAAGCCTCTCCAGGATCAACAGTTCGGGTTTGGGCTGGAGGTTTGACCAACAACAATAAAATCTTCATATTTAATATTAACTTTACATTTTTTGCTATGTTCACGTATACTGGACTGTTCGGTATTTGATAATGAACATCCAGTACGAAAACTAACTCCCTTGTGGCAGTCTATGCGAACCCTCATCATCCTCTGAGAAGAACCCACGTAAGTTCCCAGACTACATCTGGGACAAGAATATTTGTACACTATACCAGAGGACATGAGGGGGCATAAAACGATCTTTAAATTTTAAACATGGATCCAATTGTTAGTGGATTGACCGGAATGAGTTTTACCTTTAATGCGCCAAAGTGTTTTTTGTACGATTTTTGTAAATTCGGCCCTAAAGGAATCATCGTGTAAATATGGGAATCGGGCATAAAAAGGAAGCTTTGGAACATTAATTTCATTTGTGTTGGTTGCAAAACTCTTTATTAAGGACCTTGTAAATAATTCTGTTGACGAGCTTGGTGGGAAACCAGTTATCCTTAAATATGCTAAAAGAAAGGCAATTTCTTTATGAAATACGTGCCAGTTAGACGTAAGGGAGACGGCTCTATATACAAGGGTAAAAATTGAGTTAGATTTAAGATTACTAAAACAAAAGCTATGAAAATTCGTTCCCAAACCTGTAAATGTCTTTTTCCTAAAAATTGTAGTGTTAAACTTACTGTTTTCACGAAATACTTCTACATCTAAAACGGAAGACGGTCGTTCATTTCACTTTCAAGGGTAAACTTAAATATTTGGGTGATATGAATTAATGAATTCAAAAATGCATGGCAATCAAAATTACGCCTGAAAAGGGTGAAAGTGTCGTCAACGTATCTTTTATAAATAAAAGGGCGGAAGGAAAGAGGGCACTCGTCCAAAAAGCGCTCTTCCAGCGAGCACATAAAGATATTGGAAAAGGTAGGACCTAACGGAGACCCCATAAGCCATACCCTCCACTTGTCTATATAAGTTATTGTTAAAATAAAGGTCGGTGTCCAGCACCGCCATTTCTAAAAGAGACTTAAAGGTAGAACGATTAAAATTGTGAAAGTACGAATCAGGTTGGGAAATAACTTGTCTAAAATTATGCTATGGTCTCCCTAACAGGAACATTGGTAAAAAGGGATTCAACATCAAAGCTCGCCATAATGTATCAGAATCTTGGGGGAGTACTGATTCTTTAAACGATTTTGAATTTGAAACTGTATATTGATTCTTAGTTAAAGGTTCAAGCAACGGGACTAAAAAATTTCGCAAGTTGATAATTAGGTGTTTATTGTAAGACGCTAGAATAGGGCGGAGGGGAACACTAGGCTTATGAATTTTGGGTAGGCCATACATAACACCAAAGGAAGAGCCGGTGGAAAACAGGTGACGATAAGGTTTCTTCGTTAATGACATTATCTTTCTTCAGAGATCTCAGAAACCGGTTGATTTTATCTCGGTACGAAAAATGCTTTGGTAGTCAGGTACAATATCTTTGTGAATTTAGTATGATCATTAAGGATAGTTTCCATTTTCGAATTATAATCTGATTTATTGAGAATGACAGCCCCCTTCCCCTTATCTGGTTTCACAATTATGATGTCTTCACGCTTAGCCAAATTTTTTATTAGATCAAAATCACATTTTTGAAAAAAGGAGCCCAATTAGTTTTAACTTGAAAAACACGTTGAGATAGACTAGATAATTCATTTTGTAAACCACTCAAATTGGCATTAAGAGGGAAAGATTTCAACTTCTGAAAAATCGATTCTAATGGTAAGAAGAATTGGTTATTTTTTGGCCTATAATTTGGTAAACAAAATCCAACCCAAGGGACAACAAAAATTCTTCTCTTTTGGATAAAATATATTTTAGAAAAGTTGAAAACTGTGGCGCGATTCATCACAAAATTTAGGAATGAAAACACCCATGCTTTTAAGTTTGTAAATTGCCTATCCTGTGCCATATCAATAAAATTTTGTAAACTTTTCGTAAAAAGACTACGGAATATAATCCTGTCGATAAAACAAGAGAGAGAAGCTAAAATTTCATTTCGTAAAAGAAAACAATTTTTGGGTTCTATTGGTCAACGAGTCTTTGTTTACATCTCATTTCTACATACAATAACTTGTTTGGTAGTTTCTTTGTAAATATGAGAAGAGTAGAGAGAGGCTTTATATAATTTAAATCGTCGAAAGTTAAAGTTAGGTATCAATGCATTGTTACTACAATACTGTAAAAAGTCAAAGTCAAGTTTGGCCTTTTCAGATTTCTTACACAGTTTTTCCAAAGTTCTACATTTACTCAGAATATCTCTTCCATAACGTAGACGTATAAGTTTATTTTTCGAAATTGAGCTTTTTTCTGAATTATTGCCTTTTCGCTGAACGTCTCTTTATTGTTATTTTACAAAAGTTTTCTTGGAAAGGGTCATATTTTTTCATCAACTGCAGAAAGACATAAGAGATATGGACTTAGAATACCATCGGCAACGGTATAAAATGGCAATTTATATTCTTCATCTTTATCCTAACGATTAACCGAACGTGATAAATTTTGTAAATGAACATCTACAATTATGTATATGAGCAAATACTGTTTTTATACATGATATTTTTTTATCTTCACTTACCTGAAGAAACGTATAGAGGGAATCAAAGATTTTGTTTTTCATTGATGTCTTGAATTATCTTAAATAAAGCATTTGTTGATAAACATAATTGTGGATAATCATTTATAATTTCCGGGTATAGTGAGGTGATACACATTAGATGGTTAGGTGTTTAATCGCATTTTGAGGTAAAATTCGAAATTAGCCGTATTGATTATATTTACAGTTCTCCCTCTCCCTCTGTCTCTCTGTCTCTCTATCTCTCTCTCTCTCACTCTCTCTCTCTCTCTCTCACACAAACACACACACACACACGCACGTATTGTGTGTTGTGCGTAGCATATATATATATATATATATATATATATATATATATATATATATATATATATATATATATATATGTAACGAGGATATGAACCTCGTATTCATTTGGTAAACGTGTAACTCCGAGCGTCAGGCAAACACACAAATCTCTCTTTCTCTCCCAAGCAACCAGCGGCTCGCGACTTTTCTTTCTCTCTCTCTCTCCAAGCGATACCTCTCTCTCTCTCTCTCTCTCTCTCTCTCTCTTCTCTCTCTCTCTCTCTCTCTCCACCTCTTTCTACTTCTTTCTCTCCACTCTAACAGGTAATCAAAATGAGAGAGTTGCATTATAAAAAATACATTTATTTGGCAACAGAAAGATAATGATCCAAGTCTTACTGACTAACTTAAAAACCTTAACAGTAAAATGTCTAAAAGGTAATGGTCACACCAAATGTCTATTATCCCATCAGGACTCCCTCGATCCCCCCCTCATGGTTCCGCTAGAACCGTCTGTTTCAAAGACACAAGAAACACTCGTAAGTACACACATAAGTTTAACAACAAAGATTAAACATTGGACATTCTTATAAAAATGCCAAATAGACAGCAAACCACTCTTTGGCTAAAATATTATAAGACTCACCCAAGCAGCCGGACTATTTCACACACTTATCATAAATACACTTTCGGAGAGCACTCTCGGCATCCTGCCTTTCTTCCAAAGACGTCTCTATCGAAATCCACCATAGACTTGTTTCCCAAAGGCACTTTGGAAAGAGCTCATGAACTGAGGTACACTCGGCAAGGAATGTTAAGATACAGTTTTTTTAAATCTTCGGACATACATTGTTCAATAATGCCACACCTGGCAACTCTTGAAAGGGGGCGGAGCTTCAAAATCATAGCGATTGTTGCTTTCTAGATTTCCAACAACTTTACACCATAAAGATTCTGTTGAGGTCCTATAATCATTTATACTTGACTGTAGAAACAGGCTCTATATTATTAGTTAATGCTGGTTTGGTAACGTCAGTTGAGGGTAAAATATCGATCATCCTTTTTTAAAACCTACTGTGAATCCTTATTTATAAGTAATATTTGACACCAAACACGTTAAATTCATAGGTAATTGAAGACGGATCTTAAACAATGAGAGAAAGTTTTTTAAAATTTGGGCAGTACTTGTGGAAATCGTGAGGAACAATACAGTAAAGGATGAAATATGACGATAGAGAGAGCGCGCGCAAGCTTAGGCCTATCGATAGAGATACTTAATTCATTATATTTACTTTGAGAGATTAAGTGATAATATTTTTTCAAATGTTTCAAAAGTTGGGAGAGAGAGAGAGAGAGAGAGAGAGAGAGAGAGAGAGAGAGAGAGAGAGAGAGAGAGAGAGCGCATGCATAGGCCTATCAATAGAGATACTTAATTCATTATATACTTTGAGAGATTGAGTGATAATATTTTTTCAAATGTGTTTTTAAAGCTGGGAGAGAGAGAGAGAGAGAGAGAGAGAGAGAGAGAGAGAGAGAGAGAGAGAGAGAGAGAGAGAGAGAAGCAAAATTTGCTCATGTGAAAGCTTAGGCCTATTTATAACTACTTAATTTCATATATTCTTTGGGAGATTGAGTGGTAATATATATATTTTTAAAGTATGTTTTAGAAGTGGAGAGAGAGAGAGAGAGAGAGAGAGAGAGAGAGAGTTATAGAAAATATAATGAATTAAGTATCTCTATCGATAGGCCTATGCTTGCGCGATATGATATGACTGCCAAGGTCGTGCTGCACTATGCTAGATAAAATTTGAAGGATCATAATATTCAAGTTAATTCTCTAAGAAATTCTTACCCTAATCTTGATTACATTTGACAGTTGCCGTAGCATTCAAAGATTGTAAAAAGACGTGGAAAATGTTAGACACAGGGTGCGGTCATTCTTGCTCTCTTGATATAGTCTTGACTTTTGATAATCGGGTTTCATCCACAAATCATTCACGAAAAAAGCTGTGTTAATTAAAAAATATTTATTACCACAAATAATTCAATATGTATTGCACAGGCAATTAAAGTTTTATATCGTGGAAGATCTTTTAGCCTCGCGGCAAAGAAATGCAGTCGTGTAGGGCTGTAGGCTACTACGAACTGCTCTGTAATGGGAGCATATAGCCAGAAAATCTTTGAGCTGACATGCTACTTTAACCTTGATTAAGATTTATTTTTAAAGACAGTAGCTTTGTAAACAGCAACTAGCATTCGATCCATGTCAACGTCAAAGTAATCAAAGTGTGAAATCCGTTACGTAGCCAGTATCCAGTGACTTGCGCTTTCCCGCTCGGAGTTCTAGGGCTCCTCCTCACATCATAGAAAACGCTCTTGCGGATGCAACTAGATTTGGTCAACCTACCTTAGCCGTCGCAACATTGAGTGCCATTGACGTCAGCTAACTTTAATCCCTTTGAACTAAAATAATTGCATTCACCACTTATGATGAGGCAATATACCTCCGTTCATGAAGGAAAACGAGTAATTATTGTCGTCGTGATACATAGTACTAAAATCAGAAATTCACATCTATCTACCAGATCTCTATGAACGAATCCATCTGAGATATTCCAATTACTTCGAACACATATCGTGTTTTTAAGTATCTTGAACGGTTTCGTTTTGCAGTTGTAACTTATATGATATAATTTGCAGTATATTTTCATATTCTAGAGTAAATTTAGCGATATTATGTCTTTTCAGTAAAAACAAATGGGAAATTGGATGAACGAAAGCTAATGAAAACTGGATCTTCAGTTTTTTTGTCGAGTGTACAGACGGCCAACAAAGAATTGGCGTAGTTCTTAATTCATTGTTCGTTATGGAAATATTGCCATATGCAGGTGCCAGAATATTTACTTAACAATAAATAAAATTTCCTTTCAAGGTGCTATACTTGAAATAAAATGACATTAGAACTGAGTAGACTTATTCAACGTATGAAAGATAATTATTTGCAAAGTAAGGAAAATATATACCGATGGGTCCACCGTCCACGATTTCTAATTTTATTTTCAACTCTAGCTTCGTAACAGCATTCCGAAGATTTTGAAGTTGGCTTTTGCTGCCGCTCGAGTCTTGACTCACATATCGTACTGCACTGAAGTGTTTGTCATTTCGTCTCCTAGAGCCGATAAATAATACATCAAGGCGTTAACATTCTTTGAAAACGATGTTTAGTTAACTAATTTTGTCCTTTGATCAATAAAATAATTTGCATGACACGTTTAGTGGGCCTAAATTGGACTTCTGATTTTCCCACATGATAAGCCTAGGTCTATTTTCAGCAGCATACTCTCTCGGATACGTAATATTAATGAATATTTAAAATCGACAATATATATATATATATATATATATATATATATATATATATATATATATATTATATATATATATAATATATCAAATCTGCTTTATTTGACTATTCCCGTTATTCTTGTTTTATTAGCCATGTTCGCCTTTCTTCTATCCTTTTTTAATAATTGCTTAACATAATTAACTCAGACCTAGCTATTCAAAGTCAAAAAAGCAATTATAAAAAAATCAAACGAATATAATTCTTTCTTATTTTTATCGAATTCCTTGCATATCATCCTGTTTCATTTGGACACCTTGGAAAGCTGTGGCAGTCAAAACTGACGAATACATTAAGAAAGGCTTACTTTCCTTAAAGCTTTCTTAGGATGATCTTTCTGTAGCTATTCATTTCTTTTAAATATAAATTAATTCAAATTAGTTCACATGTATAACTACTAGACCTACTTACATAAGCCATATATAAGCAGCTGAAAGAATAAGAATAGGAAAGGTGACGTTCTCGTTTAAGTCTATTTCATGTTTTTTTTGTTTTTTTGTTTTTTTCTCTCAAGAAAAAACCTACTGCTTTAATCAAGGGTTGCTCTTGACGGCTACAGGGTGTGTAACACGAGGGTATGCACACATTTTGTGGAATGAAAGATAAAGTTTCTTTGAACATAAAATGTTTTACAAACATGTATTTTAAGGCGTCCGTTGTCGGTGCGGGGAATTTTAAAATAACCGTTATCATTAGTGATGCTTTCACGAGGTGGAGTTCGTAGTGAGAAGTCGGATCTAGTCGCTGAGAGTAGAATAGAGCGGAGCGGAGGTGGCTTATAGGAGTGATGGAAGGATTAGCCGATGTTAGTAAAGTATCTCCCAATAAAATGTATTCTTTAGGTTTTGAAGAAAAAAAATGCATGCATCATTGAAACCGTGTCCCTCCCTATCCGTGGTAATCACTGGCCACCGATAAAAAAAAAGAAAAAAAAGTAAGCCTAACTGAATCTCTCATCCATCAAAGATAAGTTTGCTTATTCATTAGACAACTATCAGACTTCAAGTGTAGATTTAAAAAATCTCTTCCTCTCCATCTAAAGTATTCATCAGACACCAGTCATAAGCGTAAAGCTAGTTATGATCCCTGGTCAGCAATGTCGTGGACGAGGCACTAGAATTCAAAGTTCACAAATGAATGTTGCTCAGCAACATTTTCACTACTGTATTGTCTTGCTCTCATGTGGTGCTTCGAGGTACCACCTCTAGGCCCATGTTCTAAACTTTGCCGTCCTTTAAACAATTTTTTTTATTTCATCTATGTATGATTCTCTTCCGGTTTATTAAGCTTTCTTGATATCTCTCCACAGAAAACTTGCACGAATGCAGTGCAATAATTCTCTCGCTCATCGAAGGATGTTTCTTAGACCGATAAATGACACATTGACATTAGATACCCGTGCACATAACATCAAAAGCAATAGAGTGAGGTCGCCTAGTTCCACATTGTTAAGATATCGGTTTTTTTTTTCTTTTTGTTTTTAAATTTGATAGCATTTTGTGAGATTCCAATGTTTTCTGTAAAATTTACAATGGGAATAGTTCAACTACCTTCAACTTAATATTGAAATGATAATTTAAGGACTATGTTTATGCGATACTACTAGTGATAGGTGTCTCCTATCTATTTGGTAATGCATATCTATGGTTGTGATATGACGTTTTTTTTATCACTTCGTTTCGTTCACGTCAATTTTGCTATATATGGAAAAAATAGATTTTACACAATAAACATAACAGTAATGTTCTAAAGATATCAGTGACTGTTTTTAATGTCATTACACATGAAATTCACATTCTATCTACCAGATCTCTTATGAACGAATCCATCTGAGATATTCCAATTACTTCGGACACATATCGTGTTTTTAAGTATCTGAACGGTTTTCGTTTTGCAGTTTGTAACTTATATATTGATATAATTTGCAGTATATTTATCATATTCTAGAGTAAATTTAAGCGATATTATGTCTTTTCAGTAAAAACAAATGGGAAATTGGATGAACGAAAGCTAATGAAAACTGGATCTTCAGTTTTTTTGTCGAGTGTACATTGACTCGTCTACTATGCAGATTTATATCACGTCACCCACAGAAACCATTGATCAGCTTTTCTCGGGTCGTTGCTTCTCCACATTCCAATAGGTCACAGCGAACATATTGGCAATATATCATTAATTATAACCCTAGGCGTAATATATATATATATATATATATATATATATATATATATATAATATATATATATATATATATATATATATATATATATATATACGTAATATATATATATATATATATAATAATATATATATATATATATATATATATATATATATATATATATATATATATGTATGTATGTATTGTATTTATATGTATGTGTGAGTGTGTGTGTGTGTATGCATCCATACATTTATGTACGTATGTAAGTGTGTGTTAGTACAGTTGTAATAATGGTAGTGTTATTAATGGCAATTTGAACACGAATATTCTCTGCCATGCTTTATATAATATATATATATATATATATATATATATATATATATATATATATATATATATATATATTCACATACACATTTATGTATGTCAGTGTATGTGTTGATATAGTCGTAATAATAGTAGTGTTATTAATGGAAACTTGAGCTTTATGAACGCCTCAATTCACCGAATTAAATCATACGAGATGCATAATAGCCTGGAGTTACGGATTTTCTTTGGTAAATAAAAAACGAGCTTTTGTTCCTATAAATAAACGTCCTCAATGGATTGTGATAATGAGGGGATAATATTTAAAAAGTTTGATGGCTGAGTGATATATCGATACATTAATTGTCATACCATGGAGAGTTTTATCCTCGCATAATCTGGAATAAATATTGCCGTTGCAATGGAGCGGAATGAATCTTGCTAATATACAGTGTGTCCATAAAGTCCTAGTACCATTGCATTATATAAATACTTGTAATGGTACCGGGACTTTATGGACACCCTGTAATTTTACATTTCACTTCTTACATATCATAGAGAATTTTATTAATTAAGCCCTTTACATAATGCGTTGATCCTGTTGTCAGTCTCTCAGAATCTCTTAGATAAAACCAGCTTAGGTCACCCGTATATATGTTCATATAATAGCTTCAATATTAACTATCGAGTTGAAATAGAGAGTAGTATCAATTTGGGATATCTCATTACAGATTCACAGCGACGAAAAGTTTATGTCCGTTCTTGTTGATATTATTCAATCATTTTTATGAATATTATCTGGTATCAGGATATGTAAATAAGGCGAAATGTAGTAGGGAACAGATAGACGAAAGTGTTCTTAAATGGAGGGTTAAAGAATTGTCTTCAGTCCTGAGAAACCAAAGAATGAAGTTCTCCAGATACGTGGGTGTAATAGCTCGATCAGCTTCTTTAGCTATAAGATAAAACAGTAATTGTTTTTTAGAAAATTTTGTAACATCACAATCTTCAGTACCTTTTCATTCATTCGTCTTACGTGGCTTCCTTGTTCTTTCTTCTCGTATTTCAGATTTTAATGATACTGATTTTATCCTAGGAACTCAGCGAATCACTGCTGTAACTCACTAGCTTTAGTTTATATATATATAAAAAAATAATAAGGAATTCTTAGGCCAGGAATACGAAAAATCATATTGACTAAAGAAGACCCAAGTACCCTCAACGTGAGGCCTGGAAGATAGAAATTACATCGACTAAAGAAGGCCTAAGGTCCCTCTAAATAATGTTGTCTCATTCAACGCTCTACCCACGTCGTTGGATGGCTGCATAGATAATGGTATTTTCATAACATTAAGGTTCAAGTGAAAACTAAATCATATCAGGCCAAAGATCATCTTATAGAACCGATATGATGTCTCTCGTCGTTCGTCAAGTGAGAAAGAGGTACCTTGATGTATTGATCATCCGGGGAATAATAATAATAATAATAATAATAATAATAATAATAATAATAATAAATGGTAATAAGTAATATAAAATAATAATAATAATAATAATAATAATAATAATAATAATAATAATAATAATAATAATAATAATAATAATAATAATAATAAGGAACCTGGAAAAACTAGAAGCAGGATGCAAACCGGAACCACACACTTATTATAAGTACCACCCAGTCGAATAGGATGACTGTGATAAACCAAAAAAAATAATAATAAATAAATAAAAAAAGAAAAAATAATAACAATAATAAGGTCGAATGTAGAACTCGATTGCTTATATTAAATTAATTGTATTTTTTTCTAAAACTTTACATTATTAATATAATATAGCTGCCCCAATGTACTCCGGTGTCAAAAAAAAGGTGTTTTAGTCCATTGCTTCAAAAACACCGTTTGATAATAATAATGATAATAATAATAACACGATACAGTGATAAAGGTGGAATGTAGAACTCGATTGCTTATATTAAATTGATAGTATTATTCTTAAACTTTACATTATTAATATATAACTGCCTCAATGTACTCCAGTGTCAAAAAAGGTCTTTTAGTTCATTGCATCCAAAACACCGTTTTATGTTCATTTAATTTTTATCCTTAAGTTCTTTATAACACTATGACCTTGGTGTGTATAAATTATGACTTTAAGCACTGGATATGAATGAAATGTCATTTCATCCTCATTTCCCCTCACTAAGTTTATGCATAATTAGAAAACTATGAAAATTGAAACTAATCGCATGTTGAAAAGACCACAATTATTTTTATCCGTAATGACAGCAACAACATCAAGAGCAGATGTAAAATTTTGCAGTGGCGTTAAGCTAAACTCGATTAATAAATTGCAAAAAAACATAATGATAATTCTCTTTATACTGTAATGTTGCCTCTGGCCATGCTGCATTATTTCGAATGGGAAAAATATTTCAAAATGCTGTTGAAAGCTTTTAGTGTTGATATGAAATGTACATTGATACACCTGGCTGCATTTATTTTCCAATGGCGTTAAGTTTTTAGAAATGAAAGTAATAATAATAATAATAATAATAATAATAATAATAATAAATAATAATAATAATAATAATAATAATAATTAATTATATTATTATATTATTATTATTATTATTATTATTATTATTATTATTATTATTATTATTATTGTTATTGATAATAATAATAACTGTTCGTATTAGAATTATTGGAATAAAAAATAACAAAGATTTACAATGATTCTGATCCTGATTCTGATTATTATCATTATTATTATTATTATTATTATTATTATTATTATTATTATTATTATTATTATAACCAAGGATGGCGTCCTATTTTTGGATCAGTCCTGGCTAGAGAGAGAGAGAGAGAGAGAGAGAGAGAGAGTCTAATTTTCCTTTATTATTAGATTGTTTTCACAGAGTAGAACGTTATGATGGACTTTAATTCCCACGAAACGGTTTCTCTTTTAATATAATTTAATGTAATTCTGTGGTAAACTTTCTATTTATATATTTCCACAGCAGAAGAGCATAAACTTTCCACTCTTCTCGCTAATTCCTGAGTCTGCATATTTTAAGATTACTGTGAGATATTATTATATCATATATTTTTGGGGGACCTCAGTTTTCATAACATTATAATGTTTTCGTTGTAAATTGAGATAAAATTATGCCCGTTTGATGTTTTCACAGAAAGGAGCAGAGATGAAGTTTAACTTTAATTTAATTCAGAGGAGTTGTATATTTGATTTTATATGTACCTCCGTACTTTATAAAATGATGAAGTATTATGGACATATATATATATATATATATATATATCTATATATATATATATATATATATATATATATATATATATATATATGTATGTATGTATGTATGTATACACACATATAAATAATAATAATAATAATAAAATAATAATAATAATAATATTAATAATAATAGCAATGAAAAAGGAGAAACAAATCCAGTTATGTGAATGAACATATATTTAAATTCAAAATGGTAAATTTATATATATGTACATTTACATAACTGGATTTGTTTCTCTGTTCGAAGGCTCATGCTACTAAGAGTATTTAAAAAATTAATAATAATAATAATAATAATAATAATAATAATAAATAATAATAATCATAGGAGCACTAGGCACGATCCCAAGATCCCTGAAAAAGGACTCAGAAAAAACTAGTGCTGAAGTAGGTCCAGGACTCATGCAGAAGATGTATGTTGATCCTAGAAACGGCACACATAGTAAGAAAAGTGATGGACTCCTAAGGAGGCAGGATGCAACCCGGAACCCCACACTATAAATACCACCCAGGCGAATTGGAGGACTGTGATAGAGCAAAAAAAAAAAAAATGATAATAATAATAATAAAACCAGCCGAGTGGAAATAAATGGAGAAGGATGATGAAAAAACAGTATTAGTATCGGTTCCTTCTCATTTTATATCGAAAAGATTATATAGGATATATGGAGTCGTTTCCGATCCATTTATTCCAGATGTAATTGGCGTGAAAGGAATCCTTGTAGGTGACCTAATGTTTTCCCCTTCTACTTGTGTTTAGGATATTTACCCCCACGCAAGACTTTTGTGTGTTGCCAGAGGTCTGAAAATGCTTAATTTTAAGGGAAGGTCCATTTGTACCGTCCTTTTTTTACTGTTTTGCTCTAACTAATTATCCTTTACATCAAATGAATTCAGATGCTGCCTCTGAGATTCTTTTTGGGATTTATATAACCCGCAGCATAAATGCATCTATCTTTCTATAAAATAAATCAAATACATTTCTTTGAAAGCAGCGACTTTAAGAAGACGAAGTATTAAAGAGATGTGTACCATAGATACCCTAAGCAACGATAAGCTTTTCATTGAAGGATGCCTATACACTGCTAGAGGCTTCGGTTATTATATAATGGATCTCTAGGTACAAGCTGGTTACTATGTGTTCGTTAGAGGGACACTGGGTAATTGGGTTGGCCAAGGTACTGGCTCATCCATTGTTAATGTTTTTAGATGCTGACCAGGATAGGATCCATACTACTTATGGCTTTTGTATTTGTCAGATCAAAGATATATTTTCAGTATATTATCAGTAAATTAGCATATTTTTTACGTACTTTTCCACATTTCCGACAAAATAGCACTACTTTCATCTCTCCCGGTGCAGTATCTATGAAAGATTTTACGTCTTTCTCTGCTAAATCAGATACATTTGACATAATCATCCCAATCTTGCCTTTGTCGATAAACTTTTGACTTTCTCCTTCCTGAACATTCATCTTCTCTTCTAAACTTATATTTGTGCAGGCTTCAACCGAACCAGTCTGAATCGCTAATTAGAATATTTGTTCAAATACATGGGTGCTCGTACGTAGGGGCAGGGGGGGGTGGGGCACTTACCCAACCCGCCCCTCCCCCCCGAAATACTGGAAATATATATATATATATATATATATATATATATATATATATATATATATAATATATATATATATATATTATATATATATATATATATAATATATATATATTATGTATATATTATATATATATATATATATATATATATATATATATATATATATATTTTACATTTTTTACATTTAACTACATCACTTTGTCTTCCTTCCATTCTACAGTATATTTTTTCAGTTTGAGTAAATTAAATATATCCTTACTATATTGTATAATAGTTGTATGCTGTATATAACTGCGTTATTCGTTTCAGGACATGTTTGATTTCTGTTGAACAGCATATGGGACTATCGAGAAAAAGCCAATGTAACTTTCTGAAATTTTTCTTTATCGCATCTTGCTTCACTTAAATTACTGCATCGCAATTCCCCTGCGTATAATATATATATATATATATATATATATATATATATATATATATATATATATATATATATATATATATATATATATATATTATATATATATAATTGCGCCACCTTTGGAAAATATGCTGCAGGCGCCCATGTTCACATATTTGCTGCTGAATGTGGCAATGCATCTACATCAATACACCCACACCTTCAATCCTGGCTCTCTAATCTTACCTCTAGGCGAAACATACAGGTGAGATCCATGTATTCAAGAATACTGAAAAGATAATACGTCCCAGTATCCAAGAATAACCCTGAAATTAACATTTCTGCCTCGAGGATTCTATCGAAACTGGTTCAGGTCTGAAAGAGCCGAAATCCTGACTGAGAACTGAGATTCCGTTATCCTCTTAGGTTTTCGAAAGGGTTGTTTTCGTGACTTCTGCAAAATGCTCATTAAATTGGTCTGCCTTATTTAACCGGGTAATCGCATCTTTAGCCTTTTCCCTGTCTCCTAGACGATGTTTATCACCGTGTCTTCTTGCTTCATTTTATCCCAGACCACCAGTATTTTTTTATAATTATAAATCGAGAGAAAAATCCAACAATAGTTGCGTTTTGGGTAAGAAGCCGAGTACATTTTAAAAATCTAAATTCAACATTTAGCAGATATTCTGAGCTGTTAATTTTAATTGCTATAGGTCAACTAGCCCTTTTCATTATATCATGTTAGTTAAATGCACAAAAGACTTGGCTATTTCCTTAATGAAAAGGAGACTTCCCTAATCGAAATATTGGTTAGAAGTTTCATGATGAGTTAATTATCATGTGGTTTATGTCATTATAATTTTCATGAATAAGATAATTATAATTATAATTATTTGTTGTTTACTTCCAACTAGGTCGCCCGTTGGAGGCTCAGCAAATACCTATCGACTGGTAAAATAGTCTCTGGCTATAATTAAATTATTCATTATTGTAATTGTCCTCTTATTCAATGGATGTTTTCATTAACGTCTTGTGAAAATGCAACATAGAATTGTTGCTCTTTATAATTATTGTTCATTTTATTCCTCAAAACAATTCCCAGATATCTCGTTCCTAAAAGAAATAAATAAATGTGATATCTTTTTAGAATATCGCAGACACATTCATGCTATTTATATTTCTCCTGGGAAACAATTTCGTGGCAATTCCTTTTGTCAGCATTCTATCATTTTCTCCTCCACAATAAAATACATTTTCTTCGGGATGTTTTTCATAAAATAATTCGTTTTCGTCATCGACTTGAAAATACAAAGAATTCTCCTTAAATTCATTCTCGCTATTTCCTGGTCAGGATAAAGCTTCATCCGCTTCGTTGGCTGATCTTTGTCCTTCTTGGCTAATGGAGAAATGTATGTCTTCTTTATTTTCTAAGTTTTGGTAGATTATACAACACGAATTCACGGGTCCGTTTTCCTCATGCATGAAAACGCTCAGGAACGCAGCTGAGCCCGTGATTTCGCCTCGCAAAACTGATGCAAATAGATTGGCGTTCGATGTAAATTGACGTTCCTCGTCGTCTAGCGAGAACGCAATTCAGTTGACGCTTTCAGTCGAGTGGGGATTCACACGGTATACCTGATTTTTAAACAAAATGTTCCTTAACTGTTTTTAATTAAATTTTCGATTGCATTAACATTTCGTTATTTATTACACATTTATGTAGTATTCATGTTTCCTAACTGAATTTTTTTTTCTATAAAAAATTACATGACTAACAGTGGGACCTTTTCCAAAATGAATCTGTGCAACGAAAATTCGTAATCAACTTTGAAATTAGTTCTGAAACAAAAGACTAAAAGAAATCTACCACAAAGTAAGGCGACAATCCGAGAAAAATGAATATAAAAACATATCTCACATATTTAAGCGTCACACAATTATATTTTCAACGTTTTTATTTAACTTGCAAAGAACTTCGCGAACGGTTTCTAAATTAGCTCTGGAACAAAAGACTAAAAGAGAATCGCCACAAAGTAAGGTAGTAACTAGCAGCGAATAAATATAAAAGCCTATTTGGGCAATTAAAAAATATATTATCGCAATTTTTCTTTTACTTAATATTCTAAATATTTCATTAAGAAATTAAAGTTAAACTGCATCTTTGCTCCTTTCTGTGAAAACATCAAACGGGCATAATTTTATATCAATTCACATCGAAAGCATTATAATATTATGAAAACTGAGGTCCCCCAAAAATATATGATATAATAATATCTCACATTCATCTTAAAATATGCAGACTCAGGAATTAGCGAGAAGATTGGAAAGTTTATGCTCTTCTGCTGTGGAAATATATAAGTAGAAATTTTACCACAGAATAACATTAAATTATATTAAAAGAGAAACCGTTTCGTGGAAATTAAAGTCCATCATAACGTTCTACTCTACGAAAACAGTCTAATAATGAAGGAAAATTAGACTCTCTCTCTCTCTCTCTCTCTCTCTCTCTCTCTCTCTCTCTCTCTCTCCAGGACTAATCCAAAAATAGGACGCCGTCCTTGGTTATAATAATAATAATAATAATAATATAATAATAATAATAATAATAATAATAATAATAATAAGTGGCGCCGTGAAGGAGTAGGTTAGGTCGTCAATAGACTTAAGTCAAGTTAAGCAACATTGGGGCTGGTCAGTCGTTGGATGAGTACCTATCCCTGATAGGGTAGGGTCCAGCTATGGGTTAAATAGCAAAACTCAGCAATGATGGAAAGAAATGAAGGAATAAACGACAACGACGTAAATGGAACCTCTGGCAACAGAGGAGCTTCGTCCGGCAACCAGGTATTCAACCCAATTGAAGGGGAAGACGGTCAGGTACTTGGAGGTCGTCATCCAGCAACTGATCACCACAACGACAGTAATCAACAGCCTGAGATTGGAGCTACAGAGGCAAAAAGGAAGAAATGGACAAGAGAAGAAAATAAGGAAATATGGAGATGCTACATCAGAAGCAACCCGACGGAGAGAGGACATAGAAGAAGGTTAGTCAACATCTGGAATGAGAGGAATAACACCCCCCAAACAGAGCAGAGCATGGCAGACCAAGTAAGGAATATAAAGAAAAAGAACTGGCTCTCCCTAACAGAAAGAATTACACGAAGATGAACTGAGAGACGATGCGACAGAAGACGACTAGGATGATGAGGTATCAAACAACGACACACGAAGAAACACCGACGAAGTAACAGAGAGGACGGAATGGGTAGAAAAGATTAGACAATGGATGGAGCCAGATACAGAGAAAACAAAGATCCCCTCCATGAAAGCCTACAACACCAAGAAATTAAGGGAGAAAACAAGTGAGGTCAATGAAATAATGGGCATAATACACACTACCAGTATCACAGAAACAAATAACTTGACATATGCAGGAGCAAGATTAGTAGCAGAACTGATGGGGATTCGAACACCAACACTACCAGCACAACCAAGCCAACAGAAACCAAAACAGCAACCTCCTTGGAAAAGGCGCCTGGAAAAGCAAATCATGGTGATGAGATCTGACTTGAGTAAACTGAAAGAGATGGCAGAAAAAAGGCTAAGAAGCAAGAAAACAAGGGAGGAACTCAACGAGAAATACAAAGTACAAGAGAGGATGTAAAACAGAGGCTTAAGGCCAAAGCACATAAGATCCAACGGTACATGAACAGGAATAAGGGATACCAACAGAACAAACTATTCGAACCAACCAGAACAAAAGACTATACAGACAACTAAGAGGGGAAGACAACCACCCAGAAATTCCTGAAGCCGAACCAAGTAAGAGACTCTGGGAAAACATATGGAGCAATCCGGTATCACACAACAAACATGCAACATGGCTCCAGGAAGTAAAGGAAGAACAAACAGGGAGAATAAAACAAAGATTCACAGAGATCACGACAGACACAGTCAGACAGCAACTAAAGAAAATGCCAAACTGGAAAGCCCCAGGTCCCGATGAAGTCCATGGATACTGGCTCAAAACCTTCAAGGCCCTACACCCACGAATAGCAGAACAACTCCAGCATTGTATCTCAAATCACCAAGCACCCAAATGGATGACCACAGGAAGAACATCCTTAGTACAAAAAGACAAGAGTAAGGGAAATATAGCCAGTAACTACAGGCCTATCACCTGCCTACCAAGAATGTGGGAGTTACTAACAGGTATCATCAGTGAAAGGCTATACAACTACCTAGAGGAGACAAACACCATCCCCCACCAACAGAAAGGCTGCAGAAGGAAGTGTAGGGGCACAAAAGACCAGCTCCTCATAGACAAAATGGTAATGAAGAACAGTAGGAGAAGGAAAACCAACCTAAGCATGGCATGGATAGACTATAAGAAAGCCTTCGACATGATACCACACACATGGCTAATAGAATGCCTGAAAATATATGGGGCAGAAGAAAATACCATCAGCTTCATCAAAAATACAATGCGCAACTGGAATACAATACTTACAAGCTCTGGAATAAGACTAGCAGAGGTTAATATCAGGAGGAGGGATCTTCCAGGGCGACTCACTGTCCCCACTACTCTTCGTAGTAGCCATGATTCCCATGACAAAAGTACTACAGAAGATGGATGCCGGGTACCAACTCAAGAAAAGAGGCAACAGAATCAACCATCTGATGTTCATGGACGACATCAAGCTGTATGGTAAGAGCATCAAGTAAATAGATACCCTAATCAAGACTGTAAGGATTGTATCTGGGGACATCAGGATGGAGTTTGGAATAGAAAAATGCGCCTTAGTCAACATACAAAAAGGAAAACAAAGTAACGAGAACTTGAAGGGATAAAGCTACCAGATGGGAGCAACATCAAACACATAGATGAGACAGGATACAAATACCTGGGAATAATGGAAGGAGGGAATATAAAACACCAAGAGATGAAGGACACGATCAGGAAAGAATATATGCAGAGACTCAAGGCGATACTCAAGTCAAAACTCAACGCCGGAAATATGATAAAAGCCATAAACACATGGGCAGTGCCAGTAATCAGATACAGCGCAGGAATAGTGGAATGAATGAAGGCAGAACTCCGCAGCATAGATCAGAAAACAGGAAAACATATGACAATACACAAAGCACTACACCCAAGAGCAAATACGGACAGACTATACATAACACGAAAGGAAGGAGGGAGAGGACTACTAAGTATAGAGGACTGCGTCAACATCGAAAACAGAGCACTCGGGGCCAATATCTGAAAACCAGTGAAGACGAGTGGCTAAAGAGGGCATGGGAGGAAGGACTAATAAAAGTAGACGAAGACCCAGAAATATACAGAGACAGGAGAAAGACAGGCAGAACAGAGGACTGGCACAACAAACTAATGCACGGACAATACATGAGACAGACTAAAGAACTAGCCAGCGATGACACATGGGAATGGCTACAGAGGGGAGAGCTAAAGAAGGAAATTGAAGGAATGATAACAGCGGCACAAGATCAGGCCCTAAGAACCAGATATGTTCAAAGAACGATAGACGGAAATAACATTTCTCCTATATGTAGGAAATGCATACCGAAAATGAAACCATAAACCCCACATCGCAACAAAAAGAGGCATGATTCAGTGGCAAAAGCCCTCCACTGGAGCCTGTGCAAGAAAACATCAGCTACCTTGCAGTAAATAATGGTACGAGCACCAACCTGAAGGAGTGATAGAAAACGATCAGGCAAAGATCCTCTGGGACTATGGGTATCAGAACGGCTAGGGTGATACGTGCAAAACAGACCAGACGTGACGTTGATTGACAAAGTCAAGAAAGTATCACTCATTGATGTCGCAATACCATGGGACACCAGAGTTGAAGAGAAAGAGAGGGAAAAAATGGATAAGTATCAAGATCTGAAAATATAAAATAAGAAGGATATGGGATATGCCAGTGGAAATCGTACCCATAATCATAGGAGCACTAGGCACGATCCCAAGATCCCTGAAAAGGAATCTAGAAAATAACTAGAGGCTGAAGTAGCTCTACAGGACTCATGCAGAAGAGTGTAATCCTAGAAACGGCACACATTAGTTAAGAAAACGTGATGGACCTCCCTAAGGAGGGAGGATGCAACCCGGAACCCCACACTATAAATATCACCCAGTCGAATTGGAGGACTGTGATAGAGCACAAAAAAAAAAAAAAAAAAAAAAAAAATAATAATCATAATCAGAATCAGAATCATTTGTAAATCTTTGTTATTTTTATTCCAATAATTCTAATATGATCAGTATTATTATTATCAATAATAATAATAATAATAATAATAATAATAATAATAATAATAATAATAATAATTAATAATAATAATAATAATAATAATTACTATCATTAGTATTATTATTATTATTATTTTCATTGCTAAAAAACTTAACGCCATTGGAAACTAAATGCAGCCAGTCGTATCAATGTACATTTCATATCAACACTAAAAGCTTTCAACAGCATTGTTTTGCGAGAACACTAATGTCATTTTGAAATATTTTTCCCATTCTAAATAATGCAACATGGCCAGATGAAACATTACAGTGTAAAGGGAATTGTCATTATTTTTTGTTTTTTGCAATTTATTTATCGAGTTTAGTTTAACGCCACTGCAAAATTTTACATCTGCTCTTGATGTTGTTGCTGTCATTACGGATAAAAATAATTGTGGTCTTTTTAACATGTGATTAGTTTTGATTTTCATATATTTCTAATTATGCATAAACTTTGTGAGGGGAAATGAGGATAATACGAAATTTCATTTATATCCAGTGCTTAAAGTCATAATCTATACACACCAAGGTCATAGTGTTATAAAGAGCTTAAGGATAAAAATTAAATGAACAAAAACACCTTTTTTGACACTGAAGTACATTGAGGCAGTTATATATTAATATTGTAAAGTTTCAGAATAATAGTATCAATTTAATATAAGCAATCGAGTTCTACATTCCACCTTTATCACTGTATCGTGTTATTATTATTATCATTACTATTATCAAACGGTGTTTTTGAAGCAATGGACTAAAACACCTTTTTTTGGCACCGGAGTACATTGGGGCAGTTATATTATATTAATAATGAAAAGTTTTAGAAAAAATACTATTCATTTAATATAAGCAATCGAGTTCTACATGCGACCTTTGTCACTTATCGTCTTATTAATTTTATTATTAATTTTTTTCTTTTTTATTTATTTATTTATTTATTTATTATTATTATATTTTTTTTGTCTATCACAGTCATCTTATTTGACTGGGTGGTACTTATAATAAGTGTGGGGTTCCGGTTTGCATCCTGCCTCCTTAAGAGTCCATCACTTTTTTCACTATGCTCGCTGTTTCTAGGAGCACACTCTTCTGCATGAGTTCTGGAGCTACTTCGGCATCTAGTATTTCCAGGTTCCTTATTATCATTATGATTATCATTATTATTCTTTTTATTATTCCCCGGATGATCAATAACTCAAGGTACATCTTTCTCAAGGGTTTCACTTGACGAACGACAAGAGACATCACGTCGGTTCTATAAGATGATATTTGGCCTGATATGATTTGGTTTTTCCTTTGAACGTAATTGTTACGAAAATACCATTATCTATACAGCCATCCAACCAACAACGTGGGTAGAGCGTTGAATGAGATAACATTATTTAGAGGAGCCTTAGGCCTTCTTTAGTCGATGTGATTTCTATCTTCCAGGGCTCACGTTGAAGGTACTTGGGTCTTCTTTAGTCAATATGATTTTTCGTATTCCTGGCCTAAGAATTCATTATTATTTTTATTATATAAACTGAAGCTAATGAGTTACAGCAGTGATTCACTGCGTTCCTGGGATAAAACCAGTATCATTAAAATCCGAAATACGAGAAGAAAGAAGAACAAAGAAGCCACGTAAGACGAATGAATGAAAGGGTACTGAAGATTGTGGTGTTACAAAATATTCTAAAAAACAATTACTGTTTTATCTTACAGCAAACCAAGCTTATCGAGCTATTACACACACGTATCTGGAGAACTTTATTCTTTGGTTTCTCAGGACTGAAGACAATCCTTTAACCCTCCATTTAAGAACACTTTCGTCTGTCTGTTCCCTACTACATATCTCCTTATTTACATATCCTCATACTGCTCTCTATTTCAACTCGATTGTTAATATCGAAGCATAATATGAAAATATATACCGGTGACCTAAGCTGGTTTTATCTAAGAGATTCTGAGAGACTGACAACAGGATCGACGTATTATGTAAAGGGCTCAATAAAATTCTCTATGATATGTAAGAAGGGAAATGTAAAATTACAAGGTGTCCATAAAGTCCCAGTACCATTAGAGATATTAATATATTGTAATGGTACTAGGACTTTATGGACACCATGTATATTAGCAAGATTCATCCCCCTCCATTGCAACGGTAATATCTATTCCAGATTATGCGAGGATAAAACTCTCCATGGTATGACAGTTAATGTTTCGATATATCACTCAGCCATTAAACTTTTTAAATATTATCCTCTCATTATCACAATCCATTGAGGACGTTTATTTATGGGAACAAAAGCTCGCTTTTTTATTTACCAAAGGAAATCCCTAACTCCTGAGAAATTCAGTGTTCGGAATGATAAAGGTTAAAG
>NC_061094.1:45794190-45796690 GCF_015104395.2 Macrobrachium nipponense
CTGTAACCACTCAGCTACCACGGAGGACAAAAACTTAACGCCGCTCTCTCATATATATATATATATATATATATATATATATATATATATATATATATACATATATATATATATGTATATATATATATATATATATATATATATATATATATATGTATATTATATAATATATATATATATATATATATATATTAGTATATATATATATATCTATATTATATATATATATATATATATATATATATATATATATATATATATTTATATATATATATATATATATATAGATATATATATATATATATATATATCGTACACATGTTTGTGTGCTTCCTTATAAAAGCGTATGACATATTTCTGTCTGTCAAAGCTATTTCAACGTATCGCTCAAGTCTAGAATTATATTTCTATGGAGCAGATGTATGGCGTTGTATCTGTTTAGTCGACGTTTTGTTAAACCATATCCTGTGTGCTAACATGTTCAGTTCACCTCTACCTGTTCGTCCCATGACGATCTATGAGTGAATACGTCGTCCATAAAATTTTCCGATTATCGTTTTCCTCGACGTTTATATGTCAGCTGAGTAAATTGCAAATAAGACTTTTGAACGCAAGTCACGAAGATTATGATAAAGGCACTACCTTGTCATCAACACAAGAAAAGAAACACCAAACCACCTGTAACTGACAAACATTTTTAGTCCACTCAACCTCATGAATACCCAGATTGGAGGCCATGGTGGCCTCGTCAGCTCTCTCTGAAAGTGGATAAACAATCCATATTCAACAGCCACTCAGGAGTTCCGCTCATGTCATTTTCAAAGTTAAAAATTCCTGCAGATCCGTCATAACGAGCGGTCCGTTTGAGAGCCGGGAATATTGCTCAATTAATACTAATATCCGTTTCTCTGCCTTGCTTCTGTTTCTCCGTGTTTTTTCTTTTATCTCTTGTTATATTTTATTTTAATTTTTTTTAATAAGGGAGACTTCTTCTTTCTTTATTTCCTATTACACTCTGTTATTCTTTTTAATAAACACTGTACTCATTGGAAACTTGAATTTCAAGTCAGTGGCCCTTTTGGGCTTGTTAAATAGGAATAGGGTTAATTTTCTGAATAATAATAATAATAATAATAATAATAATAATAATAATAATAATAATAATAATAATAATAATAATAATAATCTAACAAGTTTATAAAGCGATTATAAGAATGATCTTTTTAATGACTCTTGTAACGTGCAACATAAAACTATTTAATCGCAGATAAAGGGAAAAAGGCAAAATAGTGCAGAGGAAATAGGAGTGAAGTCTAAGACCCAACTATAGTTAGATTTCGACGAGTGCGAAAAATAAAAATAGAAAAATAGATTTATAACTTGGACGAAACAAAAAAATTAAATTACACTAAAAATATACATGAAAATGAAAATAATGAAAAATTCTCCAAGGTTTGGTTCATCAACTACCAAAAGGAACGGACCAATCAAGGCAACGGGTATTCGAGAACTTTTATAAAATTCATCAACGATGTACGAAAACGATATTCCACGCAGCAGATTTTAATTTCCAAGTCTTCTAAAAAAAATAACTTAGAGGAAGCATAATATTTTAAAAATGAGGAATGACTCCGTGTAAAATATTTATAAAAGGTAGATTGCCACGTGATATAAATCGCGCAATGTGTATTATGAAGACATCTTACCGGTAATAAAATTAATCGTGAGTAATATTTAATGCTCTCTAAAGGGCACAATTCCGCATTCTGTTCGTTGCAAAAGCAAGTCATTCCCCTCAAGCGTCCTCTAAAGTCGACTGTAATTTAACTAAAAGCTTTTGGGGCGCTGGAGACGCAATCTCTTTTGTAAAACCTTAAGAAAAGCAACTTTAAAAACTAATAAAATTAAAGGGCTCAAATCTGGCAAGGCGGAAGGGAGGAATAATCTGGAGAATGGAGATAAGGTTGGGTTTGGCTAAAAAAGAGGATTTTTTTCCGTATGTTATTTGTAAAGCGTAAGTATCGATGGAAGGAAAGATAAAATATATAAAGTGATTTCCCTTTGTTTCGAGTTGAAGTGAATGGCGAAATTTAATACCTAAAAAAAAAAATAATAATTATAGCACCTATATAGGTCCCTAGCGCCTCAGCGGCGTGGTTAGTATGGTATTAGCGTCCCACCTCGGTGGTCGTGGGTTCGATTCTCGGCCATTCCATTGAGGGGTGAGAGATGTGTACTTCTGGTGATAGAAGTTCACTCTCGACGTGGTTCGGAAGTCACGTAAAGCCGTTGGTCCCGTTGCTGAATAACCACTGGTTCCATGCAACGTAAAAACACCATACAAACAAAATAAATAGGTCTCGTGAATTTGTGAGTTTCCACAGCATATCTATCATCTATCTATCTATCTATCTATCTATCTATCTATAACAATAAAATACGGCTGGATCTTGTCTTTACTACCCCGGGTGGCTTATTCCCGAAAAGTAACCGAGTATCG
>NC_061094.1:45801912-45819412 GCF_015104395.2 Macrobrachium nipponense
CCCATTGAGTCACTGGGTTCCAGCAAAAGTGATTCATTCCTTTCATCCTCCGGGTGGCTCTGCACCCTCTCCTTCTCCCATGGAAGCCTTTGTCACCTCAACTATAAAGTATTTTTCTATTTTGGCTGGAATGGGGTCCCCTCTTGTGGCCTAAACAAAGGAAAAAAAAAAATTCTGGAAATTATTTTTTTTTTTTTTTGTAGGGGGGCGGGGGCTCATATCTCTTTTCCGTATTTCGAGAATTAGACGATTTGATAGGAACCGCTGGGTTGAAATTCAGACACTTTTTTTTTTTTCTATAAAGCATTTTCAGTATTTAGCCTGGAAGGGCGGGGGACCATCTTGCCGGCATTATTCCTGGAAAAAGGGGAGTTGCTGTGGAAAACCTTTTTTTTCTCGAATATCTATTCGTATTTCAAGGATAATTAAAAAAACGCTTGATAGAAACAGCTGAATTAAAAACTGGTACAACTTCTGCCATAAGCGTTTTTCAGCTTAGGCTGGAAGGTAGGGAGGCCTCTTACCAGGCATTATGCCTGAAAAAAGAAAGGGGGAATTTTTGTCTGGAAATTTTCTTTTTTTTTTTTATCGTTTTTTGTTTTTATTTTTGGCGAGAATTAGGCTCTGGATAGGAAACACGAACAGATCTTGGAAAATTTAAAAACTCTTTTCCTATAAAGCGTTTTCAATTTTTGGCTGGAAAGGGAACCTCCTTAGGCCAGCAGAATGTATCTGAAATAAAAAGGAAATTTTTGTATAATTACGTTTTGTTCTCTGTTCTGATATCCATTTTTCGTATTTCCGAGAATTAATAATCGCTTGATAGGAACAGCTAGAGGTGGAAATGAAAACAACTTTCAGCTATAAAACGTTTTCAATTTTTTTGCTGAAGAGGTCAACCTCTGTTTATGCATCATCGCCTAAAAAGAAAAAAAAAAATTCCTAACAAAATACTATTTTTCTCGGTCGTTATATCTTTTATTTTCGTATTTTCGAGAATTAGGCGCTTGATAGGAACAACTACACTGAAAATAAACAAACACGTATTCTTTGTAGATATATTTCAGGTTCTTGAAATGGTTATAAAGATAGCATCGGATTAGTTGATATTGGTTAAACGGTTACCTTTACAACTTATTCGTATTTGGGATCTGGTTACTGTTACAGCCTCCAAATTTCTCCCACAACAATTTTCTTTTTTTTCATTACCAGTTCTTGTGATCCTACCTACAATTATTAATGTCAGTACTACCTATGGTACTACATTTCCTCCATAATTTTCCTTCCTTTATTTTACTTCCTGGATCAAAATCCTTGCCAAGATATGTTAGAAAATGTCAACACCGTTGTTATGATTCACACAATGCCCTTGATCACCTTGAATTCAAGACGAGGAAATAACTCTATTCTCTACCCAAGTCCTTCAGAAACCTTTTCCACTCTTATCAGGATTTTTTTTACCAGATTTTTTTTAAATCAGCCATCAATAGCCAATTCAATTCACCATGACTTCCACACTTGCTTGCATTTCGCTTGTTATCTCGTACGCCACCTGGGTTCTTCCGTCTCCGATCGTTGGGTTGTAGTCGTTACATCCTCAAAAGTTCATAAAATTCATAGAAAACCTTCCAAGTTGTACTGAATTTTCATATTCTACAAGTTATTCAGACTGCATTCCCACTGAAAAGATAGAGGATGCATTATTCATTAGAGAGCACATTAACAACCCATTAATCTTTCTCCGCAAGCAATGCGCGTGCGTGTTAGGCAGAAACATCAAACTAGACAAGGATAATATTTCATATAATGACCTGTACATGTTGAAAAGTACAGCTATGCTCAGAACTTTTCGACATGTATGGACATTAGAAATAAACCTAAAAAGCTTAAACATACTTAGGCAACGTCACGCTTGTTAGTCTGAAAGTTCTGGGACGAAACAAAAAGATTCATGTTGCAATCAAATTTGAGCATAACATTTACGTGGAAAAAATCTAAAAAATCTCATTTACTGTTCCATTTAATCTCTACGTTTGTATTTTTCCATACTGCAATAGCTAACTAGCTCTTTTACCTGTGTGTGGTGGTGGTTTGTTTGTGTGGGTGTTGTGCGTGTGTGCGTGTGCAGGCTTGTACAACCTCAAATTTAGGGTAGAATTTCCACGTCGATGGGCCTTTAACATGGTTTGCAAAGTACATATGCAGCCCAAATTTACGTAAATAAAGGAAATAAATTACAAATAGAAGAAACAGGTGGGATATAATTGTTCCAGCCAATCAAGACTGTTGTTACAATAGGGAAGGAAAGACGCATTCACGTGGGAACAGGTCAAACAGAAACAATTGCAGTGGTTACCATAACATTCTATTTGACAATAGAAACTAATGGGCTGAAGGTCGCTGTATCCGACAAAATTCCTAGAGGGAACTGTATTCATCATGGAACAAATTAAAATCGAATTTTAACCGATCCATTATCTTTGTAACGATTATTTCTGACAGTAACCATCTCACTAACTTGGTGATGATGAAATAGTCCACACCAACAATTTGAAAGGATTTCCGAAATCTGGTGGAAAGTTCCTTCTCTCCTTTCAACAGTAGAAATAAATCAAACAAACTAAAAGAGATAAAAAAAAAAAGACGGAAAACCAGAGCCAATTAGTAATTCTCCATGGAAATTTGAGTCTCGGGAATATTCGGAGAATTTTCAGGCGAGGAACCATTGGCAAGAATTTCTTCAGAGCTGCCTGACCCTGAAGTATTTTGGACTTTACATGTTCTTTCCACAGGGAACGAGTTTTTTTATTGTCATTTTTAACCTTTCCATTAAATTATGAATTTCATGACAAGGCCCAAACTCCACATGAATTGAAGAGGACGAGTTTTTTTTTTGTAAAAGGTTCAAATGCCCATTGCCTTTTGGAAATACCAAGAGTTACCGAAAACTCTTGTTACAAACTTTGGCAGATAAAGGTTGATGAGCAACCCGAGAGAAGAGAGAGAGAGAGAGAGACGAGAGAGAGAGAAGAGAGAGAGAGAGGAGAGGAGTATTTTTTATTACTGCAATTTGTTAGGTGGATGCATAAAAGCAAAGTACGTATTGGTTTGTCAGGAATTTCACAGGTAAAAAACTGTTTACCATGAACCAATTGTTTACAAAAAGCATCTTAAAATTCATATGGGTCAATTAAACTTTTCAAGACAAACAGTGTGATAAAAAAAAGTTCGAAACACGTCACTCTACTCCTTCAGTCCTTTATATGTAAATGAATTTATTTTTTATTCTTGCTGATTTGCACCTTTACCAAGTTCTTTCTGGTTTTTTTTATTCAAAGGGCACAAAATTAAGAGAAACTTATTGTTAGCAAAACAATAAAAAACACTGTTAGTTTTTTTATGGACAGATGCCAAGTCTGCGAAATAAGGAAATAGTCAGTAATTACTTACATAATAAATATTAGAATTGGCAGTGTAGTTGGTCCAAAAAAATGCTGATGCTTAAAACAATGAAAAATTGAAAAATAAATGAATTAATTTTAAAAATCAAAGCTTTCTTTTTACGTTTTAAAACTAGAGGTAGTTACAAACCAAAATTTTCAAACATAAAAGAGGTTGCAAACTTCTGAAGCCACATAAAGACCCATTATTTTACGTAGAAAAACCTGTAATAAACAATTTTAAACTGCGCAGTGAATTGAATATTAAGGACAAGTTTTCAACTCCCCCTTTAGCTATAGGGAAAAATACACTCTTATCCACCCTCCATTCAGCAAATATACGAAATTTACAGAACTCCTCTAGCG
This sequence comes from Macrobrachium nipponense, assembly GCF_015104395.2. NCBI lineage: Eukaryota > Metazoa > Arthropoda > Malacostraca > Decapoda > Palaemonidae > Macrobrachium > Macrobrachium nipponense. The sequence continues at coordinate 45,805,719 of NC_061094.1, forward strand.
TTCAGTACTTTTTTATTTTTTTTATTTTATTAAATGTTTAAAGTTACCTGATAATTCGTGCTTCCGGCAAACGATAAATAGGTACTAGGCCCACCACCGGGCGGTTGGTTAAAGTTTCATGGGCCGCGGCTCAATACAGCCATTATACCGGAGACCAGCCGGAAGGGATCTAGATCTGCTTTCGGTGGCCCTTGATTATACGCCTTGTAGCGACTTTACAGAAAACTCGATTGCGCCGAAGTTAATTTCCTTGTTTTGTCATGATTGCCTAAATAACCGCTATTCCCCCACCAGACCCCGAACATTTTCTATCACGGATTTCAAGGTCCAAGGTTCCCTTTAATATCATTGAACTATTAAAAAACATTAATTTATATAATAAGGTTTTATTTTTATTACTCATATCCCCTAAAGTTTATTTACATCATTGAAGGTTGAAACTAGTTCTATCCTCAAGTTACCTCAATTCAGAGTTAATATTCTGATCATCATTCAGAGGACAAAACGAATGTCAGTAAATTAGTTCAGTAGGAGAAACTAATCAAAGAAACGTGAGAACCAAACTAATGAATTTGCTGTTTTGTAATATTGGAAATTAATTACCACCTTTGATAACGGGAAAATGTCAGGGAAGTGCCGACAGAGTTCAATTTTAATTTTTTTCTACTTCCATTGAACCATTGAGTACGTTTTAAGACGATAATTAAGATGCATCTTCATTTTGACGAAGTTGTCCAACCAATAACTTGCTAATGATCAATTTTATGTCGAAGTCTTCTTACCCAAAGGTGGAGATATAGGGAAAGCAATTAATATAAAAGGTGATATAATCCAATATACGCCTTTCAGTTCGAATGTAATGAAGTTTATTTTGTTCGTCCAGCCATTAACGATAATATATGCATGAAGGGTATCAAGCAAATGATTATTATCAAGCTTATGATTTTAGTTCATTTGGGTCCGATTTAATGAAACAAAGACTGAATAAAATATAATTGGGTATTGAAATACTTAAGATCCGGTACTTATTACCTTGCATTATCAAAGACAACGAATGAATTAAGACAGTATAATATCGTGGTGCTTCCCCCCGAATGTGTTTTTTTTTTTTAGATGACGAAAACATTACTGAGGAAAAAGCTTTGTTTTATATAATTTAAATTGTAAAAATGGTGACGAACTAAGAAAATAGAAAGCAGGAGGAGGCGGGGAGGTATTAAAACTGATTAAGAAAGAAAATTCATAGTAAAGTTATTCCAATACTACTCAATTAAGTAACGTTAAAAAACAGGGGGAATTGGGAAATTAATATTCAATTCATCATTAGGCGGGAAAATTGTCTGGTACCTCCGGCCGCGTGGACCCTCCGCCGTAATTAATGATTGCAATTATGATAGCATTACGTAGGTTAACGTGACTGCAAAACTTCAAATTTAGTTAAAGTTAATTAAATTTCATTATTATCAGAATAATTGCTTCTGTTCTCTCTTCTAACTAATAATACATCTTGAATAAGCAATGAAAGGAGTTTATAGTTAGAATTGATAAAAATTTGGCAAAAAATAATAAGGAAATATTGGAGCTACTACATTTGTTTTCTGAAAACTTGAACTTATTTTTTAAAGTTTCAATCAATAATATTTTCCATTCAGTGCTTTTGATTTTTGAAATTCTTGTTTCAATCATTACAGGGCATTCTCGAGGGTTTGATTTGATTCACTTTTGTTAGTATTGTATTTTCATCTGACAAATTTTGAAAAGAGAGCTTAAGAGTTAATTTAAGGAATAAAATATTAATCTATTCGTATAGAACTAATTAATGATCTCGTGTATTAACATGCCGCCTATTTTTCATTATTTTTTTCCCACAACAGCTTGTGGTAAACTAACAATATTTCTTTTCTTTTTCTTTATACGTTCTTCGTTTCAAGACAAAATATTTTTTCAACTACTTACATCTTCCACTTATCGGCCGCTATGTAACAGTATCTCGCCTCATCGCATTTTTCTGGCAATAAGGTTAAATGTAGGCTGAAAAAAAACTTCCTCCTTTTTAACATATTCGGTCTTTCCATCTCTAATATAGGTCCTTATTATATACAAAAATTAGAGGATATCTGGAAATGAAATGAAACTTCAAGAATTTAACATAGTTTTATGCCAGTAACTTAATCAATAGTGCAGAGAGATAAGCACCAACATTAGGGTCCATTAATTTAAATAGGCAAGGCGAGACAGATCCAGAAATGTTGGAGTGAATGAGCTTACTAATAGTTAAAATGGACATTGCATGTAAAAAAAATGCAAAAGATTACTAAATACAAAAAACGAGGACAGATAAGAGAAACAGACATGAGAGAGAGGAGAGAGAAGGAGGAGATAGAGAGGACGATGAGACGAGAGAGAGAGAGAGAGAGAGGCCTCTAGCCTCTTTCTGAAGTATTACGCTGAGAAATTCAGGCCACGAAGAAGGCAAAGAGTTATTGTGGCAAGCTGCTGGCGGGCGGGTCAGTGACGAACGCGGGAATAAATGTACTGGTTAATCTTATTCGACATTTTTGCTGTTCTTTTCCTTCAACCTCATATAAGAAGTGTGTGTCTGGTACTATGATGAATTGATTGTTTACCATTTGCGCCAGTTGAACTATATATCACATATATATATACTATATATATAGCTATATATTATATATATATATAATATATATATATAGATATATAGATAAATATATATATATATATACATCTATTTAATATTTATATTTATATACATATTATTAATATATATATATTATATATATATATTATAGTATATATATATATAATTAAATATATATTATATCATATACTTTATATATATAATAGAAGTATATATTATATATATATATTATAAATATATAACTATAAATATATATATATATATATATATATATATAAGTGAATATGTAAATAAATATAACAATATATATATAATATATATATATATATATATATATTATTTTTATTAGATATATATGTTGTATATATATAATCCTTTCTATATAACATATTATGTGATATATTATTATATATTAGATTATTATAATTATAATAGTACCTATATTATTAATATATATATAATTATATATATCGTATATATCCATATTATATTATACATATTATGCTAATATATATACTATATATATATATACTATTATATAATATAATATATATATATCTATATATATATATATAGATATATATACATATAATATATATCTATATATATATATAATATATTTATATATAGATATAATAGATTATTAACATACATCTATACATATATACATGTGAGTCCTAGGATTTGTAATTAATAATATATTTAATAATGTTCCGTTGTGGACATTTCCTTGGAATGCGGAGAACAGAAACCCAAAGCAACAACCCGAGAAAAAGCTGAATAAATGATTTCTGTGATGGCAGATGATTCTGAAAAAAATGCATAGTGTCAAGCGAGTTCAACGTTTACAAGTTCATGAGGTTCTTGTTCAAAGTGGGCCTTTGAGGAAAGAAACTGGTTGTAGCCAGTAATATGAGGCCGTTGTCGAAGTGTGCATCCCCCCCCCCCCCCCCCCCCTTCGTATGTACGTGGGCGGGGTCTCTTCTATTACTTAATGGTTATCATTAAGCCAGTCTATTGGGAAGACTTGCACAGAGATTCCGAGGGAGAAAGGCAGAAGCCAACGATGGCAGATGCAAAGAGTTGTTTTTGTTCATCAGTGAGTGAGAATCCTGGTTGGCAATGGTGGGTGAGTTGTTGAATTACTTTAGCCCAAACGGAATTGGCTTGTTTTACCACAGTTGTATAAGAACTGTTCTAATATTTATTTAACTTTGTCTTTCAAAACGTTAGTGGTGCTAACCGAGTGTGTTTCTCGTGTTCTTTGAAACAAAAGACGATTCTGGCGGCAGAACTATATGGTCTTTGGCACAAAGGGGGGACCCGAGGATCCCATATGAGAGAAAAGACAATTGAGGTGTGACCAAATTACTGTTTAAGGACATTTTAATGTTGGGGGATTAACGGAGGTTAAGATTAGTCTGTGAGGACTTGGATTATTATTTTTCCATTGTTGAATGAACATTTATTTTTTGATATAAGCTTTGAAACTCTCCCATTTTGAATGACCTGTTAGAATGGAGAGAGGAGTTTTTTGCCGAACCGAGAGATGAGAGAAGAGGGAGGGGTTTGTTGCCGAAGAGAGAGAGAGCGGTGCGCTTGGAGAGAGGAGAAGAGAGAGAGAGAGGAGAGAGAAGAGAAGGGGGGGGTGGGGGGGGGGGGGCTGTGTGTATTAAGTTTGCCTGACGCTCGGGGTTCCACGTTTACCAAATAAATAACGAGATTGGATATCTGCGTTTAAAAGTTTGTTTGGTGGCGAGTGGGTATAAGAGTTTGTTTTTTTTGTATGCCTTAGGTACGCTAATGAAGAGGACAGGTGGACCAGGTTTAAAACATAGATGGGTTTATGATCATGTCACAGTTTTTTGTTGGCTTAAAGCGATAGTTTTCGAGCGGACAAAGCTTTTTGTTTTGGGATTGTGGAAAGTTATTAAATTGTTTAGAATTTCAGTTACTAACTGAGAGAAAATGAGGAGAAAATATTCTCTCCGTTAACTGTAGTACTGAGTTGGCAAGACCAATTGAACTAGGGTCAGCGAAAATTTCGCCCATAGCGAGGTGCCTGCCTGAGATGAGGAACTCCAGTCTGGTTTGTGTGTGAAATGATCATCAAAGTGCTTTCGTCGCTGGCGCCATTGTGCCGATGAGATTTGCGTGTTTTGTAATTAGCGCAGAACTGCCGGGGTTTATGCTCTCATTGTTTGAATGGGGTAAGCGTTACGGTGTGTGTTTTTTTTTTTAATCCTGGGTTTTTTTTTTTAAATAATTCAGTGGTAATGGGAACTGTTGGTTTAAGATGTCCAAATTTTTTTTCCCCAATAAGTAGCAGAAAGTGACATGTTTTTTCCTTTATTTGGCGCGTGTTTAGTAATAGACGCATTTGTCTTTGTTTGGTTGTATTCGTGTTTGTGGATATTTTTTCATGCCATGAGAACCCGTTGCTTTTGGGTCTTGCATATTTAGGCTTGGAGACAGGAGCAGCCACTTCATTTTTACGGCGGCTCAGCAAATGTTTCTGTTAACCGGCCGCCAGAGGGGCATTGCAGGGGAGGGATACAGGTCCTGCCTCGGGGGTTATTGCAAGGTGGGGAAGGCGACTGATGGCCTGCCTCTGGGTATTGCTTGACACGAGGGGGGTGTTCTGTCGCCCTTCAGTGGTAGGGTGAAAGTATCTCTTTTTTTTTTTCTTTTTTTTTTTCAGTGGTAGGGTGAAACTTTTTTTTTTCTCAGTGGGGGTGAAACTCCTTCCTTTTTTACTTTTGTCGGGATGTTGCGAAGGACGAATTCGCGCCCTTGACAACGGAATTTCAATGCCAGGGCCAGGACATCAGCTGATTGATTATTGATGAAGTGAAAAATGCCTCCGTCAGAGTCTTTTTTTGAGAAAGAGATTTTCTTTTCTCATTGAATGAAGAGAAAAGTAAAGAAATGCATGGCATGGGGATTGTGTGTATGTTTTCCTTATTATGCTTTGGAAGGGACGACCAAATATAATGGCCGGGACACCAGAGATTATTATTTTTTTTTGTTGTGTTTTGGAGAAATTGCTTTAAAAGTGACGTCAAAGTGATGGGGAGATTGATGACCGATGATGATTGCTGATTGGTGCTTGATTGGTATCATGGGGTTTGGCAATACTAAAGTGGAATTGCCAACCCCTCCGTTACCTTGAGATCTTTGCAAGAGAATTATTACTATGAAGAATTAATTACTTATTAATAATTGTTATTATTACTTGACATTTTCAACGGGAGGGTTTGCTTAAGTAGAGTTATCATTACGGGGGGACTTGTTTTACGAGAGATTTTGAGATATTTTCATTGGGGGAGATTATGTTTTATAATATTTTACAGATAATTATTTATGGAAAATTATTACAATGAATTATGGGAAAAGTTTTGTGTTGAGTTTTTATGACTTTAGAGAATATTTCAGTAATTCATGAGTGACGAGTTTGCCTGAATCTTGGTGAATTTTTGTGCTGAATTTTTGGTGAATGGACAAGCATTAACATTGGTGATGTTTTTTTCTTTTTGTACCAATACAAGTGATTTTGATGAGAGCAATTTTGGTGGTATGCTGATAATGATACTTCTGATGCTGTTTTTTTTATTTACTAAGATGCATCTTAATTTTGACGAAGTGTCCACAATAACTGCAAATATAATTTACGTCGAAGTCGTCACAAAGGTGGAGATATAGGGAAGCAATTATATAAAAGGTGAGTATAATCTAATATACGGTTTCAATTCGAATGTAATGAATGTTTATGTCGTCCAGGGTTTAACTCTAATATATGCATGAAGGATAAGCAAATGATTATTATCAAGCTTAATTCTTATTCATTTGGGTCGGTTTAAAAAACAAAGACTGAATAAAATCTAATTGGGTATAAATACTAGGAGGTACTATTACTGCATTATAAAGACAAGACCTGAATTAAAACAGTATATCGTGTAGCTTCATTATGACGAAAACATTACTGAGAAAAAGCTCGTATATATTGATTAAAAATGGTGACATAATAAGAATAGAGTGGGGAGGTATTACAAAAATTATTAAAGAAGAAATTCATAGTAATTATCCAGAACAAATCATTAAGTAACGTTAAAATAGTGGGATTAATATTCATCTTATTATGACCTCCGCTTAATTAGGAATTGCAATTATGATGCATGCGTAGTTAATGACTGCAAAAACTTCAAATATAGTTAAAGTAAATTGTCATTATTATCAGAATATGCTTCTGTTCTCTCTTCTAACTAATAATACATCTTGAAAAAGAAAAATAATGAAAGAGTTATATTAGAATTGATAAAATTTGGCAAAATAATAATGAATATTGATCTACTACTGATTTTTTAAAGTTCAATCAATAATATTTTCCATTCAGTGCTTTGTTGAAATTCTTGTTTCAATATTACAGGCATTCTCGAGGTTTGTGATTCACTTTGTTAGTATTGTATTTCACTGACATTTTGAAAAGAGCGTTTATGATGTTAATAAGGAATAAAATGTTAATTCTTATCGTATAGAATTTAATAAGATCTCTGTATTAACATGCAGCCTATTTTTCATATTTTTTCCCTCACCAGCTTGTAGTAAACTAACAATATTTCTTTTCTTTTCTTTCTACGTTCTCTTTCAAGAAAATATTTTACAACTACTTACATCTTCGACTTATGGCCGCTATGTTAAAAGTATCTTTGGCCTCATCGCATTTCTGGCAATAAAGTTAAAATGTAGGTTAGAAAAAATTCCTCCTTTTAAATATTCGGTTCTTTCCATCTCTAATATAGACTAAATATACAAATTAGAGGATATCTAACAAATAAAACTTTACGGATTTAACATACTTTTCATGCCAGAACTTATCAATAGTGCAAAGAGAAGCAACAACATTTGGACATTAATTAAATAGCAAGGGCAGACAGATCCAGAAATGTTGAGTAAAGGTGAATGATCTTTACTAATATTAAAAGGACATGCATGTAAAAAAAAAAACATGCCAATAGATTACAAATACAAAAACGAGACAGATAGAGAAACAGACATGAGGAGAGAGAGAGAGAGAGAGAGAGAGAGAGAGAGAGAGAGAGAGAGAGAGAGAGACTCTAGCCTCTTCTGAAGCATTACGCTGAGAATTCAGGCCACGAAGAAGGCAAAGAGTATTGTGCAAGCTGCTGGCGGCGGGTCAGTGACGAACGCGGGAATAATGTCTGGTAATTATTCGACATTTTTGCTGTTCTTTTCCTTCACCTCATAAGAATTTAGTCTGTACTATGATGGGTGAATGCTTACCATTTGCCCGTTGAAGATATATATATATGTATATATATATATATATATATAATATATATATATATATATATATATATATATATACATACATATATATATATATATATATATATATATATATATATATATATATATATATATATATAGACATACATACTACATATATATGTAAATATATATATATATCTATATATATATATATATATATATATATATATATATATATAACATACATATATATATATATATATATATATATATATATATATATATATACATACATACATATATAGATATATATATACTATATATATATATATATATATTTATATATATATTATAAATACTATACATATATATATATATATATAACAGAGAGAGAGAGAGAGAGAGAGAGAGAGAGAGAGAGAGAGAGAGAGATGAATGTTACCTGATCTCTGACATATAAAGCAATAAAAAACATTTATTTCTGGCCCCCCCCCCCACCCGCCCCCCACCCCCCCCCCCAAATAGGAAAAGTAAAGTTACAGAAAGATCAAAGTATACTAATCAAATTATAAAATGATTCAAGGAATTAGCGCTGGGGATAAGACAATTTGAAGAGAGGAATAAAAATAATGAAATTAGAATCGGATCCCGGTTGTGATGAAGTAATAAATAATTTTCCTTCAGATACAAATATTCTCGAAAGTACAGAGCCCTCGATTACACAAACCTTTTATTACGTTACCTTACATTCCATTATTACATAACCGCATGATGTAACGACAGAGCAAAGGAATGAGTGAAATTCCATTCAGGAATGAATTTCAGAATTTTTGACAACTTGAAAGAATAGAATTCCTTCAAGGATCCTTTAAGGATTTGACACGCATTATACTTTCACCGTAAACACATATTCCCGCTGACAAAGCTTTGAAGTAATTAGTAATTGTATTGATTATGTAAAGTCGACCGACTGTCATAATGTAATTGAATTGGGCCACGTAATCCCATCATCCAGCATTCTGTAACTCAATCAGAGCCATTTATAAATCAGTGAATAATTCATTTGTTTTGACATTTTTTGGGTTGTGCGGTGTCAAATCATCATAAATATAACAGGACCTTTTGGAAAGGACGGGATTTCGGAATAAATAACGAGAGAGAGAGAGAGAGACAGAGAGAGAGAGAGAGAGAGAGAGAGAGAGAGAGAGAATGTGCCATGCTTCTAAGATGAATCATCTTGGAATCACCCTCTGAAGACATGGATTAAAAAAAAAATGAAAATCTGTAAGCATACGCAGGAAAAAAGAGGGTAAAGTTGTGTGTGCGTCTGAGTGTGCGTGTGTATGTGTATATATGTTTGAGTAAGTATGTTAGAGGACGGATGGGGAGTTCTCATAAATCATTTACGGACAGAAGCGCTTATGTATAACTTGTTTTTATATCATTTTAATAAAATTCTGTAGCATAATCGATAAAGAATTTATTAAATCAATGGCCGTTAGCGAGAAGAATATAAGGAAAATTAATCCCTAAAATGTGAATGTGATGCTTTATTCTATTTTACATCTATTCAAATAACCGATAACAATATTACTAATGATGATATTGATAAAAATGGATACTATTAGGAACAGTAGCTGACGAAACTGAGAGTTATAACAACACGATATTTACAAACACGAAAAAGAATGAAAAGAGAACTTACGTTGTCCTGAGATAGAAACCTATCTCTATCTCTCTCTCTCTCTCTCTCTCTCTCTCTCTCTCTTCTCTCTCTCTTTATAGTATCTATTCAGATACTATATAAACATTTGTAAAAGCGTATTTTCCCAATTTCCATTATCTGCTTTCCCACCCAACACGTAAACCATTAATCAAATGGGTTTTCTCCACCAGACTATTAAAGGCAAGCGATGGTAGGGGAGAGGGGAGAGAGAGAGAGAGAGAGAGAGAGAGAGAGAGAGAGAGAGAGAGAGGGCGTCCTTTTGAATCTGTGTCCTAATCGGACAGTATTTCTGTCGCGTTGAACGAATACCTGAAGGTTAATGCAACTGATATAGTGGTTAGTGTCGTGGAATAACACTCAGATGTCGCGGGTTCGCGTCTCCCCCAGGGCAATGAAAAGTCACCGGCTATGTATCATGATCAGTTACTGCTGCAGTGTGGGGTCCGCGGTCGGGGGTTGAAACCAACATTCTTTTGAAGCATGAATTTCAAGTCAAGGACCCTGTTCCATGTGCTTGTTCCAAGTGAATAGGTTTCATCTGCTGAAAATAATATATAATAATAGTAAGAGGCGAATATGTTATCTTATTAATTACGTTGGCTCTTGATACTGCAATAGACCAGCGCACAAGACAATCATTTTGCATTTCAGAACATCTAATTAGTTCCCTTTCACATCAAATCTAAACAAAAATGTGAAGCAATTTTGTAACCAACAAAGATGAAAGCTTTGGATTAAAGTGACTTCTTTTTCATTGTTTAACGATGAGAGTTTACATTTTTATCCATGTCAAGAGCGCTTGTTCATTATTCGCTCTCTCTCCTTGTAGATAATTACGAATTATTCGCAAAAAAAAAAAATGCCATAGGGGTTGAAATAGGGTTAGCCCTCGGTAAGGTACATAAATAATCGCGCGAACTTTTTAGACGAAATCCACCTCAGTGCCATAATTAATTAGGGTTGTTAATGCTTCGACCAGATGAAAACTTGCCAATTAAAACTTAACGAGTTAAGCAATTCTCATTAATGGCACTAATTAAATGTTGATTTACCGGTTTCATAGGATTTGGGTATATAGGTTTATGAATTCATTTACTGGATTTCCTCGGCCATTACTTAAATAAATGCGAATTGTCTTACATATAATTATATGTAATTTTTATATGTAATGTTCGTTGGTAAAGATTTAAACTTAATTACGGAATGGCTACGTAGTTTATAAACTTATATTCTATTAACGACTTTCTCTCATTAATTTTCGTTTATAGGGTGCAATCATGAGGGATTATGGTAAAGATTCATCAATTATAAGCTAAAGCTTTTGCCAAAATCGTTAGTTGCTCAGGCATTGATATAATTTTATTATAACAAATACGCTACCTTTAAAGTCTTCATGCTCAAGGTGATAAAACTTATTGGCATCTACTTCGAACGCGACCACATTAAACAAAAACCGAAAATGAAAATGAAAATGAAATTGAATGTTCATGGTACGGTATATCTATACAGAAGTCCTCTCTTATCACTCCCAAATACCTTGACCCTGTATTACTTCTCAAAATCTCTTCGGCTGATATTCCATCAGTCATTGATTACGTATTATGACACTCATGATGATTATACGTGTAATGACACTCATCACTTCCTTGTCATCGTGAATTTCTTAACGCATCACTCAACGTAGACAGAAATCTTCCATAAAAGAAAAAAAAATTATAATCTGAAGCTCCTCTTGGAGCCACTAATGAAACCGCTCTTCGGTTGAGTTACCTAAGAAGCATCATTCGTCACTGCTCTGCCCCCTTTGCAAAACTCCAACGACATTCTTTTCCATGAGCTGCAATAAATATTCCTTTCCCTCCTATTGTTGACTTCATTGGCGGAAGGGGAAGATTCCTGACCCTCCTCTGAGTGAAACAAATGGAGTTCCGGAAGACTGAGTTTACAGGAATTCTCAAAACAAAGACCGTGAAAGTTGACAGTCTAATCTTACGTAAATATAATTTTCTTAATAAATACTATCATCCTTACTTGGGTTGCCATCACGTAAGGAGATGTCATGTAGGTTCCTTATACTGATTTTCAGATATGCCTTAGATCAGTTGAGGAAAATGATAATAAAGTTTTTTGTGCAAAATATTGTCCATAACTAGCGGGCAAGTCTACGGAATAAACTGAAAGGAAGTCGAATTTGTTTACATTTTTACTGTCCATGCATAGCGTACAAGTCTACAGAGTAAATTGAAAGGCAGTGGAATTTGTACAGTAAGTTCTCGTATATATGAAAGAAACGAGCGAGACATTCATGTTTATTAAAAGAAAAAAAACTTCCTTTACTTATCCTATTTATTTAGAAGCAATTATCCAAAGACTTGAACATTCGATTACATGGTTACCACTTTGTGTAAAAGTCATACTGAAGCAAAAATACTCTTATCACGCTTGTAATTAACACGAGAAATAATGCTGTCAACGCAAATCGTTCTTCTATATATACATACAGTTCCAAATGTACATTATAACAGACGTGTATTTGAGCACTCTCAGGATTAGTATAGTTTACATAATCTGCAGGGGTACACTTACAGCAATATTTGAATCTCTGATTTTCTTAAAAAACATAATACCTTCCGAAATGCGATTTGTCGTCTTATGTTTCTGCTAGTCAGTTATAATGTCACCAGTCCTTCTGCCATATATCTTCATTCTTCTTTTCTTTTTTTAAACCCAAGATATCCCTCCCAATGTGTCTCATCAATGTCACTATTCATTCTACCATATATCATTCATACTTCTCTTTTCTTTAATACCCAAGATATCCCATCCTTCAATGTGTCTCTAATGTCACTATCATTCTACCAATCATTCATATTCTCTCTTTAATACCAAGATATCCCTCCCTTCAATGACTACGCCAGGTGTCTCATTTCTAGTCACTCATCTGCATTGGTCCTCATACCTTAATTTACTTCTTCCTAATTAACGCCTCATTCTTTGGAAACTTAAATTTCAAGTCGATGGCACCGTGTGCTTGTTCCATTCGAAGAGGTTTCATCTTCTTAGTAATAATAATAATAATAACTAATAATAATAATAATAATAATAATAATAATAATAAAAATAATAATAATAATAATAATAATAATAATCTGTAACTAATACTTTCCTTTTTCTCTCCCAGTTATGCTACGAAAGTGCGTGTCTTATGTAACAAAGGATCCGTTAAAAAGATAAATTGAGCGGCAATCCGTTCTTAATGCTTTTAAATTGTCTAAAATGTCTCTGCTTCTGTATCCATCCTAATTCCAGGGAATACGATAGTGGAAGGTGGAATGAAACCTCTTAGGTTGATATAAATTGGATTATGTTCTGCTGGGATACCCATGTCGACAATGGCGCGTGGAAACATTTCATGACACAAAAATATAAATCACTATTTTCTTGCTTCTTTGGGGATATTATTAAACGAGAACTTACCTTCCTACGTTAAAGAAATAATAATAAATAATAATAATAATAATAATAATAATAATAATAATAATAATAATAATAATAATAATAATAATAATAATAATAATAATAATAATAATAATAATAATTTTATATGTAATGAACATTCGAAGTCCTGTATTTATCATTTGCATATGAATCCAGTTTATTATCTATATAATAGTAGATATTTTTACATGACAGTTTATCACGATATATGAATTTCTTAATAATAGTAATAATAATAATAATAATAATAATAATAATAATAATAATAATAATAATAATAATAATACTGATGTGAAAGTAATTATCCCATCTTTATTTAATCTAAACCCTTTACAGAAGTGTTAAGGTCTCTCGTCGCATGATGTGTGACATACATAACATATATCATACATACAAATAGACACATTCATGCTTGGAAAAGATAGCTTTTAGAAAAACAATAATTGTTCAAAAGACCAAACGGAAACTAACGCGCACAATCACTTTTTTTTTTTTTGTGTACTTTGTGGAAATAGAACAAAA
>NC_061094.1:45827933-45830433 GCF_015104395.2 Macrobrachium nipponense
AGATGAAACCTCTTCGAATGGAACAAGCACACAGGTGCCATCGACTTGAAATTTAAGTTTCCAAAGAATGAGGCGTTAATTAGGAAGAAGTAAATTAAGGTTATGAGGACCAATGCAGATGAGTGACTAGAAATGAGACACCTGGAGGCGTAGTCATTGAAGGAGGGATATCTTGGGTATTAAAGAAAAGAGAAGTATGAATGATATAGGGTAGAATGAATAGTGACATTGATGAGACACATTGAAGGAGGGATATCTTGGGTATTAAAGAAAAGAGAAGTATGAATGATATATGGCAGAATGACTGGTGACATTATAACTGACTAGCAAGAAACATAAGACGACAAATCGCATTTCGGAAGGTATTATGTTTTTTAAGAAAATCAGAGATTCAATATTGCTGTAAGTGTACCCCTGCAGATTATGTAACTATACTAATCCTGAGAGTGCTCAAATACACGTCTGTTGTAATGTACATTTGGAACTGTATATATATATAGAAGAACGATTTGGGTTGACTCAGCATTATTTCTCGTGTTAATTACAAGCGTGATAAGAGTATTTTTGCTTCAGTATGACTTTTACACAAAGTGGTAACCATGTAATCGAATGTTCAAGTCTTTGGATAATTGCTTCTAAATAAATAGGATAAGTAAAGGAAGTTTTTTTTCTTTTAATAAACATGAATGTCTCGCTCGTTTCTTTCATATATACGAGAACTTACTGTATAAATTCCACTGCCTTTCAATTTACTCTGTAGACTTGTACGCTATGCATGGACAGTAAAAATGTAAACAAATTCGACTTCCTTTCAGTTTATTCCGTAGACTTGCCCGCTAGTTATGGATAATATTTTGCACAAAACTTTATTATCATTTTCCTCAACTGATCTAAGGCATATCTGAAAATCAGTATAAGGAACCTACATGACATCTCCTTACGTGATGGCAACCCAAGTAAGGATGATAGTATTTATTAAGAAAATTATATTTACGTAAGATTAGACTGTCAACTTTCACGGTCTTTGTTTTGAGAATTCCTGTAAACTCAGTCTTCCGGAACTCCATTTGTTTCACTCCAGAGGAGGGTCAGGAATCTTCCCCTTCCGCCAATGAAGTCAACAAAGAGGAGAGAAAGGAATATTTATTGCAGCTCATGGAAAAGAATGTCGTTGGAGTTTTGCAAAGGGGGCAGAGACAGTGATGAATGATGCTTCTTAGGTAACTCAACCGAAGAGCGATTTCATTAGTGGCTCCAAGAGGAGCTTCAGATTATATATATATATTATTTTATGGAAGATTTCTGTCTCCGTTGAGTGATGCGTTAAGAAATTCACGATGACATGGAAGTGATGAGTGTCATTACACGTAATCATCATGAGTGTCATAATACGTAATCAATGACTGATGGAATATCAGCCGAAGAGATTTTGAGAAGAAATACAGGGTCAAGGTATTTGGGAGAGATAAGAGAGGACTTCTGTATAGATATATTTTTTTTACCGTGAACATCCAATTTCATTTTCATTTTCATTTTCGGTTTTTGTTTAATGTTGTCGCGTTCGAAAGTAGATGCCAATAAGTTTTGTCACCTTGGAGCATGAAGACTTTAAAGGCAGCGTATTTGTTATAATAAAATTATATCAATGCCTGGAGCACATAACGATTTTGGCATAAGCTTTAGCTTATAATTGATGAATATTTACCATAATCATTCATGATTGCATCCTATAAACGAAAATTAATGAGAGAAAGTCGTTAATAGAATATAAGTTTATAAACTACGTAGCCAATTCGTAATTAAGTTTAAATCTTTACCAACGAACATTACATATAAAGATTACATATAATTATATGTACGACAATTCGCATTTATTTAAGTAATGACCGAGGAAATCCAGTAAATGAATTCATAAACCTATATACCCAAATCCTATGAAGCCGGTAAATCAACATTTAATTAGTGCCATCAATGAGAATGGCTTAACTCGTTAAGTTTTAATTGGCAAGTTTCATCTGGTCAAAGCATTAACAACCCTAATTAATTATGGCACTGAGGTGGATTTCGTCTGAAAAGTTCGCGCGATTATTTATGTACCCTACCGAAGGCTAACCCCTATTTCAACCCCTATTGCATTTTTTTTTGCGAATAATTCGTAATTATCTACAAGGAGGGAGAGCGAATAATGAACAGCGCTCTTGACATGGATAAAAATGTAAACTTTCATCGTTAAACAATGAAAGAGATGTCACTTTAATCCAAAGCTTTCATCTTTGTTGGTTACAAAATTTCTGCACATTTTGTTAGATTTTGATGTGAAAGGGAACTAATCAGATATTCTGAAATGCAAAATGCCTGTCTTATGCACTGCTCTATTGCAGTATCAAGAACCAACGTAATTAATAAGATAACATATTTGCCTCTTACTATTATTATATATTATTTCAGCAGATGAAACCTATTCACATGGAACAAGCACACAGGGGCCTCGACTTGAAAT
>NC_061094.1:45835433-45853762 GCF_015104395.2 Macrobrachium nipponense
CATTTAACTAAAGTTGAAAACTTGTCCTCAGTATTCAATCACTGTGTAGTTAAAAAGTTTACAGTTTTCACATAAATAATGGTCTTTATTTGCTTGAGAAGTTGCAACCTCTTTTATGTTTGAAATTTTTTTAAAATATCCTCCAGTTTTAAAACGTAAAAGAAGTTTTGATTTTTAAAACTATTCATTTAGTTTCATCTTGTAAGCAGCATTTTTTGGACCACTAAACTGCAATCTAATTTTTCTAATCTAAGTATTACTGACTATTTCCTTATTTTGCAGACATGGCATCTGTCCATAAAAAAATAAGTGTTTTATTGTTTTGAAACAATAAGTTCTCCTAATTTTGCTCCCTTGAATAAAACCAGAAAGACTTGGTAAAGAACAAAACAGCCAAGAATAAAAAAATCAATCATTAAATATAAGACTGAAGGAGTGATGTGTTCGACTTTTTTTTAACACACTTGAACAGTTTATAACCCATGCAAATTTTAAGATGCTTTTTTGTAACAATTGTCATGGTTAACAGTTTTTTTACCTGAAGATTCTGACACAACCACTCGCTTTTTATGCATCCACCTAACAAATGCAGTAATAAGAATACTCTCTCTCTCTCTCTCTCTCTCTCTCTCTCTCTCTCTCTCTCTCTCTCTCTCTCTCTCTCTCTCGGTTGCTCATCAACCTTTATCTGCCAAAGTTTGTAAGAGTTTTCGGTAACTCTTGGTATTCCAAAAGGCAAAGGCATTTGAACCTACAAAAAACTCTCCTCTTTATTCATGTGGATTTTGGGCTGTCATGAATTTATATTTAAGGAAAGGTTAAAAATGACAATAAAAACTCGTCCTGTGGAAATATGTAAAGTCCAAACTTCAGGTCAGGCAGCTCTGAGATTCTTGCCAAGGTTCCTCGCCAAAGAAATTCTCCGAATATTCACGAGTCTCAAATTTCCATGGAGAATTCTAATTGGCTCTGGTTTTCCGTCTTTTTTTTAAATCTATTTATTTATTTATTTATTTATTGATAGAGAGAGGCCTTTCACCAGATTTCGGAAATCCTCAAATTATTGTGTGACATTTCATCATCACAAAAGTCAGTGAGATGTTACTGTAAGAAATAATCGTACAGAGATAATGGATCGGTAAGTTAGATTTTAATTTGTTCCATGTATACAGTTCCCTCCAGGAATTTCGATACAGCGACCTTCACCCATTAGTTCCTATTGTATCAGAATGTTATGGTAACACTGCAGGTGTTTGCTTACTTGTTCCCACGTGAATGCGTCTTCATATTGTAACAACAGTCTTGATTGGCTGGAACAATATATATGTCCCGTTTCTTCATTTGTATTTTCTTTATTTAAGTAAATCGTTGTATATGTACTTTAGAACATGCAAGGCTATCACTTGGAATTCTACCTAATTTGAGTTATACACCTGCACACGCACACACGCCCAACACACACACAAACACACACACGCGCACGGTAAAGCTAGTTAGCTGCAGTAGGAAATCAATCACGTAGATATAATGGAACAGTAAATGATATTTTAGATTTTTCCACGTACAATGATGCTCAAATTTGATGCAAATTCGTCCAGACTTTCAGACTCAACGTGACGTTGCCAAGTAGTGTTAAACTTTTTTGTTATTTCTAATGTCATACATGTCGAAAAGTTCTGAGCATAGCTGTACTTTTCCACATGTACGGTCATTATATGAAATATTATCTTGTCTAGTTTGATGTTTATGCCTACACACACACGTGCGTGCACACTGAAAGGTTAAAGGGTTAATGTGCTCTCTAATGATAATGCATCCTCTATCTTTCTGTGAAGCAGCTGAAGAATTGTAGAATATGGAATACAGTGCAACGTGGAAGGTTTTCTATGAAAACCTTTTGAGGATGTAACGACTACAACCAACGATCGGAGACGGAAGAAACCAGGTGCATACGAGATAACAAGCGAAATGCAACAGTGTGGAAGTCATGGTGAGATTGAATGGCTATTTAGGCTGTAAAATATAATTTCCTGAGAAGAGTGAAAGGTCCTGAAGGACTTGGGTAGAGAATAAATTGTTTCCTTGTCTGAATTCAAGGTGACAAGGGCATTGTGTGAACATAACAACGATGTGACATTCTACATATCTTTGGCAGGATTTTGATCCAGGAAGTAAAAAAAGGAAGAATTATGGAGGAAATGTAGTACAATAATATGGATGTAGGATCACAAGACTGGAATGAAACAATTGTGTGAGAAATTTGGAGGATGTAAATACCAAATCCAAATACGAATTATTTAAAGGTAGCTTATAACCTATATCAGCAATCCGATGTTATCTTATAACATTTCAGGAACTGAATTATTTCACAAAGAAACGTGTTTCATTTTCAGTGGAGCTGTTCGTATCAAGCGTCTAATTCTCGAAATACGAAAACATATACGACCGAGAATATGTTTTTCAGGCATATGCTAACAGAGGTTCCCTTGCAGCAAAAATTTGAAAACGTTTTATGCCTGGCCTCAAGGGGCTCAAATAAGTAAACAGAAATAGTGGAGGGAAAAAGCAGAATAAATTACTTGAACTTACCTAAAAGGATTTCTAGTGATAATTTACTCTAGAGGAAAAAGGTCGCCAGAAAACTTGGCTAATTACTTTACATCTATTTATTTACAAGAGGCCGTTTACTGGCCTGGAGAAAGAGTAAATGCAGCTGGTCCACACGTGGACTAATCTTTCTCTCACAAGGGGATGAGATTCACGTAAAAGCTGGTTTTCGAAATCTTGCGGTAATGCAACACTTGCGGACGCAAAGACTTGGACACGTGACTCAGGGAATCTAGCTGTTCCTACCAAGCGTATAATTCTCGGAATACGAAAAAGGATATCAGACAGAGAAAAAAAGAAATTATACAAAAATTTCCTTTTTATTTCAGTCATATGCTGGCAAGAGGTCCCTTTCCAGCCAAAAATTGAAAACGCTTTATAGCAAAAGTTTTTAATTTTCAATCTGTCTGTTCCTATCCAAAATACAAAAACAGATAAAAAATTAAGTTACCAGACAAAAATTCCCCCTTCTTTTTTCAGGCATATGCTGGTAAGAGGCCTCCCTTCCAGCCTAAGCTGAAAACGCTTATGGCAGAAGTTGTCTAATTTTTAATCCAGCTGTTTCTATCAAGCGTTTAATTCTTGAAATACGAAGAGATATAAGAAAAAAAAAGGTTTTCCAGAACTCCCCTTTTTCCAGGCATATGCCTGCAAGAGGTCCCTTTTCCAGGCAAGACTGAAAATGCTTTATGAAAATAAGGGGTTAAATTTCAACCCAGCAGTTCCTATCAAGCGTCTAATTTTCGAAATACGAAAAGAGATATGAGCCCCCGCCCCCCCACAAAACAAAAAAAGAATTTCCAGGAAAACTTTTTTTTTTTTTTTTTCAGGCACATGCTGACAAGAGGGGGGACCCCTTCCAGCCAAAATAGAAAATGCTTTATAGCTGAGGTGACAAAGGCTTCCAGGGAGAAGGAGAGGGCAGAGCCACCGGAGGATAAAAGAATGACTCACGTTTGCTGGAACCCAGTGACTCAATGGGCCGAAAATTTAAAGGAAAACGAAAAAATTCGGGGATTTTATTTTTTCAAGAAAAAGTAGTTTAGTACAAATCTGACTTTTTTTCCCTTCATATGACGACTGGTTTAGGATTAGTGATATCTAATGAATTGTCAGCATGCTTTACTTTACTTTTATATTCGGTATAAATACAGTTATATTATAAATAGTATTGAATTTTGAATGAATCAGTTCAAGTAACAATTCCATTTCCTAGCGGAATATTTTGACAGGAATTAATTGAAAATGGGAATCATTTCGTGATTCCTTACATCTCTCTCTCTCTCTCTCTCTCTCTCTCTCTCTCTTCTAGTTAAAGTTGATTACACCTAACATCAGGTTTTCAATATTATTATTATTATTTTTATTATATATATTTCTCTCTCTCTCTATCTCTCTCTCTCTCTCTCTCTTGCGAGTTAAATTAGATTACACCTAACACCAGGTTTTCACCATCATCCTTATTATTATTATTATTATTATTATTATTATTATTATTATTATTATTATTATTATTATTATTATTTCGGTACATGAAACCCATCCACACGGAACAAGCACGCAGGGGGCACTGACTTGAAATTCAAACTTCCAAAGAATGTTGGATTCAACCTCCGACCGCGGACCCCACACTGCAGCAGTAACTGATCATGATACCAGGAGCACAGTGATTTTTCATCGCCCTGATGCTAGGCGCGAACCACGACATTTGAATGGTTATGCCACGACAATAACCACTTTATCAGTGGTTATTATCTGCCTGATTATATAAGCCTGATTATCTCACTCCATGATGAGCATGAACACGTAACCACTTAATTTTTCTTAAAGACTAAATTCTTCCCCGTTCCGTGTTTAGTTGTTTTCTTTCTAAAAGACTTCACCTTTATGCTTGCATCTGCTCGTGGTCGCCGCCCCCCCACCCCAACCCCCTTTTTTATGGAAAATGAATCTTTACTCTTTTAGTCTGAATCCCGAACTCTCTCGAGTTCGGGATTCAGAATTTAGTCGATATCTTATCCATAAAGATTAGGGAGTCGAAGAGTTAGAAGCCCATGCTCACACACAACACACACACACACACAAACACACACACACACACACACATATATATTATATATACATTATATAATATATATATACATATATATTATAATATAATATACATTTATATATAGGATTTACTATGCTAACATCCCATCTTTTCTCTCTAACGAGTCAGACTCCCATTCATATCCCTTTCCTTACCATGTTGTATAACAGTTACGAAGACAGGACACAATCATCGTCTTTTGATCATTATCGTATATACCCCGTCCTTTGGATATTTCTAATTCGTCTCACAATTACTGAGCGTCTCACCATCCTCATACTTTCCTCATCACTATACGTCTCACCATCCCCATTCTCTCATTAAATAGTGTTGTACTCCATTATGGGAATATCCCTGTGTTATTATTTATCTTGTGTTGAGGAAAACCCTAATTGCCAACTAGGCGTTTCTACTAAACTGAATAACTAAAAAAGAAAAAGTCCCTTTAAAAATGAAAGAGATTTCTCCTCGGGAACTCGATCCGAAATGAAAAAAAAAAAAAATCCCCGGATTACTTTTCATAACTTTTTCCCATCCTTGATTTCCATAATGGAAGCGGAAGTTCACATTCACTTGATTTCTTATTGAAACTTCGTTAGAAGAAGATCGCCTTCCGGGCGAGGGATGGAGGTGGGGGGAGGAGGGAAAGAAAATTCCACAACTTTCCCCAAACAATGTCCTAAACTTTGTACAAGAAAGGAAAATGGAGTAGAGGGAAATATGATAACGTAGAATATTGGTAAATGTAGAAATAACAAGATCTATAATGATAAGGCGACAAGATTAAAAAGGATAATAGTAACAGAGAATAATGGTAAACAGAAGAGTATCTAGATCCATAATGACAAGATGATAAAGGAAAAGATAAGATAGGTAGGCAACGTAATTCAGAAGAGGTATTGGTTGATAAACAGTAATGAATCAAGAGAAAAGCAAGAACCAGCTTATAGGAAGGTTACGTCAAACAGAAACTTTTTGTAAATACAGTAGATTCTTTTGCTATGGCAGAGTATTAAAAAGGAATAACACATCAGATTATTAAGAGACAGAAAGAAATTCATCAGTATCTAAATTTTTTAATTTTTATTTTCAAACTAAATAATTATTATTCATCGAATCCCACTACAAATCTATTGAACTACAAAAGGAAAACGTCATAGGATTTGGTAGAAAATATCGAAGACTGATCTAAGTGAGGAAAAAATTGAATTGAAACAATTGATATGTGAAGAGTTTGAGTTGAAGACAGATTCGAAATGGGAACCACCAATGAAAACAGACAGAGTTAGGGATAATATAGTTGGAGAGAGAGAGAGAGAGAGAGAGAGTATTCCCAAATTAAAAACAGCCCGAATGTATTCCCGATCCGATACGAATTCCAGAGCTTTTTGGAATGGAAATATTGGACGCAAGGTTTTGTTTCTCACGCAGTCATATATTCCAAGTATTCCAGATGGAAATATTGGATGCCTGGGTTTGTTTCTCACACATTCCAGGTATTCCAACTTTCACTAAAACGTGCTCCATTCCTGACAGATGACTCAGTCATTGGTTTTCTTTCAATCAACTCGTCTCTGCCATAATCCCTTCTGGAATGGAGTAAAATTCCCCATGTAAGTTTATAAGTAATGTTTCTTTTTAAAACTAATAAGGTCCAATGCATTGTTTGATTATTATATAGAAAAAGGTTAAGTTAAGTATATCTTAGCTGATCAACAGCTCTCCTAGGGCTGTCCCGAAGGATTAGATATTTTTACGTGGGCCTAGGAAACCCAGAATTGGTTTCACATAAGCAACGGGACCTACAGCTTATTGTGGGATCCGAACCACATTCCATCGAGAAATGAATTTCCATCACAAGAAATAAATTCCTCTGGTTCAGCGTTGGCAGACCCGAGAATCGAACTTCGTACCACCGGATTGGCAGCCGACCGCGAAATCCATTCGTCTAACGGGGAACTATTATTTAGATAAAGACTCAGTAAGTTGGTATTTTGATAAAATGAAGCCTTTGGCATTATTCATGAAAATATAATTTCTATTTATCTCATGTGAAAGCATTGCCCTAAAGCCTTCAATCGTAAACTGAGTAACAAAATGAATTCTGTGAAAAGGAAGAGGAGGAGGAGGAGGAGGAGGAGGAGGAGGAGGAGGAGAAGGAGGAGGAGGAGTAGTGTGACTGTACCCTCACTGGAAATCCTACAATATACCTACTTTATTTTTCAAAAGCCAATAACTCTGCCTTTATTAAAGCAGCCAGTTGGTTCCTACGTACTCATATCAAAGTGATAAACATAAGTTTGTAAGTTATCTAACTTACAAAGAAAAAAAGAAAGTGTCCAGATGGTGACATCACAGACAATGTATTAAGAAAACGTGACCGCCAGTCGGTAAAACAAATGAGTCTCAAGGGTATTTTTCAATGTCGTATGTAATCTTATATGCATATATATATATAAAATATATATATATATAATATAATATATAAATATATATATATATAATATAATATATAAATACATACATGTACTGATACACATACGCATATATATATATATATATATATATATATATATATATATATATATATATATATATACATACATACCTACATACATACATAATATACATACATGCAATTATAAGTTCCTCAAGAATTCCTAGGAGGGCATAAAGGCCGCTTATCGGTGTTGTCTCTCTTTATTTATTCTCATCATTGATAATTTCGGAATGTTCGCTTCTTCTCCCAAAATGGGTACAAAAACATTTTTATTCAAGGTGCGAATTTCCGTTACGATAGTTTGATATTTTTTATTTCCCATAGTTAGATAATTTGTATAGGCCGTAACCAATTCTCGCGTTACGGGAGATGTCGCTAAATTGGTTTGTTCGAGTTTAAATTTAAACAATCATTAATGAAAAAAAATATACTGAACATAAATCACTCAGTATGAAGACTGATCTGTTGTTCAGTCTATAACGTTCTTTCTGTTACTTCTATATTCTATACAAATAAAAAAAAAATCATTCTGTCCTGGCCTCGCACGAAGGCCTAAGTTAGTCTCTCAAAGCCAATCTCCCTAGCGATATAACCAAGAAAGTTTTCCCCCCCTGTCTATTAAAAATAAAAATATAAACTTCATATATATTTTACCAATACGCTGCTCATTTTCGAATGTTTCTTTTTTAGGTATCTTAAACTATTCGAAAATTACAATTAATATAATAATAATAATAATAATAATAATAATAATAATAATAATAATAATAATAATAATAATAATAATAATAGTCTTGTAAGTAAAAGGGACCAATGCCTTATTTTACGCTTCTCGAATTTGCTTTATCAAGTTCACTTCTAATAATAATAATAATAAAGAGAGGACTACTAAGTATAGAGGACTGCGTCAACATCGAGAACAGAGCACTGGGGCAATATCTGAAAACCAGTGAAGACGAGTGGCTAAAGAGTGCATGGGAAGAAGGACTAATAAAAGTAGACGAAGACCCACAAATATACAGAGACAGAAGAATGACAGACAGAACAGAGGACTGGCACAACAACCAATGCAACGGACAATACATGAGACAGACTAAAGAACTAGCCAGCGATGACACATAGCAATGGCTACAGAGGGGAAAGCTAAAGAAGAAAACTGAAGGAATGATAACAGCGGCACAAGATCAGGCCCTAAGAACCAGATATGTTCAAAGAACGATAGACGGAAATAACATCTCTCCCATATGTAGGAAGTGCAATACGAAAAATGAAACCATAAACCACATAGCAAGCGAATGCCCGGCACTTGCACAGAACCAGTACAAAAAGAGGCCCGATTCAGTGGCAAAAGCCCTCCACTGGAGCCTGTGCAAGAAACATCAGCTACCTTGCAGTAATAAGTGGTACGAGCACCAACCTGAGGGAGTGAATAGAAAAACGATCAGGCAAAAGATCCTCTGGGACTATGGTATCAGAACAGATAGGGTGATACGTGCAAACAGACCAGACGTGACGTTGATTGACAAAGTCAAGAAGAAAGTATCACTCATTGATGTCGCAATACCATGGGACACCAGAGGTGAAGAAAGAGAGAGGGAAAAAAATGGATAAGTATCAAGATCTTGAAAATAGAAATAAGAAGGATATGGGATATGCAGTGGAAAATCGTACCCATAATCATAGGAGCACTAGGCACGATCCCAAGATCCCTGAAAAGGAAATCGAGACAAATTAGAGGCTGAAATAGCTCCAGGACTCATGTAGAAGAGTGTGATTCTAGAAACGGCGCACAAAGTAAGAAAAGTGATGGACTCCTAAGGAGGCAGGATGCAACCCGGAACCCCACACATTAAATACCACCCAGTCGAATTGGAGGACTGTGATAGAGACCCCCCAAAAATAATAATAATAAATAATAATAATAATAGTATAATAATAATAATAATAATCTTGTAAGTTAAAGGGATTAATGAATTATTTTATACGACTCGAGTTTCCTTTATCGGGTTCACTAATAATAATAATAATAATAATAATAATAATAATAATAATAATAATAATAATAATAATAATAATAATAATAGTCTTGTAAATAAAAGGGACCAATTCCTTATTTTTCGGGTCTCAAGATTATTTCATGGAGTTCACTTCTAATGACAGTAACTGCAGACAACAGGACTTTGTAATATTTTTTCTCAGTTTCGGGACTAATGTTTACATTTCACTAAGTAAGGTTACTTAACAAACCGTAAGTCAGAAATATCAGACTTTTATAATATACAGTATATCAAAATAATCAGATTTTTGAAAAGTTAAGTATATTTTAGTTTTACCGACCACTGAGCTGATTAACAGCTCTCCTAGGGCTGGCCCGAAAGATTAGTTATATTTTACGTGGCTAGGAACCAATTAGTCTTCTAGCAATGGGACCTACAGGTTATTGTGGGATCCGAACCACATTATATCGAGAAATGAATTTCTATCACCAGAAATAAATTCTCCTGATCCCGGTTGCCGAGCCGAGAATCGAACTTCGGAGCACCAGATTGGTAGCCGAGAGCGAAAACCACTCGTCTAACGAGGAACTTATCAGGTGTTTGAAATAAGAGATAATGTTGTGGGTTTCTTTCCTTTTGTTCTCGTCCTCTCTTCTCTTCTCTTTATTATTTGTCAGTCTTTTCTTCGGCAACTTTGGTTGTATTTGTTGAAGTTAATTGTTATATGGGATAACCTTCATTTATTGCTTGTGGTTGAGTTTTTTTTTTTCTTAGCAACATTGTAGATTCATGAATCATATTAAATCTTTCCTTTCATTATCAGTCTCTCAGGAGTAAAGCTTGAGTACGTAGATGGACTCTGGGCAAGTTAAACACCACTTAGTTTATCTTAAGTCTATTAATGAACAAAAGGTTTTCACAGTTAGTACGCTACACAAAATTCACAGGGAACAGGCTTTGTTCTTCACTCTCCTTTTCCTGAGACTCCAAGTGAAGTTTCAAGCTAACTTCTACATTTTAGCTCCTCCTTCACGTCAACTAAGATACACCCTACTTCTTCTTGAGTGGCTTTTCCTACTTCCGGTGCCACCCTTAGATTAGTCTTATTGGTTATCCTAATCTATCGTAACCACCCACTTGAGGTGTCAAAGTTCAGATTTTCCACTGGAGTCTACATAATTTTGTTTTGGCAAGCTGCTGCCTGTGTTTGGTCTCGTTTTTCAAATTGCTATGGCTGCATTCTGTTCCTATCACACTTCTACTTCACTCTACGCCATCATCTACCATAACTCTACCAGTGGATTTGCCTAGCTAATTTCCCTACATATATTTTTAATAGACTTCTGCTTCCTTCCTAACAATAAATCATCTCGATAGTTCGACGAAATAAATTTAATTTCGTTATGAAGTATTAATAATATTAAGCAAAAGAAAAGTTGTGATAATATATTCTTTCATTGCCCAAATATGTAGGTTTTTTTTTATATTTATTCGTTGCTAGTTACTGCCTTACTTTGTGGTGGATCCCTTTTATATGTTTTGTTCCCGAGCTAATTTGGAAACCGTTTGCGAAATTCTTTCCCCATAAAAGAAAAACCTTGATAATATATTAGCTTCATGCTTAAATATGTTAAATATATTTTCATATTTATTTTTCGCGGATTGTCGTCTTGCTTTGTGGTAGATTTCGTTTAGTCTTTTGTTTCAGAACTAATTTCAAAGTTGATTACGAATTTTCGTTGCACAGATTCATTTTGGAAAAGGTTCCACTGTTAGTCATGTAATTTTTTATGGGAAAAGTATTTCAGTTTAGAAAACATGAATACTACATAAATGTGTAATAAATAACGAAATGTTAATGCAATCGAAAATTTTATTAAAAACAGTTAAAAGTAAAGAATGTGAAATTTAACCGCCCACATAAAACCTTAAGGAACAATTTGTTTAAAAATCAAGTACCGTGTGAATCCCCACTCGACTGAAAGCGTCAACTGAATTGCTTTCTCGCTAGACGACGAGGAACGTCAATTTACATCGAACGCCAATCTATTTGCATCAGTTTTGCGAGGAGAAATCACGGGCTCAGTTGCGTTCCTGAGGGTTGTCATGCATGCGGAAAACGGACCCGTGAATTCGTATTGTATAATCTACCAAAACTTAGGAAATAAAGAAGACATACATTTCTCCATTAGGGATAAAGATCAGCCAACGATGCGAGTGAAGCTTCAGCCAGACGAGGAAATAGCGAGAATGGTTTTAAGGACAATTCTTTTTATTTTCGAGTCGATGACGAAAACGAATTCTTTTATGAAAAACATCCCGAAGAAAATGGATTTTACTGTGGAGGAGAAAATGATAGAATGCTGACAAAAGGAATTGCCACGAAATTGTTTCCCAGGAGAAATATAAATAGCATGAATGTGTCTGCGATATTTTAAAAAGGTATCACCATTATTTATTTCTTTTTGGAACGAGATATCTAGGAATTGTTTTGAGGAAATAAAATGAAGAATAATTAATAAAGAGTAACAATTCTATGTTGCATTTTCACAAGACGTTAATGAAAACATCCATTGAATAAGAGGACAATTACAATAATGAATAATTTAATTATAGCCAGAGACTATTTTACCAGTCGATAGGTATTTGCTGAGCCTCCAACGGGCGACCTAGTTGAAAGTAAACAACAAATAATTGTAACTATAATGATCTTAATCATGAAAACTATAATGACATCAACCCAATAATAAGTAACTCATCATGAAACTTCTAACCAATTTTTCGATTAGGGAAGTCTCCTTTTCATTAAGGAAATAGCCAAGTCTTTTGTGCATTTAACTATAAATTTAGCTAATGAAAAGGGCTAGTTGACCTATAGCAATCAAAATGATCAGCTCAAAATATCTGTTAAATGTTGGATTTAGATTTTTTTAATCTACTCGGCTTCTTACCCAAAACGCTACTTTTGCTGGATTTTTCAAGATTTATAATTATAAAAAAAAATACTGGTGGTCTGGGATAAGATGAAGCAAGAAGACACGGTGATAAACATCGTCAAGGAGACAGGGAAAAGGCTAAAGATGCGATTACCCGGTTAAATAAGGCAGACCAATTTAATGAGCCTTTTGCAGAAGTCACGAAAACAACCCTTTCGAAAACATAAGAGGATAACGGAATCTCAGTTCTCAGTCATGATTTCGGCTCTTTCAGATCTAAACCAGGTTCGATAGAATCCTCGAGGCAGAAATGTTTTTAATTTCAGGGTTATTCTTTTTGGAATACTGGGACGTATTATCCTCTTTTCAGTATTCTTGAATACATGGATCTCACCTGTATGTTTCGCCTAGAGGTAAGATTAGAGAGCCAGGATTGAAGGTGTGGGTGTATTGATGTAGATGCATTGCCACATTCAGCAGCAAAATATGTGAACATGGGGCGCCTGCAGGATATTTTCCAAAGGTGGCGCATATATATATAATATATATATATATATATAATATATATATATATATATATATATATATATATATATATATATATATATATTATACGCAGGGGAATTGCGATGCCAGTAATTTAAGTGAAGCATGATGCGATAAAGAAAAATTTCAGAAAGTTACATTGGCTTTTTATCCATAGTCCCATATGCTGTCCAACAGAAATCAAACATCTTCCTTGAAAGAATAACGCAGTTATATACAGCATACAACTATTATACAATATAATAAGGATATATCTAATTTACTTAAACAGAAAAAAATATACTGTAGAATGGAAGGAAGACAAAGTGATGTAGTTAAATGTAAAAAATGTATATATATATATATATATATATATATATATATATATATATATATATATATATATATATATATATATATATATATATATATACAGGATTTTCGGGGGGGGGGGGCGGGTTGGGCAAGGGTGTGGGCCCCCCCCCCCTTGCCCCTACGTACGAGCACCCATGTATTTGAACAAATATTCTAATTAGGCGATTCAGACTGGTTCGGTTGAAGCCTACACAAAAATAAGTTTAGAAGAGAAGATGAATGTTCAGGAAGGAGAAAGTCAAAAGTTTATCGACAAAGGCAAGATTAGGATGATTATGTCAAATGTATCTGATTTAGCAGAGAAAGACGCAAAGTCTTCCATAGATACTGCACCGGGAGAGATGAATGTAGTACTATGTTGTCGGAAATGTGAAAAAGTACGTAAAAAATATGCCAATTTACTGATAATATGCTGAAAATATATCTGTGATCTGACAAATACAAAAGCCATAAGTAGTATGGATCCTATCCTGGTCAGCATATAAAAACATTAACAATGGATGAGCCAGAACCTTGGCCAACCTAATTACCCAGTGTCCCTCTAACGAACACATAGTAAACAGCTTGTACCTAGAGATCGATTATATAATGACCGAAGCCTCTAGCAGTGTATAGACATCCCTCATTGAAAGGCTTATCGTTGCTTAGGGTATCTATGCTACACATCTCTTTAATACTTCGTCTTCTTAAAGTCACTGCTTTCAAAGAAATGTATTGGATTTATTTCATAGAAATATAGGTGCATTTTATGCTGAGGGGGGGGTTATATAAACTTCCAGAAAGAATCGCAGAGGCAGCAGCTGAATTCATTTGATGTAAAGGATAATCAGTTCAAGCAAAACAGTAAAAAGAGGACGGTACAAATGGACCTTCCCTTAAAATTAAGCATTTTCAGACCTCTGGCAACACACCAAAGTCCTGCGTGGGGGTAAATATCCTAAACACAAGTAGAAGGGGAAAACATTGGTCACCTACAAGGAATCCTTTCACGCCAATTACATCTGGAATAAATGGGATCGGAAACGACTCATATATCCTATCATAATCTTTTCTATATAAAATGAGAAGAACCGATACTAATACTGTTTTTTCATCATCCTTCTCCATTTCTTTCCAGTCGGCTGGTTTTATTATTATCTCTATTATAATTACTACTACTACTACTACTACTACTACTACTACTACTATATTATTATCTATTTATTATTATTATTATATTATTATTGATTATTATTTATTATTATTATTGATTTATTATTCCATTTTATTCATTATCATAATTTTTTTTTAAATACTCTTCGTAGCATGAGTCTTCGAACAGAGAAACAAATCCACAGTTATGTAAATGTACATATATTTAAATTTACCATTTGATTTAAATATATGTTCATTTACATAACTGTAGATTTTTTCTTCTTATTTATTGTTACTATTATTAATATTATTATTATTATTATTTTTACTAATTATTTATTATTATTATTACTAAGATTATCTATATGTGTGTATACATACATACATACATACATACATAACATACATTTACATCTACATACCCATACATACATAATATAAGGGGAATTATATTGATAATATATATATAATATATATATATCCAATATATATTCATATACTATTATATATATATTATATATATATATATATACCTTTTGTTTATAATATATATATATCCATAATATTTCATCAATTCTATATAGTACGAAGGTACATATAAAAATCGAATATAGAACTCATCCGAATTAAATTAAATGTTAAACTGCATCTTTTGCTCCTTTCTATGAAAACATCAAACGGGCATATTTCACCTCAGTTCACATCGAAAGCATTATAATGTTATGAAAACTGATGTCCAAAAATAATATACGATATAATAATACCTCATATGTATCTTAAAATATGCAGACTCAGGAATTAGCGAGAAGAGTGGAAAGTTTATGCTCTTCTGCTGTGGAAATATATAATAGAAAGTTTACCACAGAATTACATTAAATTACAATAAAAGAGAAACCGTTTCGTGGGAATTAAAGTCAATCCTAACGAAAACAGTCTAATAATGAAGGAAAATTAGACTCTCTCTCTCTCTCTCTCTCTCTCTCTCTCAGATTCGCAATACGATGAGGTAGCAGGAAGGGAACTGGCATTTCTCATCTATGAAATCAGCAACAGTCCTAACCAAAAAGATACAAAAGCATTCATAGATATATTAGAAGGATATAATCCTTCAAAACTGGAACAAATCTAATGAAAACATCTTGAAAATAATTGAAGAAGTTCCAAATAAAATAAAATCCAAGTGGTCAAGAGACTCATAAAGAAAATATACATAAACCAACATATTCCGACAAAGAAAATGAATAAGGTGAATCTTGTGAATATACTAATTGATGCATTAGGAAAAAGAATGCCAAAAGCATGCAAACTGTGTAAGGTTTGGTATAGCATAGTCAATCCACAAAACCTAATCAGAAAATGTGCTGCATGCAACATTCCGACCCATCCACAGTGTGCTGAGGTAATACAAGATTTGAGAAAAGATACAAGAATTTTTTGTTCAACATGTCTATCATGGATAGACAATGTTATTAAATCAAGATTGAATGTACAAATAGTTGAGGATGAAGAAGAGAAGAAGAGAAGAAGAAGAAAAAGAAGAAGAAGGAAAAGGCGGAGAGAAGTAAACAAAAATGAAATGACAGAAAAAAATAAGGAAAACAAAGAACAAGATAAAAGTATGGATGCAGAGATACTCATTGATACTACATATGAGGCAATAAAAGCAGCATACCTACGAAGAAATAAATTACGATATGACAACAGAAAAGCAAATCCCGAAGAGGCTCTACCCAGATCTATACAATGACGGAAAGAGGAAAAAATAGACAGAAAGACAAAATCTGCAACCTTTTGAAAAGAGGGAATTGCAGATTTTGAGAAAGATGTTACTACAAACATCCTAAGATATGTCAAAACCAAAAACTATGAAATATATGGTAAATGTGCATACTTAGATGGATGGGGATGGATGATTGCAGAGATCTGCATCCAAAAATATGTAAAACCTAAAAAGAAGGAAAAGGATGTAAGTTCGACAAAAAATGCAAATCATATGCACCCTGTAGCCATGAAATCATAATCAAATAAATAACCAACCAAGTAATAAAATCCAAAATAAGAAAGAACAAATAAAGAGAGAAATCAAGAATATCAGGTAAAAGAGAAAAAGCAAACCACCAATGAGATATGCAGAGGTGTCAGCAAAGAATTTCAAAGCATCAGCTCCGAAATTCTACTCAAGAGATAATAAACTGTATTTATTATGCAAGAGGATATTGCAGAAACGGAGAAAATTGCAGATTCAGACACAAAATGAATAATTATGATGAAGGAAGATCAAATATTATGGAAAAGTTGGATTTTTTAATGTCAGAATTTCTGGAAATGAAAAAAAGAACAACATACCAGAACAGAAAGAGACATGGGAAAGAAAATCCTTATTACTATCAGTATTAAATGAAGGAGAAAAAAAACACGCAAACCCATCATAGTGATGAATGCGCAGGGTTTAGTTACGAGTAACTCAAAAAGAAAAATAGAGTACTTAGAAGAACTAACCCAAAATGAAAAGAAAATAGATATAATGAATATAAGTGAAACCTGGTATTCCCAAGAGACTGGGAATGATGATCAAATAAAAGGGTTCCAAACTTATAGATCAGATAGAAAAAAATAGGAATCAAGGGGGAACCGCAATATATGGGAAAGACAAAAAAACAAGGAAAAATATATGAGAAATATAGTAACTCAGAATGTGAACTAATAGCGGTAGAATTTGAATCTGAAAAATTGATGAACATAGTAATATATAGACCTCCTAATACTAAAGAGTTTGACTTAATAATTGAAAAATTGGATGATATATGTAGAAATCACAAGGACTGGACTATTCTCCTATCTGGTGACTTCAACTTTCCTTTCGTAGAATGGAAAGAACGAATAGGAGATTGTGGTTGTACTTATACATATAAAAAAGAGAGTAATAGTAGTGCAGAAGATAAGAGGCAATTTGAAAAGCTATTAGATATGCTACTAGAATACAACATTCAACAAATAATCACCTGCCAACAAGAAAGGAAAAATACTTTAGACCTAGTATTTGTGAACGAGATGAATTATGTTAAAGAAATAATAGTTTATAACGCGAGAGTATTTCAGACCATAATGTCATAGAATTAACAGTTCATTCCAAAAGCAAGTGAAAATAGAGATAAGCAAGAAGAAATGAAAAAGTGGGAAGGATATGGAAAATACAACTTCTACAGTAAAATATAAAATGGTCAGAAATTAATGAAGAATTAAACAAAGATTGGGATAACATTTTCGTAAGTGATGACATAAGGGTAAATACGGAGATATTATATAAAATATTGGAGATAATAGTGGAAAAATATATACGAAGAAGAAAAGTAAACATCATTCATGCATACCAAGAGACAGAAGAATCTTGTTTCCAGAAATCAGAAAGTGGAAAAAGGTCTTGCAAAAGAAAAAAATGCATGGAAAGTTATAGAACTAAAAAGTAAGATATAGAAAATGCAGAACAAAAGATTACACAATCAAAGAAAATGAAAAAACGGGACTTGGAAGAAAAAACCCTATTAAATATCAAGCAAAACCCCAAACTATTATACTCATATGCGAAGAAGATGAATAAAAGAAGAATAGAAATAGGCCCTCTGAGAATTTGAAGGGAGATTAACGAATGAAAAAAAGGAAATTTGCAACATACTGGCAGAACGATATAAGAGAGAATTCACCCCCTAGAATAGATAATGAAGATAATGATATAGAAGTAAGGGATGAAAATAGTGAATATTTAGCTGACATAGATATTAATGAAGCTGATATTGTGCAGGCTATTAATGAAATTAAAAATGGAGCTGCTGCAGGGCCTGATGGAATTCCTGCTATTTGTTAAAGAAAGTAGTTCATTCTATCGCAAAGCCACTTGCAATATTATTAAGACAAAGTGTAGATACAGGCAAGATATATGATGAGCACAAATTAGCGTATATTACCCCACCCCTACTTTCAAAAGGGTATCAAGACTAGAGGCAAGTAATTATAGGCCTGTGAGTCTAACATCACATATAATGAAAGTGTATTGAAAGGGTAATGAAGAAAAATATTATGAAAACATTTAAATAAAAAATAATTTGTTTAATAAAGGACAACATGGTTTCGTACCCGAAGGAAAAAGTACACAAACCCAACTGTTA
>NC_061094.1:45854262-45856762 GCF_015104395.2 Macrobrachium nipponense
CCCATTGAGTCACTGGGTTCCAGCAAAAGTGATTCATTCTTTCATCCTCCGGTGGCTCTGCCCTCTCCTTCTCCCTGGAAGCCTTTGTCACCTCAACTATAAAGCATTTTCTATTTTGGCTGAAGGGTCCCTCTTGTCCCTAAAAGGAAAAAAATTCCTGAAAATTCTTTTTTTTTTTTTTTTTGTAGGGGGCGGGGGCTCATATCTCTTTTCGTATTTCGAGAATTAGACGTTTGATAGGAACCGGCTGGGTTGAAAATTCAAACACTTTTTTTTTTCTATAAAGCATTTTCAAGTCTGCTGGAAGGGGGACCTCTTGCCGGCATATGCCTGGAAAAAGGGGAGTTTTGGAAAACCTTTTTTTTTCTCATATCCTCTCGTATTTCAAGAATTAAACGCTTGATAGAAAACAGCTGAATTAAAAACTGGACAAACTTCTGCCATAAGCGTTTTCAGCTTAGGCTGGAAGGGAGGGAGGCCTCTTACCAGCATGTGCCTGGAAAAAGAAGGGGAAATTTTTGTCTGGAACTTATTTTTATCTGTTTTTGTATTTTGAGAATTAGGCTCTGGATAGGAACAGACAGATTGAAAATTAAAAACTTTTGCGACAAAGCGTTTTCAATTTTTGGCTGGAAAGGGACCTCTTGCCAGCATATGTCTGAAATAAAAAGGAAATTTTTGTATAATTACTTTTTTTCTCTGTCTGATATCCTTTTTTGAGTTACGAGAATTATACGCTTGATAGGAACAGCTAGAGTGAAAATGAAACACTTTCGCTATAAAACGTTTTCAGATTTTTGCTGAAAGGGAACCTCTGTTAGCATATGCCTGGAAAAAAAGTAAATTATTCCTAAAAATACCATTTTTCTCGGTCGTATATCTGTTTTCGTATTTCGAGAATTAGGCGCTTGATAGGAACAAACTACACTGAAAATAAAACACGTATCTTTGTGATATATTTCAGTTCTTGAAATGTTATAAGATAGCATCGGATTGTTGATATTGGTTAAAAGTTTACCTTTAACTTATTCGTATTTGGATCCTGTACTTACATCCTCCAAAATTTCTCACATTTTTTCAATTTTTTTCATTCCAGTCTTGTGATCCCACATCCATATTAATGTCAGTACCTAGGTACTACATTTCCTCCATAATTCTTCCTTTTTTTACTTCCTGGATCAAAATCCTGCCAAATATATGTAGAATGTCACACCGTTGTTTTGTTCACACAATGCCCTTGTCACCTTGAATTCAGACAAGGAAATAATTTATGCTCTACCCAAGTCCTTCAGGACCTTTCACTCTTCTCAGGATTTTTTTTTACAGCCTGAATAGCCATTCAATCTCACCATGACTTCCACACTGCTGCATTTCGCTTGTTATCTCGTATGCACCTGGGTTCTTCCGTCTCCGATCGTTGGTTGTAGTCGTTACATCCTCAAAAGTTCATAAATTCATAGAAAACCTTCCAAGTTGTACTGAATTTCATATTTCTACAATTTTTCAGCTGCTTCACAGAAAGATAGAGGATGCATTATCATTAGAGAGCACATTAACCCATTAATCTTTCTCCGCAAGCAAGCGCGTGTGTGTAGGCATAAACATCAAACTAGACAAGATAATATTTAATATAATGACCGTACATGTTGAAAAGTACAGCTATGCTCAGAACTTTTTGACATGTATGACATTAGAAATAACAAAAAAGTTTAACACTACTTGGCAACGTCACTTTGAGTCTGAAAGTCTGGACGAAACAAAAAGATTCATGTTGCATCAAATTTGAGCATCATTGTACGTGGAAAAATCTAAAATCTCATTTACTGTTCCATTATATCTACGTGATTGTTTCCTACTGCAGCTAACTAGCTTTACCGTGTGTGTGTGTGTTTGTGTGTGTGTTGTGCGTGTGTGCGTGTGCAGGTGTAAAACTCAAATTAGGTAGAATTCCACGTGATGGCCTTACATGTTGCAAAGTACATATACAGCGATTTACGTAAATAAAGAAAATGCAAATGAAGAAACAGGGCATATAAATGGTTCCAGCCAATCAAGACTGCTGTTACAATATGAAGACGCATTCACGTGGGAACAGGTAAACAGACACTTGCAGTGTTACCATAACATTCTGATACAATAGGAACTAATGGGTGCAGGTCGCTGTATCGAAATTCCTAGAGGGAACTGTACATGGAACAAATTAAAATCTAATTTCCCGATCCATTATCTATTTTTTTTTTTTTTTTTTTTTTTTTTTTTTTTGTACGATTATTTCTTACAGTTACATCTCACTGACTTTGGTGATGAAGAAATGTCACACAATAATTTGAGGATTTTCGAAATCTGGTGAAAGTCCTCTCTCTTTCAATAGATAAATAAATAAATAAATAAAGAGATAAAAAAAAAGACGGAAAACCAGAGCCAATTAGAATTCTCCATGGAAATTTGAGTCTCGGGAATATTCGGAGAATTTCATTGGCGAGGAACCTTGGCAAGAATC
>NC_061094.1:45861762-45866762 GCF_015104395.2 Macrobrachium nipponense
TTCCTCTAAGTTATTTTTTATAAGACTTTAAAATCAAAATCTGCGCGTGGAATATCCTTTTCATACATCATAAGTCATGATAGATGAATTTTATAAAAGTTCTCGAATACCCGTTGCCTTGATTGGTCCGTTCCTTTTGGTAGCTGGTGAACCCAACCTTAGAGAATTCTACATTATTTTTATTTTCATTTATATTTTTCAGTGTAATTTATTTTTTTTGTTTCGTCCAAGTTATAAATCTCTTTATTTTTTTATTTTCTTTTTTTCGCACTCATTGAAATCTAACTGTAGTTGGGTCTTAGACTTCACCCCTATTTCCTCTGCACTATTTTGCTTTTTTCCTTTCATCTGCGATTAAATGCGCTAGTTCCCTCTATAAAGTTCACACTTGAGGAGGAAAAAGATTCAATTTGTCATTTTTAGATGTAAGTGTGCATAGACAGGGTAACAGATTTAAATTTTCGGTTTTTAGGAAACCTACAAATGTATGTTCTTACATTCACTTTTACTCCGATCACCATTTGAAAGTTAAACTCTGTATTTTCTTCCATGTTTTTAAGTGCTTTAAGAATTTGTCTGTCCTGAATTTTCAGAAGACGAGATTGCCAAGATTTATGATATTGCCTTTAAATTGAAGTATCCTGCATTCTTAGTTGATGTTGCTTTAAGAAAGGCTAAGAACATCTTATGTGCAGTGGACCATGCACAGGCTTTTCACCCTAGTAATTTGCTGTTTTACCTTTTGACAACAGGTTTTCTTTCTTTGCCAAAAATTTTTAAAGTTTTTATTGTTAATGTTGTTTTTAGTAACACTCAGTCTGTCAGGGTGACAACGCAAGACACCCCCCCTCCCCCCTTCCCACGCCGGACAACCCCTGGTATCCGATTACCTGAAAGCGGTTTTTTTTGCATGCGAGATATAAACCCTTGTACGTTTTTTTTTTTATTACAGATCAACATTAACGCTAATGAGTGAGCTCAGAAAAAACTTAAATCTAGGTTCATGGATAGTCTGATTTGCTTGTAAACGGCATACTCAAGGTGCCAAAGCTTACATGAACTGCAAAATTAAAAAGAATTAGAATAGCGCAAAGTTAAAGACGCCTTTAAATCTTGTAAGACACTAAATTTATAAGACTCCTTTAAGTCTTGTAAGACTTCAAAGTTTTTAAGACTTGAAATCTGTTAGACTTTAAATCTTGCAGGACTTAAAATGTTGTAAGACTTTAATTCTTGCAAGACTTTAAATCTCGTTAAGACTTTAAATCTCCCAAGACTTTAAATCTTGAAAGACTTTAAATCTTGTAAAACCAAATCTTGTAAGAAGCCAAATGCAATTAATCCAAAATTTATTGCAATTCTCTTCAAAATTCTATTAAGAATGAATTCCAAAATCATTTATGACGATAATAAATTAATAGAAACGCTGTCTTTTGGATATACTTTTTTTTCAGAAATATGTCTAAAAATGCGAAGACCACTCGAAGAAAATGTTTGCTTACTTCATCATTCAACCGTCCAATGTAGCATCTGGAGCGAGCGCTACTGCATATCTAGATAAACAATAGACAGTTTAAAATGGTTGCATTGTTTCGCAGCGTTTATATTCGGGGCGTGTTTAAGAGGGGCCATGATGGATTGGACAACAACCAGCGACTCTCATGCTAAGTGGTGTGAAGACATACATTGCCTTTAAGACCTTATTTGTTAAAACACATTGAAACGCGGATGCTCAAGAGGATTTGGAATCACTGTCTCTCTAATGGGTTTCATTTGTGTGTTATTGAATTAAAGTGATTGTTAGTCTTTCAAACTCGCTCCCCCAATTTCTGCAGGATATGATTAAGATATTCGGCCTGGAAAAATGTAAACGACTACCAGTGAATCCACGGTGAAATATCGTTGCGAGAATTGAAGCAACCTCTTCGAACATATAAGTACTCAAGAGAAGAGCTGATCTCATTTTGTATCAGAAGATGGTGTGGTTAAAAAAATCCCATTTCCAATAATAGGATGCATTTAAAAAATAATAAAAGCATTACATAAGTGAATAGACGTAATTTTTATCGAATTCTATGTAATAAAAACTAAAAAATCGTAAGTTTTTGTCAATATAATTTAATATCCGGAAGAATTTTCATCAAATGTAAATAGACGCTGAAGAGGAAACTGAGAGTAAAAAGGTCTTAAAAGGGCAACAGGTAGGAAACCCTTGCAGTTGCACTATGAAACAATCCTTAGGAATGGATGGAAGAAAAGAAGAATATGAATGGATGGTACAGTAAGCAGCTAAGGACAAATAATGCTACAGTGTACCACATAAGGTGCACTGACAGCTTTACTCTTCAAAAAAAGTCTCTTCTTAAATGAACAGTTAAAATCCATATCCAATGTAAAACCAAATTCTGACTGAAAGCACAAAAGCAGTCGTGGAAGTCATATTTCAAAGCAAACAGCAGTGTATTTGATTAAATAAGAATTTAGGTCAAAAGGCAGAGCTCTGTGGAACTATGAGGTCATCAGAGAGGATTTAAAAAGCGTAGTTATTGAAGAAAATCATTCAATATTCAGGTTCATGCTCAGTACTGTTAATCAGGCACGTGTCAGTAATATGTTAAAAATTGGATAACAACAGCGCTAGTAAACATCACTAAAGGCCGAGTCACTAACATGTTAAACCGATGATCAAATACTTCATAAAAACATTGCTAAATATCACTAATGGCCGATTCATAACGTTGATGTATTCAGATTTTTTATATTTTAAGTTCTGAAGATATTAAGTTCTAAGAAGTCACAGTTTTGTCAGTAATTGAACCATTTTGTACTTCATTATTGTATGTTGTAAATTTTTGTTTTTATCTATTTAATCATACTTATCACTTACTGCAACACTAGCATATAAGAAATTTAGGGCGAATTTAGTATAACTCAGATGTTGTTGGACAATAAGGTTTTGCTAGTCAAGCTTATTAGTATTATTAAAAACGTCAAATCCTCTTTTCATCGTGTATATATTTTTAACTATGACATGGGAACTGAAGCCAAATCCTCTTCTGGGAGCTGGGAAGTTCTCTGTTGTCCATCTTCACATCACTGAAAAGGTGCTCTCTTCGTCACACATCATATATATTATATATATATATATATATATATTATATATATATTATAATATAATATATATATATATTATATATATATATATATAATCCTTCTAAACAATAAATGGAATTTTCAGATGAAAATGAACTGACATTTGATTTATGAAAGCGCGGGAAAACTTACTAAAAAATTAAATCAACAATTCCTTGCATGATGTTCAGATAATCTATCATTACAAACTTCATTACAAACTGCATTGAGAATGATTACAATGTAAACGTTCGATCATAGAATATCAATAGACATTTTTTGTTGTGATATCTTCTACCACCATACAACCCAGTGACTTGCAGTGCCAAGTGAAATTTTCCTTTTTACTCGTCAGGACATCCATAAACTAGGATAATACACGCTGGAAAGACACAAAAGACACATATACAAAAAATAATAGAAATAATTGTTTACAGTCTCACAAACGAGATAGAAAACGGAAATCAAGTTATATGCAGAAATACCAGGTATTGTCTGCACTGGCAGAAGAAAATAACCTTCTTCTTTGTTGTTTGTCTTACCTGATTCTATTGTTTTTTCACCGATAAATTGGTCATTGTAGGCAATTTGTGTATCCTTTTTATATAGGAAATTTCGTATCTCCATTGATTTATTATCTAATTTAATCCTTCCTTCTCGTTTCATTCGTTCTCTCTCCTTTGTTCTTTTGGCTTTGTAAAATGCATGTAAAGTATTATATAATTCTATCATATATATATACTATTAAATATATATATTTATATATTATATTTGTTATAATGTATTATATAGTAGGTTACAATATGATAAGTACTTAGTATGATCTACCATATATGACATATTGACACACACACACACACACACACACACACATATATATATATATATATATATATATATATATATATATATATATATATATATATATATATATATATATATGTGCGTGTGTGTGTACGTATGTATGTTCCAGAGAGAGAGAGAGAGAGAGAGAGGATAGATAGAGAGAGAGGTGTTGAGGAAAATTCGTTTGTTATATAGACTATCTCTTTATGTACAGAAAACAATACTGGTAACCTCATATTTTGGCCACTATGAATTTACATCGAGGCAGCAAACATTTCCGGCAGGATTTTCAATTATTTTCTGCAGTCCTGCGGACCCCACTCAACGAAATGGAAATATTATTATAATATACCAGTTTTGTACAATATTCCCATGAACTCTTAGTTTCCATCCAATATACTGCAGCTATTCCTATCACAATAACGTGCTGTTTATTGTTGAATTTTGGACCTGTTTGTTTTAGCATATCTGCCTACAGGATCTTATATAAGGTTAATCTTTGCTTTTAAAAAAAGAGAGTGTGTTGGACCTACCTCTCAATACTGGGAGGGTGAACATATTTTCTATATAGTATATATTGGTATGAGTATCGACCTAAAGTTCAGGATATGAACTATGAAAAAGGATAAGAAGGTTAGAATATTTGACTCATATGATGTTAGAATTTTATTTATCCAATGGGTTTGTGAGTGAAACCTCCCAGTTTGAGAAGATTATTTTTTTGTTAACTGTGGAAAAGTAGCGCAGATAGTTTTTGCTAAAATTAAGAACATTGAACTATGAAAATAGGAAGGGTTAGAATATTTGAGTCGTTATATTGTTAGAAGTTTATTTGTCTAGTGAGCTTGTGAGTGAAACCATCCAGTTTGTCAGATTTTTTAAGTTTTTGTTTTTTTTGTTAACTGTAATGGAAAAGTGGCCTGATAGATTTTGCTAAAATAAGATATTGAACTTTGAAAATAGGAAGAGGTGACAATATTTGTGTCATGGGACTTTAGAAGTTTATTTATCTAGTGATCTTG
>NC_061094.1:45871762-45889262 GCF_015104395.2 Macrobrachium nipponense
GTCCCAGAGGATCTTTGCCTGATCGTTTTCTATCACTCCCTCAGGTTGGTGCTCGTACCACTTATTACTGCAAGTAGCTGATGTTTCTTGCACAGGCTCCAGTGGAGGGCTTTTGCCACTGAATCATGCCTCTTTTTGTACTGGTTCTGTGCCGGGCCATTCGCTTGCTATGTGGTTTTTATGGTTTCATTTTTCGTATTGCACTTCCTACATATGGGAGAGATGTTATTTCCGTCTATCGTTCTTTGAACATATCTGGTTCTTAGGGCCTGATCTTGTGCCGCTGTTATCATTCCTTCAGTTTCCTTCTTTAGCTCTCCCCTCTGTAGCCATTGCCACGCGTCATCGCTGGCTAGTTTCTTTTAGTCTGTCTCATGTATTGTCCGTGCATTGGTTTGTTGTGCCAGTCCTCTGTTCTGTCTGTCATTCTCCTGTCTCTGTATATTTCTGGGTCTTCGTCTATTTTATT
This sequence comes from Macrobrachium nipponense, assembly GCF_015104395.2. Classification (NCBI taxonomy): domain Eukaryota; kingdom Metazoa; phylum Arthropoda; class Malacostraca; order Decapoda; family Palaemonidae; genus Macrobrachium; species Macrobrachium nipponense. The sequence continues at coordinate 45,872,232 of NC_061094.1, forward strand.
AGTCCTTGCTTCCCATGCACTCTTTAGCCACTCGTCTTCACTGGTTTTCAGATATTTGCCCCAGTGCTCTGTTTTCGGTGTTGACGCAGTCCTCTATACTTAGTAGTCCTCTCCCTCATTCCTTTCGTGTTATGTATAGTCTGTCCGTATTTGCTCTTGGGTGTAGTGCTTTGTGTATTGTCATATGTTTCCTGGTTTTCTGATCTATGCTGCGGAGTTCTGCCTTCGTCCATTCCACTATTCCTGCGCTGTATCTGATTACTGGCACTGCCCATGTGTTTATGGCTTTTATCATATTTCCGGCGTTGAGTTTTGACTTGAGTATCGCCTTGAGTCTCTGCATATATTCTTTTTTCCTGATCGTGTCCTTCATCTCTTGGTGTTTTATATCCCCTCCTTCCATTATTATTATTATTATTATTATTATTATTATTATTATTATTATTATTATTATTATTATTATTATTATTATTATTTATTATTATTATTATTATTATTGTTATTATTATTATTATTGATAATAATAATAACTGCTCATATTAGAATTATTGGAATAAAATAACAAAGATTTACAATGATTCTGATTCTGATTATTATTATTATTATTATTATCATTATTATTATTATTATTATTATTATTATTATTATTATTATTATTATTATTATTATTATATTATTATTATAACCATGGACGGCGTCCTATTTTTGGATCAGTCCTGGCTATAGAGAGAGAGAGAGAGAGAGAGAGATAGAGAGAGAGAGAGAGAGAGAGAGAGTCTAATTTTCCTTCATTATTAGAGTAGGACGTTATGATGGACTTTAATTCCCATGAAACAATTTCTCTTTAATATAATTTAATGTTATTCTGTGGTAAACTTTCTATTTATATATTTCCACAGCAGAAGAGCATAAACTTTCCACTCTTCTCGCTAATTCCTTGTGTCTGCATATTTTTAAGATGAATGTGAGATATTATTGTATCATATATTTTTTGGGGGACCTCAGTTTTCATAACATTATAATGCTTTTGTTGTGAATTGAGATAAAATTATGCCCGTTTGATGTTTTTCACAGAAAACAGCAAAGATGCAGTTTAACTTTTAATTTAATTCAGAGGAGTTGTATATTCGATTTTATATGAACCTTCGTACTATATAGAATGATGAAATATTATGGATATTATATACTATATATATATATATATATATATATATATATATATTTATATAATATATATGTACGTAATATATATATAAAATATTATTATATATATAATATAATATATCTATATATATATTATATATATATATAATTTCTGTATGTATGTATACACACATATAAATAATAGTGAATAATTAATAATAATCAATAGTAAAAATAAATAATAACAATAATCATATTGATAATAAGTAACCATAATAAGGAGGAGAAAAAATCTACAGTTATGTAAATGAAACATATATTTAAATTCAAAATGGTAAATTTAAATATATGTTCATTTACATAACTGTGGATTTGTTTCTCTGTTCGAAGACTCATGCTATATAAGAGTATTTAAAAAAGATTAAAATAAATAATAATAATAATAATAATAATAATAATAATAATAATAATAATAATAATAATAATAAAAATGAGGGATCTTCCAGGGCGACTCACTGTCCCCACTATTCTTCGTAGTAGCCATGATTCCCTGACAAAGTACTACAGAAGATGGATGCTGGGTACCCAACTCAAGAAAAGAGGCAACAGAATCAACCATCTGATGTTTCATGGACGACATCAAGCTGTATGGTAAGAGCATCAAGGATATAGATACCCTAATCCGACTGTAAGGATTGTATCTGGGGGACATCAGGATGGAGTTTGGAATAGAAAAATGCGCCTTAGTCAACATACAAAAGGCAAAGTAACGAGAACTGAGGGATAAAGCTACCAGATGGGAGCAACATCAAACACATAGATGAGACAGGATACAATACCTGGGAATAATGGAAGGAGGGAGGGATATAAACACCAACAGATGAAGGACACGATCAGGAAAGAATATATGCAGAGACTCAAGGCGACACTCAAGTCAAAACTCAATGCCGGAAATATGATAAGAAGAACCATAACACATGGGCAGTGCCAGTAATCAGATACAGCGCAGGAATAGTGGAATGGACGAAGGCCAGAACTCCGCAGCATAGATCAGAAAACCAGGAAACATGACAATACACAAAGCACTACACCCAAGAGCAAATACGGACAGACTATACATACATGAAAGGAAGGAGGAGAGGACTGCTAAGTATAGAGGACTGCGTCAACATCGAAAACAGGAGCACTGGGGCAATATCTGAAAACCAGTGAAGACGAGTGGCTAAAGAGTGCATGGGAAGAAGGACTAATTAAAGCAGATGAAGACCAGAAATATACAGAGGACAGGAGAAAGACAGACAGAACAGAGGACTGGCACAACAAACCAATGCACGGACAATACATGAGACAGACTAAAGAACTAGCCAGCGATGACGCGTGGCAATGGCTACAGAGGGGAGAGCTAAAGAAGGAAACTGAAGGAAGGATACAGCGGCACAAGATCAGGCCCTAAGAACCAGATATGTTCAAAGAACGATAGACGGAAATAACATCTCTCCCCATATGTAGCAAGTGCAATACGAAAAATGAAACATAAACCACATAGCAAGTGAATGCCCAGCACTTGCACAGAAACCAGTACAAAAAGAGGCATGATTCAGTGGCAAAAGCCCTCCATTGGAGCCTGTGCAAGAAACATCAGCTACCTTGCAGTAATAAATGGTACGAGCACCAACCTGAGTGAGTGATAGAAAACGATCACGCAAAGATCCTCTGGGACTATGGTATCAGAACGGATAGGGTGATACGTGCAAACAGACCAGACGTGACGTTGATTGACAAATTCAAGAAGAAAGTATCACTCATTGATGTCGCAATACCATGGGACACCAGAGTTGAAGAGAAAGAGAGGGAAAAAATGGATAAGTATCAAGATCTGAAAATAGAATAAGAAGGATATGGGATATGCCAGTGGAAATCGTACCCATAATCATAGGAGCACTAAGCACGATCCCAAGATCCCTGAAAAGGAATCTAGAAAAACTAGAGGCTAAAGTAGCTCCAGGACTCATGTAGAAGAGTGTGATCCCAGAAACGGCACACATAGTAAGTGTGACGGACTCCTAAGGAGGCAGGATGCAACCCGGAACCCCACACTATAAATACCACCCAGTCGAATTGGAGGACTGTGATAAAGCAAAAAAAAAATAAAAATAATAATATAATAATAATAATAATAATAATAATAATAATAATAGTAATAATAATAATAATAGTAGTAGTAGTAGTAGTTAGTAGTAGTAGTAGTAGTAATAACAATAATAATGTTAAAAATAAAACCAGCCGAGTGAAAGAAATGGAGAAGGATGATGAAAAAAACAATATTAGTATCGGTTCCTTCTCATTTTTATATCAGAAAGATTATATATATGGAGTCGTTTTCCGGTCCATTTATTCCAGATGTAATGGCGTGAAAGGATTCATTGTAGGTGACCCAATGTTTTCCCCTTCTACTTGTGTTTAGGATATTTACCTCCACGCAGGACTTTGGTGTGTTGCCAGAGTTCTGAAAAATGTCTTAATTTAAAGGGAAGGTCCATTGTACCGTTCTCGTTTTTACTGTTTTGCTTGAACTGATTATCCTTTACATCAAATGAATTCAGCTGCTGCCTCTGCGATTCTTTATGGGATTTATATAATCCCCAGCATAAATGCGTCTATCTTTCTATGAAATAATCAAATCATTTCATTGAAAGCAGTGACTTTAAGAAGACGAAGTATTAAAGAGAGTGTAGCATAGATACCCTAAGCATCGATAAGCCTTTCATTGAGGGATGTCTATACACTGCTAGAGGCTTCGGTCATTATATAATGGATCTGTAGGTACAAGCTGGTTACTATGTGTTCGTTAGAGGGACACTGGGTAACTGGGTTGGCCAAGGTACTGGCTCATCCATTGTTAATGTTTTTATATGCTGACTAGGATAGGCATCCATGACGTAACTTATGGCTTTTGTATTTTGTCAGATCACGATATATTTTCATATATTATCAGTAAATAAGCATATTTTTTACGTACTTTTGCACATTTCCGACAACATAGCACTACTTTCATGCTCTCCCGGTGCAGTATCTATGAAACGATTTTTACGTCTTTCTCCGCTAAATCAGATACATTTGACATAATCATCCTAATCTTGCCTTTGTCGATAAACTTTTGACTTTCTCCTCCATGAACATTCATCTTTTCTTCTAAACTTATTATTTGTGCAGGCTTCAACCGAACCAGTCTGAATCGCTAATTAGAATATTTGTCAAATACATAGGTGCTTGTACGTAGGGGGGCAAGTAGGGACACTTGCCCAACCCGCCCCCCCCCCCCCCCGCCCCCCCGAAATCTTGAAATATATATATATATATATATATATTATATATATATATATATATATATATATATATATATATATATATATTTATATATATATATATATATATATATATATATATAATATATATATATATATATATATATTATAATTACATTTAACTACATCACTTCGTCTTCCTTCCATTCTATAGTAAATTTTTTTCAGTTTAAGTAAAATTAGATATATCCTTATTATATTGTATAATAGTTGTATGCTGTATATAACTGTGTTATTCTTTCAGGACATGTTGATTTCTGTGAACAGCATATGGGACAATCGAAAAAAAAGCCAATGTAACTTTCTGAAATTTTTCTTTATCGCATCCTGCTTCACTTAAATTACTGGCACCGCAATTCCCCTGCGTTATAATATATATATATATATATATATATATATATATATATATATATATATATATATGGATAGTATATATATACATATATATATATATATATATATATATATATATATATATATATATATATATATATAGATAGATAGATAATTGCGCCACCTTTGGAAAATATGCTGCAGCGACCATGTTCACATATTTTGCTGCTGAATGTGGCAATGCATCTACATCAATACACCTACACCTTCAATCCTGGCTCTCTAATCTTACCTCTAGGGGAAACATACAGGTGAGATCTATGTATTCAAGATTACTGAGAAGATAATACGTCCCAGTTAATCCAAGAATAACCCTGAAATTAAGATTTCTGCCTCGAGGATCCTATCGAACATGTTTATAGGTCTGAAAGAGCCAAATCATGACTGAGAACTGAGATTCCTTTATCCTCTTATGTTTTCGAAAGGGTTGTTTTTCGTGACTTCTGCAAAAGGCTCATTAAATTGGTCTGCCTTATTTAACCGGGTAATCGCATCTTTAGCCTTTTCCCTGTCTCCTAGACGATGTTTATCACCGTGTCTTCTTGCTTCATCTTATCCCAGACCACCAGTATTTTTTTTTTTATAATTATAATAGAGAGAAAAATACAACAATAGTTGCGTTTTGGGTAAGAAGCCGAGTAGATTAAAAAAATCTAAATCCAACATTTAACAGATATTTTGAGCTGATCATTTTGATTGCTATAGGTCAACTAGCCCTTTTCATTAGCTAAATTTATAGTTAAATGCACAAAGACTTGGCTATTTCCTTAATGAAAAGGAGACTTCCCTAATCGAAAAATTGGTAGAAGTTTCATGATGAGTTACTTATTATTGGGTTGATGTCATTATAGTTTTCATGATTAAGATCATTATAGTTACAATTATTTGTTGTTTACTTTCAACTAGGTCGCCCGTTGGAGGCTCAGCAAATACCTATCGACTGGTAAAATAGTCTCTGGCTATAATTAAATTATTCATTATTGTAATTGTCCTCTTATTCAATGGATGTTTTCATTAACGTCTTGTGAAAATGCAACATAGAATTGTTACTCTTTATTAATTATTCTTCATTTTATTCCTCAAAACAATTCCTAGATATCTCGTTCCAAAAAGAAATAAATAATGGTGATACCTTTTTAAAATATCGCAGACACATTCATGCTATTTATATTTCTCCTGGGAAACAATTTCGTGGCAATTCCTTTTGTCAGCATTCTATCATTTTCTCCTCCACAGTAAAATCCATTTTCTTCGGGATGTTTTTCATAAAAGAATTCGTTTTCGTCATCGACTTGAAATAAAGAATTGTCCTTAAACCATTCTCGCTATTTCCTCGTCTGGCTGAAGCTTCACTCGCATCGTTGGCTGATCTTTATCCCTAATGGAGAAATGTATGTCTTCTTTATTTCCTAAGTTTTGGTAGATTATACAATACGAATTCACGGGTCCGTTTTCCGCATGCATGACAACCCTCAGGAACGCAACTGAGCCCGTGATTTCTCCTCGCAAAACTGATGCAAATAGATTGGCGTTCGATGTAAATTGACGTTCCTCGTCGTCTAGCGAGAAAGCAATTCCAGTTGACGCTTTCAGTCGAAGTGGGGATTCACACGGTACTTGATTTTTTAAACAAATTGTTTCCTTAAGGTTTTATGTGGGCGGTTAAATTTCACATTCTTTACTTTTAACTGTTTTTAATAAAATTTTCGATTGCATTAACATTTCGTTATTTATTACACATTTATGTAGTATTCATGTTTTCTAAACTGAAATACTTTTCCCATAAAAAATTACATGACTAACAGTGGAACCTTTTCCAAAATGAATCTGTGCAACGAAAATTCGTAATCAACTTTGAATTAGTTCTGAAACAAAAGGACTAAACGAAATCTACCACAAAGCAAGACGACAATCCGCGAAAAATAAATATGAAAAATATATTTAACATATTTAAGCATGAAGCTAATATATTATCAAGGTTTTTCTTTTATGGGGAAAGAATTTCGCAAACGGTTTCACAAAAAATTAGCTCGGGAACAAACATATAAAAGGGATCCACCAGTAAGGCAGTAACTAGCAACGAATAAATATAAAAAAAAACCTACATATTTGGGCAATGAAAGAATATATTATCACAACTTTTCTTTTGCTTAATATTATTAATACTTCATAACGAATAAATTTATTTCGTCGAACTATCGGATGATTTATTGTTTAGGAAGGAAGCAGAAGTCTATTAAAAATATATGTACGGGAAATTAGCTAGGCAAACTCCACTGGTAGAGTTTATGGTAGATGATGGCGTAGAGTGAAGTAGAAGTTGTGATAGGAACAGAATGCAGCCATAGCATTTGAAAACGAGAACAAAACACAGGCAGCAGCTTGCCAAAACAAATTGTTAGACTCCAGTGGAAAATCTGAACTTTGACGCCTAAAGTGGTGGTTACGATAGATTAGGGTAACCAATAAGACTAATCTAAGGGTGGCACCGAAGATAGGAAAAAGCCACTCAAGAAGAAGTAGGGTGTATCTTAGTTGACGTGAAGGAGGAGCTAAAATGTAGAAGTTAGCTTGAAACTTCACTTGGAGTCTCAGCAAAAGGAGAGTGAAGAACAAGCCTGTTCCCTGTGAATTTTGTGTAGCGTACTAACTGTGAAAACCTTTTGTTCATTAATAGACTTAAGATAAACTAAGTGGTGTTTAACTTGCCCAGAGTCCATCTACGTACTCAAGCTTTACTCCTGAGAGACTGATAATGAAAGGAAAGATTTAATATGATTCATGAATCTACAATGTTGCTAAGAAAAAAAAACTCAACCACAAGCAATAAATGAAGGTTATCCCATATAACAATTAACTTCAACAAATACAACCAAAGTTGCCGAAGAAAAGACTGACAAATAATAAAGAGAAGAGAAGAGAGGACGAGAACAAAAGGAAAGAAACCCACAACATTATCTCTATTTCAAAACACTGATAAGTTCCTCGTTAGACGAGTGGTTTTCGCTCTCGGCTACCAATCTGGTGCTCCGAAGTTCGATTCTCGGCTCGGCAACCGGGATCAGGAGAATTTATTTCTGGTGATAGAAATCATTTCTCGATATAATGTGGTTCGGATCCCACAATAACCTGTAGGTCCCATTGCTAGAAGGACTAATTGGTTCCTAGCCACGTAAAATATAACTAATCTTTCGGGCCAGCCCTAGGAGAGCTGTTAATCAGCTCAGTGGTCGGTAAAACTAAAATATACTTAACTTTTCAAAAATCTGATTATTTTGATATACTGTATATTATAAAAGTCTGATATTTCTGACTTACGGTTTGTTAAGTAACCTTACTTAAATTCTGAACGTAGTGAATGTAAAACATTAGTCCCGAAACTGAGAAAAATATTACAAAGTCCTGTTGTCTGCAGTTACTGTCATTAGAAGTGAACTCCATGAAATAATCTTGAGACCCGAAAAATAAGGAATTGGTCCCTTTTATTTACAAGACTTATTATTATTATTATTATTATTATTATTATTATTATTATTATTATTATTATTATTAGTATTATTATTATTATTATTATTATTATTATTATTATTATTATTAGTGAACCCGATAAAGGAAACTCGAGTCGTATAAAATAATTCATTAATCCCTTTAACTTACAAGATTATTATTATTATTATTACTATTATTATTATTATTATTTATTATTTTTGGGGGGTCTCTATCACAGTCCTCCAATTCGACTGGGTGGTATTTAATGTGTGGGGTTCCGGGTTGCATCCTGCCTCCTTAGGAGTCCATCACTTTTCTTACTTTGTGCGCCGTTTCCGTTTCTAGAATCACACTCTTCTACATGAGTCCTGGAGCTATTTTCAGCCTCTAATTTGTCTCGATTCCTTTTCAGGGATCTTGGGATCGTGCCTAGTGCTCCTATGATTATGGGTACGATTTCCACTGGCATATCCCATATCCTTCTTATTTCTATTTTCAGATCTTGATACTTATCCATTTTTCCCTCTCTTTCTCTTCACCTCTGGTGTCCCATGGTATTGCGACATCAATGAGTGATACTTTCTTCTTGACTTTGTCAATCAACGTCACGTCTGGTCTGTTTGCACGTATCACCCTATCTGTTCTGATACCATAGTCCCAGAGGATCTTTGCCTGATCGTTTTCTATCACTCCCTCAGGTTGGTGCTCGTACCACTTATTACTGCAAGGTAGCTGATGTTTCTTGCACAGGGCTCCATGGAGGGCTTTTCGCCACTGAATCAGGCCTCTTTTGTACTGGTTCTGTGCAAGTGCCGGGCATTCGCTTGCTATGTGGTTTATGGTTTCATTTTTCGTATTGCACTTCCTACATATGGGAGAGATGTTATTTCCGTCTATCGTTCTTTGAATATATCTGGTTCTTAGGGCCTGATCTTGTGCCGCTTGTTCATCATTCCTTCAGTTTCCTTCTTTACCTTTCCCTCTGTAGCCATTGCCATGTGTCATCGCTGGCTAGTTCTTTAGTCTGTCTCATGTATTGTCCGTGCATTGGTTTGTTGTGCCAGTCCTCTGTTCTGTCTGTCATTCTTCTGTCTCTGTATATTTGTGGGTCTTCGTCTACTTTTATTAGTCCTTCTTCCCATGCACTCTTTAGCCACTCGTCTTTCACTGGTTTTCAGATATTGCCCAGTGCTCTGTTCTCGATGTTTGACGCAGTCCCTCTATACTTAGTAGTCCTCTCTTTATTATTATTATTATTATAAGTGAACTTGATAAAGCAAATTCGAGAAGCGTAAAATAAGGCATTGGTCCCTTTTACTTACAAGACTATTATTATTATTATTATTATTAGTTATTATTATTATTATTATTATTATTATTATTATTATTATTATTATATGATCATTATTATTATTATTATTATTATTATTATTATTATATTATTATTATTAAATGTAATTTTCGAATAGCTTAAGATACCTAAAAAGAAACATTCGAAAATGAGCAGCGTATTGGTAAAATATATATGAAGTTTATATTTTATTTTTAAAATAGAGGGGGGGAAAACTTTCTTGGTTATATCGCTAGGGAGATTGGCTTTGAGAGACTAACTTAGGCCTCGTGCGAGGCCAGGACAGAATGTTTTTTTTTTTTGTATAGAAATATAGAAGTAACAGAAAGAGTGTTATAGACTGAACAACAGATCAGTCTTCATACTGAGTGATTTATGTTCAGTATATTTTTTTTCATAATGATTGTTTGGCGACTTTATGCCCTCCTAGGAATTCTTGAGGAACTTATAATTGCATGTATATATATTATGTATGTATGTAGGTATGTAGTATATATATATATATATATATATATATATATATATATATATATATATATATATATATATATATATATATATATATATATATATATGCGTATGTGTATCAGTACATGTATGTATTTATATATATATATATATATATATATATATATATATATATATATATATATATATATATATATGCATATAAGATTACATACGACATTGAAAAATACCCTTGAGACTCATTTGTTTTACCGACTGCGGTCACGTTTTCTTAATACATTGTCTGTGATGTCACCATCTGGACACTTTCTTTTTTTGTGTAAGTTAGATAACTTACAAACTTATGTTTATCACTTTGATATGAGTACGTAGGAACCAACTGGCTGCTTTAATAAAGGCAGAGTTATTGGCTTTTGAAAAATAAAGTAGGTATATTGTAGGATTTCAAGTGAGGGTACAGTCACACTACTCCTCCTCCTCCTTCTCCTCCTCCTCCTCCTCCTCCTCCTCTTCCTTTTCACAGAATTCATTTGTTACTCAGTTTACGATTGAAGCTTTAGGGCAATGCTTTCACATGAGATAAATAGAAATTATATTTTCATGAATAAGGTGCCAAAGGCTTCATTTTATCAAAATACCAACTTACTGAGTCTTTATCTAATAATAGTTTCCCCGTTAGAACCGAATGGGGGATTTCGCGGTCGGCTGCCAAAAATCCGGTGGGTACGAAGTTCGATTCTCGGGTCTGCCAACGCTGAAACCAGAGGAATTTATTTCTTGTGATGGAAATTCATTTCTCGATGGAATGTGGTTCGGATCCCACAATAAGCTGTAGGTCCCGTTGCTATGTAACCAATTGGTTCCTAGCCACGTAAAAATATCTAATCCTTCGGGACAGCCCTAGGAGAGCTGTTGATCAGCTAAGATATACTTAACTTAACCTTTTTCTATATAATAATCAAACAATGCATTGGACCTTATTAGTTTTAAAAAGAAACATTACTTATAACTTACATGGGGAATTTTACTCCATTCCAGAAGGGATTATGGCAGAGACGAGTGATTGAAAGAAAACCAATGACTGAGTCATCTGTCAGGAATGGAGCACGTTTTAGTGAAAGTTGGAATACCTGGGAATTGTGTGAGAAACAAACCCAGGCATCCAATATTTCCCCTCTGGCATCTTGGAATACATGACTGCGTGAGAAACAAAACCTTGCGTCCAATATTTCCATTCCAAAAAGCTCTGGAATTCGTATCGGATCGGGAATACATTCGGGCTGTTTTTAATTTGGGAATACTCTCTCTCTCTCTCTCTCTCTCTCTCTCTCTCTCTCTCTCTCTCTCTCTCCAACTATATTATCCCTAACTCTGTCTGTTTTCATTGGTGGTTCCCATTTCGAATCTGTCTTCAACTCAAACTCTTCACATATCAATTGTTTCAATTCAATTTTTTCCTCACTTAGATCAGTCTTCGATATTTTCTACCAAAGCCTATGACGTTTTCCTTTTGTAGTTCAATAGATTTGTAGTGGGATTCGATGAATAATAATTATTTAGTTTGAAAATAAAAATTTAAAAATTTAGATACTGATGAATTTCTTTCTGTCTCTTAATAATCTGATGTGTTATTCCTTTTTAATACTCTGCCATAGCAAAAGAATCTACTGTATTTACAAAAAGTTTCTGTTTGACGTAACCTTCCTATAAGCTGGTTCTTGCTTTTCTCTTGATTCATTACTGTTTATCAACCAATACCTCTTCTGAATTACGTTGCCTACCTATCTTATCTTTTTCCTTTATCATCTTGTCATTATGGATCTAGATACTCTTCTGTTTACCATTATTCTCTGTTACTATTATCCTTTTTAATCTTGTCGCTCTTATCATTTAGATCTGTTATTTCTACATTTACCAATATTCTACGTTATCATATTTCCCTCTACTCCATTTCCTTTCTCGTACAAAGTTTAGGACATTGTTTGGGGAAAGTTGTGGAATTTTTCTTTCCCTCCTCCTACCACCTCCATCCCTCGCCCGGAAGGCGATCTTCTTCTAACGAAGTTTCAATAAGAAATCAAGTGAATGTGAACTTCCGCTTCCATTATGGAAATCAAGGATGGGAAAAGTTATGAAAAGTAATCCGGGGATTTTTTTTTTTTTTTCATTTCGGATCGAGTTCCCGAGGAGAAACATCTCTTTCATTTTTAAAGGGACTTTTTCTTTTTTAGTTATTCAGTTTAGTAGAAACGCCTAGTTGGCAATTAGGGTTTTTTTTTTTTTTTTCCTCAACACAAGATAAATAATAACACAGGGATATTCCCATAAGGAGCAACACTATTTAATGAGAGAATGGGGATGGTGAGACGTATAGTGATGAGGAAAGTATGAGGATGGTGAGACGCTCAGTAATTGTGAGACGAATTAGAAATATCCAAAGGACGGGGTATTATACGATAATGATCAAAAGACGATGATTGTGTCCTGTCTTTCTCGTAACTGTTATACAACTATGGTAAGGAAAGGGATATGAATGGGAAGGTCTGACTCTTAGAGAGAAAAGATGGGGTGGTTAGCCATATCCTATATATAAATGTATATTATATATATATATATATATATATATATATATATATATATATATATATATATATATGTGTGTGTGTGTGTGTGTGTGTGTGTGTGTGTTTTGTGTGTGTGTGTGGTGTGTGTGTGAGCATGGGCTTCTAACTCTTCGACTCCCTAATCTTTATGGATAAGATATCGACTAATTCTGAATCCCGACTCGAGAGAGTTCGGGATTCAGACTAAAAGAGTAAAGATTCATTTTCCATAAAAAAGGGGGTTGTGGGGTGGGGGGGCGGCGACCACGAGCAGATGCAAGCATAAAGGTGAAGTCTTTTAGAAAGAAAACAACTAAACACGGAACGGGAAGAATTTAGTCTTTAAGAAATTAAGTGGTTACGTGTTCATGCTCATCATGGAGTGAGATAATCAGGCTTGTCCGCTGATAAAGTGGTTATTGTCGTGGCATACCATTCAAATGTCGTGGTTCGCGCCTAGCATCAGGGCGATGAAAAATCACTGGCTCTGTATCATGATCAGTTACTGCTGCAGTGTGGGGTCCGCGGTCGGAGGTTGAATCCAACATTCTTTGGAAGTTTGAATTTCAAGTCAGTGCCCCCTGCGTGCTTGTTCCGTGTGGATGGGTTTCATGTACCGAAATAATAATAATAATAATAATAATAATAATAATAATAAGTAAGGATGATGGTGAAAACCTGGTGTTAGGTGTAATCTAATTTAACTCGCAAGAGAGAGAGAGAGAGAAGAGATAGAGAGAGAGAGAAATATATATGAATAAAAATAATAATAATAATATTGAAAACCTGATGTTAGGTGTAATCAACTTTAACTAAGAGAGAGAGAGAGAGAGAGAGAGAGATGTAAGGAATCACGAATGATTCCCATTTTCAATTAATTCCTGTCAAAATATTCCGCTAGGAAATGGAATTGTTACTTGAAACTGATTCATTCAAAATTCAATACTATTTATAATATAACTGTATTTATACCGAATATAAAAGTAAAGTAAAGCATGCTGACAATTCATTAGATATCACTAATCCTAAACCAGTCGTCATATGAAGGGAAAAAAAAGTCAGATTTATACTAAACTACTTTTTGTTGAAAAAAAAAATTCCCCGAATTTTTTTTCGTTTTCCTTTAAATTTTCGGCCCATTGAGTCACTGGGTTCCAGCAAACGTGATTCATTCTTTCATCCTCCGGTGGCTCTGCCCTCTCCTTCTCCCTGGAAGCCTTTGTCACCTCAGCTATAAAGCATTTTCTATTTTGGCTGGCGGGGGGGGGGGGGGGGGTGGGGGGGGGGGGGGGGGGGGGGGGGGGGGGGGGGGGGGGGGGGTGTGGGGGGTGACCCTTCTTGCCAGCATATGCCTGAAAAAAAGTTTTCCTGGATTTTTTTTTTTTTTTTTTTTTTTTTTTTTGCGGGGAGGGGATGCCCTCATATCTCTTTTCGTATTTCGAGAATTAGACTCTTGATAGGAACCGCTGGTTGAAATTCAACTCTTTTTTTTTTTTTTTTTTTTTTTTTTTTTTTTTTTTTTTTTTTTTGGGGGTTTTTTTTTTTTTTTTTTTTTTTTTTTTTTTTTTTTTTTTTTCTATAAAGCATTTTCAGTCTTGCCTGGAAGGGGGACCTCTTGCCGGCATATGCCTGGAAAAAGGGGAGTTCTGGAAAACCTTTTTTTTTTCTCATTATCTCTTCGTATTTCAAGAATTAAACGCTTGATAGAAACAGATGGAATTAAAAATGCTGGAAGTTTTTTTATTTTGCAGCTTGAAAAATTGTAAAAATTTGGAGGAAAAACTTCTGCCATAAGAGTTTTCAGCTTAGGCTGGAAGGGAGGCCGCTTACCAGCATAGCCTGAAAAAAGAAGGGGGAATTTTGGTCTGGACTTTTTTTTATCTGGTTTTGTATTTGAGAATTAGGCTCTGGATAGGAACAGGACAGATTGAAAATTAAAAAACTTTTGCTGATAAAGCGTTTTTCATTTTTTGGCTGGAAAGGACCTCTTGCCAGCATATAACCTGAAATAAAAAGGAAATTTTTAAATTTTTGTATAATTTCTTTTTTTCTTTTCTCTGTCTGATATCCTTTTTCGTATTCCGAGAATTATACGCTTGGTAGGAACAGCTAGATTCCCTGAGTCACTGTCCAAGTCTTTGCGCCAGCAAGTGTTGAAGTACCGCAAGATTTCGAAACCATTTTAAGCCAACTATCATCCCCTTGTGAGAGAAAGATTAGTCCACGTGTGGACCAGCTGCATTTACTCTTTCTCCAGCCAGTAACGACCTCTTGTAAATAAATAGATGTAAAGTAATTAGCTAAGTTTTCTGGCGACCTTTTTCCTCTAGAGTAAATTATCACTATAAATCCTTTTAGGTAAGTTCAAGTAATTTATTCTGCGGGTTTTTCCCTCCACTATTCTGTTTACTTCTTTGAGCCCCTTGAGGCCAGGCATAAAACGTTTTCAAATTTTTGCTGAAAGGGAACCTCTGTTAGCATATGCCTGAAAAAAAGTAAATTATTCCTAAAAATACCATTTTTCTCTGTCGTATATCTGTTTTCGTATTTCGAGAATTAGACGCTAGATAGGAACAGCTCTACTGAAAATGAAACACGTTTCTTTGTGAAATAATCCAGTTCCTGAAATGTTATAAGATAACATCGGATTGCTGATATAGGTATAAGCTACCTTTAAATAATTCGTATTTGGTTTTTGGTATTTACATCCTCCAAATTTTCTCACACAATTGTTTCATTCCAGTCTTGTGATCCTATATCCATATTATTGTACTACATTTCTCCATAATTCTTCCTTTTTTTACTTCCTGGATCAATCAAAATCCTGCCAAAGATATGTAGAATGTCACATCGTTGTTATGTTCACACAATGCCCTTGTCACCCTGAATTCAGACAGGAAACAATTTATTCTCTACCCAGGTCCTTCAGAACCAATCACTCTTCTCAGGAATTTTTTTACAGCCTAAATAGCCATTCAATCACACCATGACTTCCACACTGTTGCATTTCGCTTATTATCTCGTATGCACCTGGGTTCTTCCGTCTCCGATCGTTGGTTGTAGTCGTTACATCCCCAAAAGTTCATAATTCATAGACCTTCCACGTTGCACTGTATTCCATACTCTACAATTCTTCAGATGCTTCACAGAAAGATAGAGGATGCATTATCATTAGAGAGCACATTAACCCTTTAACCTTTCAGTGTGCACGACATGTGTGTGTATGCATAAACATTAAACTAGACTAGATAATATTTCATATAATGACCGTACATGTTGAAAAGTACAGATATGCTCAGAACTTTTTCGACATGTATGACATTAGAAATAACAAAAAAGTTTAACACTACTTGGCAACGTCACTTTGAGTCTGAAAGTCTGGACGAAACAAAAAGATTCATGTTGCATCAAATTTGAGCATCATTGTACGTGGAAAAATCTAAAATCTCATTTACTGTTCCATTATCTACGTGATTGTTTCCTACTGCATAGCTAACTGGCTTTACTGTATGTGAGTGTGTGTGTTTGTGTGTGTGCGTGCTGTATGCGTGTGCAGGTGTATAACTCAAAAATTAGGTAAAATTCCACGTGATGGCCTTACATGTTGCAAAGTACATAGCAGCGATTTACGTAAATAAAGGAAATACAAATGAAGAAACAAAAGATATAAATTGTTCCAGCCAATCAAGACTGTTGTTACAATATGAAGACGCATTCACGTGGGAACAGGTAAACAGACACTTGCAGTGTTACCATAACATTCTGATACAATAGGAACTAATGGGGGAAGGTCGCTGTATCGAAATTCCTAGAGGGAACTGTATACATGGAACAAATTCTCTGTACGATTATTTCTTACAGTAAACATCTCACTAACTTTGGTGATGATGAAATGTCACACAATAAATTTGAGGATTTCCCAAATCTGGTGAAAGGTCCTCTCTGTCAATAGATAAATAAATAAATAAAAAGATAAAAAAAAAAAAAGACGGAAAACCAGAGCCAATTAGAATTCTCCATGGAAATTTGAGACTCGGGAATATTCGGAGAATTTCCTTGGCGAGGAACCTTGGCAAGAATCTCAGAGCTGCCTGACCTGAAGTTTGGACTTTACATATTTCCACAGGACGAGTTTTTATTGTCATTTTTAACCTTTCCTTAAATCTAAATGCATGACAGCCCAAAACTCCACATGAATAAAGAGGAGAGTGTTTTTTTT